>NC_051315.1:86238879-86562164 GCF_015220235.1 Choloepus didactylus | reverse complement strand
ATTTACATTAAATTTCAGATGATTCGTTATTGCCTTGTTCCTGATTATTAGCTATTTTAGTGAGGAGCTGTTGAACTGTAGCAGAACCATAGTACGTATGAGCAACTATTTCTACTAATTTTATTTTTTTGTATTTTACTATACCAAAATAAGAAAAATCTAATAATAGTTGGGTTTCATAGCATATTTCCATCTGAGCCTCTTGAAGTACCATGCACAAAGAACCTGATCAAGAAAGTTATACACCATAACTTTAATATTGTGAACCATAAAGAAATCCTAATTGATGAAAATAAAACCCAGATCCTCCACCATTGCTACTAAAAGAAGTGCCTCCTTCTGAACCCACCTCAGACCACAGATCAAACTTCTTGGGTGGTTTCTCTTGGCTTTCTACTGCTACAGCTGTCCTGGCTTCATGGTGTTGGAGGTTTGTGCTTCCTCCTTTGAAACTCTAGCTGTACCACAGGTTCCCCCTATTTCTTAATTTCATAGTTGAGATGAGATTGGGATATATACAAAAAACTTCCAGAAACATCATCATTACTTAAGCTTATGCTATAAAAATGGGAAAGAAGCAGAGTTCCATGAATCTTGCTTATCAGGCTTGCACAAATTATGTGAGTTTTAGAGCTCTTTAGTTCATATGGGATGTTGGGGGAAAAGATCTTACTTTCAATGCTGGAAATTGTACCTTTACCTACATACCAATAGGAACTCCCTTAAGGTGGATGCCATGTTGTGCTGCCAAACCCCCTTCAGGATCAAGTGCTCATCCCTGAATCTTAAGGCTCAAGACTGAGTGCCTTTTTAGGAATTTCTCCCAAGTGAAGGAAGTTTATTTACCCATGGTTTCTCTTCCTTCCTGGGAACAATCTGCACGCAATGACTAGTTGATGTGGCACTCCCTTGCCTTAATCGAGACATCTTTAAAGGACCATCTTAGAGGTCTCTGAGATAATGTCTGAGGCTCCAGTTGCAACTTCATCACAGTTCAGTCTCATCCTCTGCCCCATTTTGCTTTCCTCATCACCCACAGTTGTTCCCAAGAGCATTCATCAATAAACCTTGTGAATGCATATATCAGAGTCTCAGAGCTGATTTTTTTTTTAAACAACTTATTACAGTTGGTACCAGAAGTGGAGCAATCTTAGGAAGCAGATGAGCCTAAGATGGAACTTTCAGTTGGTTCACCATCACTGTTGGTAGATGGAATACTGATAGAGCCTAGCATGAGGTTGCATTGTAATTGATAAAACTTTCACTGGTGATGGACTATGATGGGATACCAGTGAGAAGAAATACACTAGCAATTGTGGTATCTCAGGCCTTTGAGAGGATTAGGAGAAATAGTGATTTAAGGAATACTGAATCAGATGGCTATTGCTGGTTTGGACTGATGCATTGGAGAAGCACAATGAAAGGCCAAAGGTGATCAATTATCAATATAAGGGTGAAGGGCAAAAGCTAGGGGGCCTCCCCGAAGCATAAACTCTAATTTTCTACCAAAGGGCAGAAAACGCTGAAGATCAAATCAGAGGACTTAAATCAAAGAAGGTTGAATTCTCAATCTTGGTAGTTCTGCTTAACAAAATTCAGGGCTCTACTTGGGAAGGGTTGGGGTCTGGGATAGGGACATCTGGGTCAAAGCACTTGAAAATCTCAAATCACCACATTCCTGTTAACTCTGGGCCTTCTCTTTCTTCTTAAAGATTTCCTTTAAACAATATAGAGAGAGGCTTCTTCTTTGCAAAAATGACATCTATGCTCATATCCCCTGTTCTAGTTTGCTAATGCTGCCAGAATGCAAAACACCAGAAATGGATTGGCTTTTATAAAGGGGGGGTTTATTTGGTTACACAGTTACAGTCTTAAGGCCATAAAGCGCCCAAGCTAACACTTCAACAATCGGGTACCTTCACTGGAGGATGGCCAATGGTGTCCGGAAAACCTCTGTAGGCAGAGAAGGTACGTGGCTGGTGTCTGCTCCAAAGTTCTGGTTTCAAAATGGCTTTCTCCCAGGATGTTCCTCCCTAGGCTGCAGTTCCTCAAAAATGTCACTCTTTCCAGACTTCAATTCGTGATATGAATGAAGCAGATCTGGTTAAGACTAAGGCAAACTGGGCCAAAGGGTAAAGGTCGAAACTGACTGTGTTTTAAAACTTCAACTTCCATGTGAGACCAAGGGAAGAGATGTCTATTTGGTGCAGGATCTATATTTTCTAAACAGTATAACTCTACAGTCGGTTTGTTCAAACACCACAGTTACATGGAACTTTGAATAGGAAGTGAGATATGGTAGGTTATATAGGTTAGAGTGAAATAGTGACACATCCCAAAGTAATTTGGGCAGAGAATAAAAAATATATTTACAGCCCCCCCCCCCCCAACCCTGAGGAGCTGGGGGAAGGTGCAGAAGTGTTGGACTTCCTCATCTGGACTGGTGTTGATGTTGTCACAAACACTGGGACTGGCGGTTTGTTGTGCCGAGCCCTCGATCATGGGACTTGCCCTTATGAAGCTCGTTACTGCAAAGGAGAGGCTAAACTTGCATATAATTGTGCCTAAGAGTCTTCCCCTGAGTACCTCTTTGTTGCTCAGATGTGGCCCTCTCTCTCTCTAACTGAGCCACCTCAGCAGGTGAACTCACTACCCTCCCCCCTGCGTGGGACCTGACTCCCAGGGGTGTAAATCTCCCTGGCAATGCAGGATATGACTCCCGGGGATGAATCTGGACCTGGCATTGTGGGATTGAGAATATCTTCTTGACTAAAAGGGGGATGCAAAATGAGACGAAATAGCTTCAGTGGCTGAAAGATTTCAAATGGAGTCTAGAGGTCACTCTGGTGGATGTTCTTATGCACTATATAGATAACACTCTTAGGTTTTAATGTATTGGAATAGCTAGAAGTAAATTCCTGAAACTACCAAACTCCAACCCAGTAGTCTGGACTCCTGAAGACAATTATATAATAATGTAGGATACAAGGGGTGACAGTGTGATTGTGAAAACCTTGTTGATCACACTCCCTTTATCTAGTGTATGGATAGATGAGTAGAAAAATGGGGATAAAAACTAAATGACAAATAAGGTGGGATGGGGGGGATGGTTTGGGTGTTCTTTTTTTACTTTTATTTTTTATTCTTATTCTGATTCTTTCTGATGTATGGAAAATTTTCAGAAATGGATTGTGGTGATGAATGTGTAACTATATGATAGTACTGTGAACAGTTGATTGTATACCATGGATGATTGTATGGTATGTGAATATATTTCAATAAAACTGAATTTAAAAAAAAAAGTCACTCTTAGTTGTACTTGGGATATTTGTCCTCTCTCAGCTTCTCTGGAGCAAGAGTCTGCTTTCAACAGCCGTCTTCAAACTGCCTCTCATCTGCAGCTCCTGTGCTTTCTTCAAAGTGTCCCTCTTGGCTGTAGCTCCTCTTCAAAATGTCACTCACAGCTGCACCGAGTTCCTTCTGTTTGTCCGCCCATTAATATGGCTCCACTGATCAAGGCCCACACTGAATGGGTGGGGCCATGCCTCCATGGAAATATCTCATCAGAGTTATCACCTACAGTTGGGTGGGGCACATTTCCATGCAAACAACCTAATCCAAACGTTCCAACTTAGTCCCCACTAATATGTCTGCCCCACAAAATTACATCAAAGAATATTGTTTTTTTCTGGGGGACATAATATATTCAAACCAGCACACCCCCTTTCCAGGATTTACCCTTACATTCCATCCTAATAGCTAGGCTTAAATTTCAACATAAGATGGCTGGGAAAGTGCTAGGTTGCTGAAAGAGGAAGGGTATTGAAGTAGCTGAAGGAGCTAACCAATATATACCAGCAGGAGCTGGAAGAGTATATAGGGGGCTGGATCATAAAGGTGTTGGATCAAAAGGGAAGGAAAATAAAGCTGAATAAGGGAGAGTTTATTGATACGGGACCTCTCTGGCAAGACCTTAGGAGGTGGTGATAACAGTCTTCTGGGTTGGATCTTGGAAGCTTGGAAAAAGATTTTCCAAGAAATGATAGTGATTTCACAAGAAGTAAAATTCCAGAACTTTCATGACAGAGCAGAGAAATGGATCTAAAGGCTCAGAGAATTTGGGTATATGTATAGAAAACCCACCAGCTGACTATGTTCTGTGAGAAGGATTAATGGACATTCTAAAGTGATAAGGAGCTCTTGGCGTCTGCTTAGGATATAGAAAGCTGGAAAGAGTATACTTCTACCCTTATAACAATAACAACAAAAAAATGGAAAATTTACAAATTATAAATTTTCTGGAATTAATCAGAGAGCTGAGGTTACAAGGCAAGCAACTAACCTCCAATTTAAAGAAAGATAGGCACCTCCAGGGAGAGACAGGAAGTAAGTGCTTGCTTATCTGGTACAGAGGCTACCAGACACAAGTTAGTAAACACTGCATAACAGGTAACATCAGTCCACTGCTGGGAAAGGGGAAAGAACATGGAAAGACCCTCTCTGAGGCATAGGACAAAGGAAAGTCCTAAAGCTGAGGGTGGAGCAGAAATTGAGATAAACTAGTTCCCACCCTAAACCCTCCTCCGCCCTAAACACAAGGTAATACTAGAGAAATTTTAAGTCTGTAGTACTCCAAGGGTAACCATAGCAACAATAATCCAAATCCAAGATCAACTCCTGACTAGATTGACCCAATCTCCCTCACTGAAATCCTAGCAGAATGAAAGACATGCCCATTTCCAGGCATAGAATCATTTACCTCCATCTTTCAACAACAAATTATGAGGTGTACAAAGAAGTAAGAAAAATCAACACACTATCAAGAAACAAAGCAGTAAATACAATCAGACTCACGTATGACATGGATATTGGAATTATTAAACAGGAAATTTAAAATAGTTATGATTAATATGTTAAGGGCTCATGTTGACAGCATGCATAATCAGATGGGTAATTTTAGCAGGAAGGTGGAAATTATAAGAAATAATCAAATGCAAATGGTAGAAATGAAAAATACAGTAGCAGAGATGATAAATGCCTTAAATGGGCTCATCAGTTGACTTGACATAGTTAAGGAAAGAAACAGTGAACTTAAAAATAGCTACAAAAATTGAAACACAAAGAGAAAAGAGAGTGAAAAAGAGAAAAACCCGAAGAGAGCATTGAAGAACTGTGGGATAATGTCAAATGGCCTAATATATATGCAATTGGAATCCCAGAGGGAGGGGAGTGATAAAACAAAAGAATTATTTGAAGAAATAATGGTTGAGACTTTTCCAAAATTAATCACAGTCACCAAACCAAAGATTCAATTAGTCCAGAGAACTCCAAGCATGATAAATAACACACATACACATATCACATAAACGCCTCTTGGCATATCATATTCAAACTGCTGAAAACATATGACAGAAAAAAATATTGGAGGAAAACAGAGAAAAAAGTCATATTTCATATACAGGAACAAAAATAATAATTAAATCATACTTCTTGTTTAGAAACTAAGCCAGCCAAAATACAATGGAGTGACATCTTTAATGTGCTGAAGGAACAAAACAAAAAATGGTTACTTGTAGTGATATGAACTGCACTGCTGAGAGCAGCACAGGCTGGTTGAGCTCAGTGGTGGCTTTTCTCTGTAAGCCAGGGCTGGCAGTAGAAGATGATGTTATAGAATTGGTATCAGTGATAGCAAAGAGGATGAAAGAGTCCTGAAATAAGACAGGTCAGGTGGTGCACTTAGCTAATTATGAGAAGCAAGGTGGATGCAATTATTGTAATAACCAAAGGTCAGAGTGGAAGCCAGGGGTATCTGACCGAAAGGAATTGTGGAGATGAGAGCATGGTATTCCCAGGTGCAAAACAGATGGGCAACCAATAAGGGTATTTCACAATCAATATAACCAAATGAAATAAAGGATGGATGATCAGGAAGCTAAGAGCAACCACTCCAATAAAAAGTCATAATTCCTTGCTCTGTTTACATACCTTATCCAGTTCTCGGGCACAGAACACACTGAAGGCAAGGCAAAATTTCCATGAGGAAAGATTCTGCAGCATCCATAGCACACTCAAAGAATAATGTTTTTCCAGTCCTTACCCAAAGGGACCTATGTCCATTTACTTGGATAACCATATAGTGTGGAAAGGAGGTATCTAAACATTTTGTCGATCGTTGGACATAGGGTCTGAGTTGACACTGATACCTGGGGACCCAAAGCATTGTCATGGCTACTCTGTTAAGGAAGGAGTGTTTGGGGTATGTAGGTGGAATAATACTGCACTTCCCCAAAAGATGTCAACATCCTAATCTTCAGAAAGTGTGAATATGTTAAGTTATAAGTCAAAAGGAATTTAAGATTGGAGATGGAATAAGGTTGCTAATCAGCTACCTTAGATGGGGAGTTCATCTTGGATTATCTGTGTGGGCCCAATGTAATCACGAGCATCCTTAAAAGTGGAAGAGGGAGGCAGAAGAGGGAGGGCCAGAGAGATGGCAGCCTGAAATTGCTGCCTTTGAAAATGGATGGGTGCCATGAGCCAAGGAATGTGGGATAGCTTCTAGAAGTTGGAAAAGACAAGGACACAGATTTTCCTCTAGAGTCTCCAGAAGGAACTCAATCCTGCCAGTGCCTTGATTTTAGCCAACTAAGATCCATTTCAGACTTCTGACCTCCAGTAATACACTGTAATAAATTTGTGCTGTTCTAAGCCATTAAGTGTATAGTAATTTGTTAAAACAGTAATAGGAAACTAAAACAGGGGAAACAGATAATAATTGAAGACCTGGCTCAAGCCCAGCTAATAGTTGGTCTGTGAGGCTCATTCACATTTGGTGTCCTTTCCCTGGTCCTCAAACATATAATTGTAATGCACATACTTATTTCCTTTACCTGTGGGGGTAAAGCTATCACAGAGGGGCAGGCAAAAGGGCCCTCTGAAACTTTCCTCCAGTCATGATAGTAAATCAAAAGGTATATTGCATCCTGGAGGGAAATGGCAAAGATTAGTGCCACCCTTAAAGACTTAAAGTATGCAGAGATGATAGTCCACATCATAAACCCATTTGATTCACCTGTTTTATCCCTACAAAAACCAGATGGATCTTAGAAGATGACAGATGATAATTGCAAAAGCAAACAAGTAGTAACCCCAGTTGTAGTTGTAGGGCCAGATATGGTATTTTGGGGTGAGCAGATTAAAAAGACTTCAGGTGGCATGCAGTCTTTCTTTTGACAAACCCATTTTTTTCCATACTTATCAAGAATTAGTTCACATTCACATCGAGCATACATTTATGGTATTTCCCCAGGGCTATCTATTTTCACTTTCTTGCCTTGTGCCATATGATACTCTGAAAGGAGGTGGGCTATCTGGATTTTCCATAGAATGTCACATTTTTTCTACCGTGGCAATGGAATCATGTTACTCCAACCAGATAAACAATTGCATTGGACATCTGGGTAAGATACATGCACTCCAGAGGGTGACTGATAAACCCCAAAAAGATTCAGAGTCCAACGATCTGAAGCATGGCAAAGTAAAGAACAAATTATTGCATCTTAAACTTCATACCATTAAGAAGAAAGCAAAGTCTAGTAGGCCTCGTCAGCTTCTTTAGGCAGCATGTTCCACACTTGGGAATAATGTTCCAATCCATTTCCTCAGTAACATGGAAGGCCCTGACTTTGAATAGGGCCTAGAGCAGGAAACAACTATATGGCCACTCTGGCATGTAGTGTAAGCAGCCCTATTACTTGGGCCATCTGACTCCACAGACCCTATGGAATTGGAAATATCAGTGGTGGAAAAAAATTGCCATGTATAATTTATGGTAAGCCCAATAAGAGAATCACAATGTAGACCCTTGATTTCTGGGTCAAGGCCTTGCACCATTGAAAAACAGACTCTGGCATGCTACTGGGTCCTAGCATGGAATGCCTCATGAGGGGAAATCAAGAAGCCACATGGCCAGAATTGTCCATTATGAAGTGGGTTTTTTCAAATGCAGCAAATCATATGTTTGGGTGGGCCCAGCAGCAATGCATCATAAGTCCATCTGGGATGGGGCAGGATCAGGTCCAGAGGCATAGGTAAATTGCATGACACCCATGTCACCCACCACTGTTGCCCCAGCAACTATCTTTCAGCTCACACATATAGCTACATGGGAGTGTCCCTTTTGATCAGCTGATGGAGGAGGGAAAAGGCTGATCTTGGTTTGCAGACATGTTCTCTTGCTTGCTATGTAAATGTAAGCCAAAAATGTACAGCAACTGCACCACAACCCTACTCTGAAAGACAGCAATGAGAAGAAATCCTCTCATTGGGCAGGCAGAGCTTTTAGGAGTATATCTTGTCATCCACTTTGCCTAAAAAAAGAAGAGGATCAAGGTAAGAATATACATGGATTTTGGTGAAAGATTTGGCTGATTGGCCAGTGGCTTGTAAAGAGAAAGGTTGGATGTTCACTGATGGAGGTCTGGAGAAAGGCATATTGGATGGACTTATAGGTGGGGACAAGAAGTGTCAAGATCTTTGTATGTCATGATGACATGTACTAGAGGGCATTCAATGGGCAGACAGAATGACTTGGCCAATTGACATCAGTAAGCCTCTGTCTTTGCTTACCCCAAGGCTGACACAATGGACTTATGAATGGAGTATCCATGGTGACAGAGATGTAGGCCTTGCATGAATTCAACAGCATGGGCTCCCACACATTTAGGCTGAACTAGCTCTTGCCACTACTGAATGTCTAACCTGCCAGAAAAAGACACAATCTCTGAGCCTTTTATCTGGCACCATCCGTCAAGTTGATCAACCAGCAAATTGGTGGCAAGTTGACTTAATGGATCCCTTCCAGTCTGGAAAAGACATTGATTTGTTTTGATTAGAATTAACAATATTCAGGATGTGGAGTTGCCCTTCTTCCCTGCAAGGCCTCAGGGGCCTCCTCACATCTCTAATATTTTTTCTAAGATTCCATATTTTTATGAGAATCCTGGAATGCTGTACCAGGGAATGACTTCACCTTTTGGAAGAAACTTACTGTTACAGGTCTCAAATGTTTAATTTTATGTACAAAAACAAAATCCTAATAAAATATTTTTCTCTGGGATGCTCCTTCCCAGTCAAGAATTCAAGGGCTGGGTTATAATTGGCTTCAGTTCCAACCCAGTCTTTCTGGGGCTTTCATCCTCACAAGTTTCCTGTTTTCAGAAAGAAAAAATAATAAAAAAGTAAAAAAATTCTCTCTTTTGAATATAATGAATGATCTACCAATTTCTACCCCCCTTTATGGAAGTTAAAAAAAAATCAATGAGACTGATTTCATTCTTCTACAAGGATAGCATCCAATTGAAAGTAAAGGAGACCAAGATTTCCAAAAAGTCTTGTCTTCAACCCTAAAAAATACTCCGTGTTGGTTCTTTTTTTTTTTTTTTTTTTTTTTTAATCATCATTTTATTGAGATATATTCACATACCACGCAGTCATACAAAACAAATTGTACTTTCGATTGTTTACAGTACCATTACATAGTTGTACATTCATCACCTAAATCAATCCCTGACACCTTCATTAGCACACACACAAAAATAACAAGAATAATAATTAGAGTGAAAAAGAGCAATTGAAGTAAAAAAGAACACTGGGTACCTTTGTCTGTTTGTTACCTTCCCCTACTTTTCTACACATCCATCCATAAACTAGACAAAGTGGAGTTTGGTCCTTATGGCATTCCCAATCCCACTGTCACCCCTCATAAGCTACATTTTTATACAACTGTCTTCGAGATTCATGGGTTCTGGGTTGTAGTTTAATAGTTTCAGGTATCCACCACCAGCTACCCCAATTCTTTAGAACCTAAAAAGGGTTGTCTAAAGTGTGCGTAAGAGTGCCCACCAGAGTGATCTCTCGGCTCGTTTTGGAATCTCTCTGCCACTGAAGCTTATTTCATTTCCTTTCACATCCCCCTTTTGGTCAAGAAGATGTTCTCCATCCCACGATGCCGGGTCTACATTCCTCCCCGGGAGTCATATTCCACGTTGCCAGGGAGATTCACTTCCCTGGGTGTCTGATCCCACGTAGGGGGGAGGGCAGTGATTTCACCTTTCAAGTTGGCTTAGCCAGAGAGAGAGGGCCACATCTGAGCAACAAAGAGGCATTCAGGAGGAGACTCTTAGGCACAAATACAGGGAGGCCTAGCCTCTCCTTTGCAGCAACCGTCTTCCCAAGGGTAAAACTTATGGTAGAGGGCTCAACCCATCAAACCACCAGTCCCCTATGTCTGTGGTCATGTTAGCAACCATGGAGGTGGGGTAGGCGAATACCCCTGCATTCTCCACAGGCTCCTCAAGGGGGCACTACATCTTTTTTTTTTTTTTTTCCTTGTTTGTCTTTTTTCTTTTTTTTTTTTTTTTTTAACTTTCCCTTCTTTTTTAAATCAACTGTATGAAAAAAAAAGTTAAAAAGAAAACAAACATACAATAAAAGAACATTTCAAAGAGACCATAACAAGGGAGTAAGAAAAAGACAACTAACCTAAGATAACTGCTTAACTTCCAACATGTTCCTACTTTACCCCAAGAAAGTTACATAATATAGCAACATTTCAGTGAACTTGTTCCTACTACATCCATCAGAAATTAACAGACCATAGTCATTTCTGGGCATCCCCAGAACGTTAAATAGCTTATCTGTTCTTCTTGGATTATTGTTCCCCCTTCCTTAATTGCTCTCTACTGCTAGTTCCCCTACATTCTACATTATAAACCATTTGTTTTACATTTTTCAAAGTTCACATTAGTGGTAGCATATAATATTTCTCTTTTTGTGCCTGGCTTATTTCGCTCAGCATTATGTCTTCAAGGTTCATCCATGTTGTCATATGTTTCACCAGATCGTTCCTTCTTACTGCCGCGTAGTATTCCATCGTGTGTATATACCACATTTTATTTATCCACTCATCTGTTGAAGGACATTTGGGTTGTTTCCATCTCTTGGCAATTGTGAATAATGCTGCTATGAACATTGGCGTGCAGATATCTGTTCGTGTCACTGCTTTCCGATCTTCCGGGTATATACCGAGAAGTGCAATCGCTGGATCGAATGGTAGCTCTATATCTAGTTTTCTAAGGAACTGCCAGACTGACTTCCAGAGTGGCTGAACCATTATACAGTCCCACCAACAATGAATAAGAGTTCCAATTTCTCCACATCCCCTCCAGCATTTGTAGTTTCCTGTTTGTTTAATGGCAGCCATTCTAACCGGTGTTAGATGGTATCTCATTGTGGTCTTAATTTGCATCTCTCTAATAGCTAGTGAAGCTGAACATTTTTTCATGTGTTTCTTGGCCATTTGTATTTCCTCTTCAGAGAACTGTCTTTTCATATCTTTTGCCCATTTTATAATTGGGCTGTCTGTACTATTGTCATTGAGTTGTAGGATTTCTTTGTATATGCAAGATATCAGTCTTTTGTCAGATACATGGTTTCCAAAAATTTTTTCCCATTGAGTTGGCTGCCTCTTTACCTTTTTGAGAAATTCCTTTGAGGTGCAGAAACTTCTAAGCTTGAGGAGTTCCCATTTATCTATTTTCTCTTTTGTTGCTTGTGCTTTGGGTGTAAAGTCTAGGAAGTGGCCTCCTAATACAAGGTCTTGAAGATGTTTTCCTACATTATCTTCTAGGAGTTTTATGGTACTTTCTTTTATATTGAGATCTTTGGTCCATTTTGAGTTAATTTTTGTGTAGGGGGTGAGGTAGGGGTCCTCTTTCATTCTTTTGGATATGGATATCCAACTCTCCCAGCCCCATTTGTTGAAAAGACCATTATGGCTCAGTTCGGTGACTTTGGGGGCCTTATCAAAGATCAGTCGGCCATAGATCTGAGGGTCTATCTCTGAATTCTCAATTCGATTCCATTGATCTATATGTCTATCTTTGTGCCAGTACCATGCTGTTTTGGCAACTGTGGCTTTATAATAAGCTTCAAAGTCAGGGAGTGTAAGTCCTCCCACTTCGTTTTTCTTTTTTAGAGTGTCTTTAGCAATTCGAGGCATCTTCCCTTTCCAAATAAATTTGATAACTAGCTTTTCCAAGTCTGCAAAGTAGGTTGTTGGAATTTTGATTGGGATTGCATTGAATCTGTAGATGAGTTTGGGTAGAATTGACATCTTAATGACATTTAGCCTTCCTATCCATGAACATGGAATATTTTTCCATCTTTTAAGGTCCCCTTCTATTTCTTTTAGTAGAGTTATGTAGTTTTCTTTGTATAGGTCTTTTACATCTTTGGTTAAGTTTATTCCTAGGTACTTGATTTTTTTAGTTGCTATTGAAAATGGTATCTTTTTCTTGAGTGTCTCTTCAGTTTGTTCATTTCTAGCATATAGAAACATTACTGACTTATGTGCATTAATCTTGTATCCCGCTACTTTGCTAAATTTGTTTATTAGCTCTAGTAGGTGTATCGTTGATTTCTCAGGGTTTTCTAGATATAAGATCATATCATCTGCAAACAATGACAGTTTTACTTCTTCTTTTCCAATTTGGATGCCTTTTATTTCTTTGTCTTGCCGGATTGCCCTGGCTAGCACTTCCAGCACAATGTTGAATAACAGTGGTGACAGCGGGCATCCTTGTCTTGTTCCTGATCTTAGAGGGAAGGCTTTCAGTCTCTCACCATTGAGTACTATGCTGGCTGTGGGTTTTTCATATATGCTCTTTATCATGTTGAGGAAGTTTCCTTCAATTCCTACCTTTTGAAGTGTTTTTATCAAAAAGGGATGTTGGATTTTGTCAAATGCTTTTTCAGCATCTATTGAGATGATCAATTGATTTTTCCCTTTCGAGTTTTTAATGTGTTGTAATACATTGATTGTTTTTCTTATGTTGAACCATCCTTGCATGCCTGGAATGAACCCCACTTGGTCATGGTGTATGATTTTTTTAATGTGTCTTTGGATTCGATTTGCAAGTATTTTGTTGAGGATTTTTGCATCTATATTCATTAGGGAGATTGGCCGGTAGTTTTCCTTTTTTGTAGCATCTTTGCCTGGTTTTGGTATTAGATTGATGTTAGCTTCATAAAATGAGTTAGGTAGTGTTCCATTTTCTTCAATGTTTTGAAAGAGTTTGAGTAAGATTGGTGTCAGTTCTTTCTGGAAAGTTTGGTAGAATTCCCCTGTGAAGCCATCTGGCCCTGGGCATTTATTTGTGGGAAGATTTTTGATGACTGATTGGATCTCTTTGCTTGTGATGGGTTGGTTGAGGTCTTCTATTTCTTCTCTGGTCAGTCTAGGTTGTTCATATGTTTCCAGGAAATTGTCCATTTCTTCTACATTATCCAGTTTGTTGCCATACAGTTGTTCATAATATCCTCTTATAATTTTTTTAATTTCTTCAGGATCTGCAGTTATGTCACCTTTTTCATTCATTATTTTGTTTATATGGGTCTTCTCTCTTTTTGATTTTGTCAGTCTAGCTAGGGGCTTGTCAATCTTGTTGATCTTCTCAAAGAACCAACTTTTGGTGATATTTATCCTCTCTATTGTTTTTTTGTTCTCTATGTCATTTATTTCTGCTTTAATCCTTGTTATTTCTTTTCTTGTACTTGGTTTAGGATTGGTTTGCTGTTCATTTTCTAGCTTCTTCAGTTGATCCATTAGTTCTTTGATTTTGGCTCTTTCTTCCTTTTTAATATATGCGTTTAGTGCTATAAATTTCCCCCTTAGCACTGCTTTTGCTGCATCCCATAGGTTTTGGTATGTTGTGTTCTCATTTTCATTCGTCTCTATATATTTAGCAATTTCTCTTGCTATTTCTTCTTTAACCCACTGATTGTTTAGGAGTGTGTTGTTTAACCTCCAGGTATTTGTGAATTTTCTAAGTCTCTGATGGTTATTGACTTCTAATTGTATTCCATTGTGGTCAGAGAATGTGCTTTGAATAATTTCAATCTTTTTAAATTTATTGAGGCTTGTTTTATGTCCCAGCATATGATCTATTCTGGAGAAAGTTCCGTGAGCACTAGAAAAGTATGTGTATCCTGGTGATTTGGGATGTAATGTCCTGTAGATGTCTGTTAAATCTAATTCATTTATCAGATTGTTTAGGTTTTCAATTTCCTTATTGGTCTTCTGTCTGGTTGATCTATCTATAGGAGAGAGTGATGTGTTGAAGTCTCCCACAATTATTGTGGAAACATCAATTGCTTCCTTTAGTTTTGCCAATGTTTCTCTCATGTATTTTGTGGCACCTTGATTGGGTGCATAGACATTTACGATTGTTATTTCTTCTTGCTGAATTGCCCCTTTTATTAGTATGTAGTGGCCTTCTTTGTCTCTCAAAACATCCCTGCATTTGAAGTCTATTTTATCTGAGATTAATATTGCTACACCTGCTTTCTTTTGGCTGTAGCTTGCATGAAATATTTTTTTCCATCCTTTCACTTTCAGTTTCTTTGTGTCCCTGTGTCTAAGATGAGTCTCTTGTATGCAACATATTGATGGTTCATTTTTTTTGATCCATTCTGCGAATCTATATCTTTTAATTGGGGAGTTTAATCCATTTACATTCAACGTTAAAACCGTGAAGGCATTTCTTGAATCGGCCATCTTATCCTTTGGATTATGTTTGCCATATTTTTCCCTCTCTCTATTAATATCCTTTATTGTACCCATACCGAATCTCTTTAGTACTGAACCTTTCTCCAAGTCTCTCTGTCCTGTCTTTGTTTCTCTGTCTGTAGGGCTCCCTTTAGTATCTCCAGTAGGGCAGGTCTCTTGTTAGCAAATTCTCTCAGCATTTCTTTGTCTGTGAAAAATTTAAGCTCTCCCTCAAATTTGAAGGAGAGCTTTGCTGGATAAAGTATTCTTGGCTGGAAATTCCTCTCACTCAGAATTTTAAATATATCGTGCCACTGCCTTCTCGCCTCCATGGTGGCTGCTGAGTAGTCACTACTTAGTCTTATGCTGTTTCCTTTGTATGTGGTGAATTGCTTTTCTCTTGCTGCTTTCAGAACTTGCTCCTTCTCTTCTATGTTTGACAGTGTGATCAGTATATGTCTCGGAGTGGGTTTTTTTAGATTTATTCTATTTGGAGTTCGCTGAGCATTTATGATTTGTGTATTTATGTTGTTTAGAAGATTTGGGAAGTTTTCCCCAACAATTTCTTTGAATACTCTTCCTAGACCTTTACCCTTTTCTTCCCCTTCTGGGACACCAATGAGTCTTATATTCGGACGTTTCATATTATCTATCATATCCCTGAGGTCCATTTCGAGTTTTTCAATTTTTTTCCCCATTCTTTCTTTTATGCTTTCATTTTCCATTCTGTCATCTTCCAGGTCACTGATTCGTTGTTCAACTTCCTCTAGTCTTGTACTATGAGTGTCCAGAATCTTTTTAATTTGGTCAACAGTTTCTTTAATTTCCATAAGATCATCCATTTTTTTATTTAGTCTTGCAATGTCTTCTTTATGCTCTTCTAGGGTCTTCTTGATTTCCTTCATATCCCGTACTATGGTCTCATTGTTCATCTTTAGTTCTTTGAGTAGCTGCTCTAGGTGCTGTGTCTCTTCTGGTCTTTTGATTTGGGTGCTTGGGCTTGGGTTATCCATATCGTCTGGTTTTTTCATATGCTTTATAATTTTCTGTTGTTTTTGGCCTCGTGGCATTTGCTGAACTTGATAGGGTTCTTTTAGGGTTTGTAGACCAGTTGAAGTCCTTATCTCTAATTTATCAGATCTACAGCTTCGTGGAGTACACTTTCTCTAACTAACCAGCAGGTGGCGTCCACGAGCCACCTGTTCTCCACAAGCCAGATCTCCCCTGCTTAGCCTTTTTGGTGAGTGGGGGAGTGAGTCTTGTGGGGCCCAATTGGTGTCCCAAGCTTGCGTGTGTAGTTGGTGTTGCCTGCCCTGTATGTGGGGCGTGTTTCTGGGCAGTCGGGGAGGGGGGGTGGCCCTAACAATCAAATCTCCCTGATGATCCTAGAGTTTTAAAGCTACTGCAATAGTCTAATCCTTCAGTTCAGTCCTGCCACAGTTTGTCTCTGCCACTGACCCACAAGTCTTTGGTATTGGCGTATGGCTCCTGAGACTTGCAAGTGGGCCCCTCTTCCAGGCTGTGCACCCCGGGTCCTCTGTTGAGGGATGACTGTGCTATGTCACAGGTGAGTGCCGTCCCCCCAGGGCAGTTCTGGGCTGCTGGGCTGTGTTGGGAGGCTCCCAGTCTGCTCAAATGATGGCTGAATGGGGCTCTGTTAATTCACACTGCTCCCCCTTCCCAGCTCTGGGACATTCAGCTGAGGTTGCAGGGAAGGCTAATGTCCACGCCCAGTTTTGTGGTGTGTGCCTGTTATTTGAAGCACTTCCGTCACACTGGGTTGTCTGGGGCAGCTCTGGGCTATGGGGCTGGCGATGGGCAGGAGTGTTTCCTGTCCACCAGGATGGTGGCTGTGAGCGGACACCCCCCTTTTCTTGGGAAGTTGTGTTGTTTAGTGAATTTTCTCAGCCACTGGATTATTGCCTTTTGTCTCAGAGCTCTCTTAGTTCTGCTCTTGACTTGACGTGCCCAAATTTCAATTCTTTGAAGCTTTCTGTATTGAGCTTCTTAGAGTAATTGTTTTGGAAAAAGCAAAAAGGATTTAAAAAAAAAACAAACAAAAAAAAAAAACGGCCCTCCTCAGAGATCTAATGGGTTATTGAAATGCTAATAGACAAAGCAACCAGGGCCATTAAGGAAAGGTGCACAGGGCAGAGAGATCAGCCTTTGCTTCGGGATTTGCATATGCGCCTCAAGGCCTGATCTCCGCCCTTCCCCTTTCTGTGTTCACCAGAACTCCAAAAATCCTCTGCTTTTATTTTGGAGTTTTTCGTGTTGTTTTTTTTCTATGCCTGTCTCCTCTCTGCTGGGCTGGCTGCTCTCAGAGTCTCTGGTGTCTGGTCTCAGTCTATCTATGGTTGGAGTTTGAATCAGTAGAATGAGTTTCCGATAAGAGCAGCCACTGCAATTCTCCCTTCTCCTTCCCTGGAGCTGACAGCCCCTCCTCCCCCGGGACTGAGCCTGGCAGGGAGGGGCGCGGGTCCCCTGGCCGCAAAAACTTACAGATTTCGCTGATCTCAGCAGTTCCACGTTTTCATGAGTGTTGTATGAAGTATGCCCAAAGACAGATTGCTCTGTGGTGTCCAGTCCACGCAGTTCCTGGCTTTTTACCTACTTTCCTGGAGGAGTAACTAAAACATACAGCTCACCAGTCTGCCATCTTGCCCCGCCTCCCAGTTTCCGTGTTGGTTCTTAAGCATTGATGCTGCTGATGGAGGCTCTTACTGACAATGGCTTCTGTCAGGAATACTCCCTGGGGAAGCTCATGACTGTGGAAGCTCTTTTATGGTCCTGGTGTTTTTGTTTGGCTTTTTAACCTCATTAAGCAACTGACAAAGAGCTGCACTACACTTTGGTGTCTGGACAGCTCACCATTTCTCTCAATACCATATAGCAAAGCCCCTGCTGTTTCCCTTAGGAGAAGTTTTGATGCATCTCATCTTATTGAATAAAACTCTTCTAAGGATCCAGAGATTGCATTAAGAGAGCAGGCCTTTTTAATATCTAGGCTGAATTTGTATTCACTCAGTGCTATTTTTTCTCTTATGTTCTCAAAGAGGGTCTAATAAAAGTATCAGTCTGTATAGAGCGGTACTATCCAATATGGTAGCCATAAGTCATATGTGGTTATTTAAATTAAAATTAAAATGAAATAAAAAGTTCAATTTCTCAGTTGTACTAGCCACATTTCACATGCTCAGTAGTCATATGTGTCTAGTGGCTACCTTATTTGATAGCGCATGTATAAAATAGTTCCATCATTGTAGACAGTTATACTGGATAAGACTGTTAAAGAGTTTGTGACCTCCCTAGCAGGTATATAGTTGGCTTGCCAGATTTATCACACATGCTTTCCTTCCCCATCCCAAGGGGACAAAAAGTGATACATACAATTAAAGTCTCAAAAGATACTCTAGTTTTCTCAAATTTCCCAAGAATGGAATTTATAGTTACTCTGGGTTACAAATGCCCAGATCATGATAAACTCAGAATCATTTCACTATGACATCCATTAAAAATTATAATAGTTAGCATTTATTGTTCATGTACAATATACCAGTTCATTTATATTCATTATATCACATTTAACACTCACAGTGGCACTATGAATTAGATATTAATATCCCCATTTTGTTAACAAGACAACTGAAGCACAAAAAGTATGAATAACTGGCCCAAGATCATACAATAAATGGCTAAGTCATTGTTCATACCTGGGTCTTTCTACTTCTGAAGACCATGCTTCAGGTCATACTGTGCTGTAACAGCTGAGTTGTAGAGAAGCAGTTGGCAATAAATATAAGTTGGTTCAGATAATTTGAAATTCTACAAGCAGGTCTCCTGCCTTCATACTTTATTTCTTTTTTTTCCTCACTGTCTTGGAAATTATTTCCAGATTGAAAATTTAGATGGTTTATAGCCTGTGCTATGAAGCACTCCTTCATTTACAGTGTTATAGAATGTTACCAATTATTTTACCTGTACTACTATTATTTGGTGTTTTTTCTCTTTCAGTTTAAAATAAGGACCTGACCTTAAATATTTCTATCTAATAATGAGATATGGCAAGGGCTGGGTCTCTGCAGTTCTGAGATACAAACTGTACCAAAATATAGATAACATGTGATTGCCTGTGATAATAAGCCGTTCTTCACTCTCAGAGGAATGATCAAATCCTTTTGTTCATTTACGCTTTGTGTTCCAACTCCCTTAACCATCCCTGACAGTCTGTTTCTTAGCTGATTTAGGATGCTGCAGAATTCTTGAAAAAACAAATGGATTTTTCTTCTCCTAATAACCACCATTATTTTTAAGAAGTACCTTTGTGATGCATTTGTTTTCTATCATGGGCCTAGCAAACTGAACTTTAAATGACCTTTTTTGCCCTTGTTATTGCAGCTGTCAGCATCTGATTTTATACAGAAAATATAAAGAAGAGGAATTTTAAAAAGAAAATTTTATTGAGGCACACACAGTTTCAGCAGCTGCTGTTACAACGTTATCATCAAATACCAACACTGACAAAGACCCATGGGGTCTATTTTCTAATTCAGTCTTGAAGGAAATTTACAATAGTGAATCTCTATGGCAGTTGAGGTTAGCTAAGATTTAGATGACCCATTTCCCTTATCTAATGAATTCAGGCCTTGAAAACTTTGCAGAAGCTTTAAACTGACAAAACACCAAGAGAGTTGATGTGAAATTGAAAGACAGCTGGCATGGACTCAGAGCCTCTTGAGTTTAGCTAAGGAAGCTGCAAACTTGCACAGCTGCAAGGCTGTCAAAATGAAGATTCCAGCATAAAGAAAGTCAAAATATTGCTATTAGATGAAGAACTTTATGCCTAAAGCCTTTACTCTACGACAAGATTCTTCATTTTAAATAAAGAATGCACATGGCATTTTTTTGCATTTATCTCCATTTTGCTAAGATAAAACAAGTGAAAATGTTTCTATCTCCATAAACTTAGTGTGATGGTTGGGTTCATGTGTCAACTTGGTCAGGTAATGGTACCCAGGTGTCTGGTCAAGCAAGCACTGGCCTAACCATTACTGCAAGGCTGCTTGTGGCTGGTTAATAAACCAGAAGGCTGGTTTATTAAATCATCAGTCAACTGGCTGCAGCTATGGCTGATTACATCAACACAGGGCGTGCCTTCCACAATGAGAGATTTAATCCAATCACTTGAAGACTTTTAAGCAAGACAGATAGAGGACCTTCACTTCTTCTTCAGCTGACCAGTGAAACATTTCCTGAGGAGTTTATCATAGTTGCCAGTTTGCTGCCTGAAGAGGTCATCGAACATCTTCATTGCAGTTGCCAGTCTGCTGCCTGCCTTACGGAATTTGGACTCGTGCATACCCACAGTTGCATGAGAAACTTTCATAAATCTTATATTTGTCGATATCTCTTGTTGATTCTGTTTCCCTAGAGAACCCTAACTATACACTTAGGTTTAAAAAATCCTATTAAATTTGAAGAGGTTTTTTTATTATTATTATTTTAAATGCTCTAATCTTATTCCTGGAAATAAAGCCATTTTGATGTTGTTTCCTTTTTCAATTTGTCTCATTCCAATTCCATTTTCTTAACAAACCATGAGGACAATTTAATACTTTGTTTCTGGGTAAGGGTATGCTTAACAAATTATTAGGTAGAGAAACATGCTAGGTGTGGTGCTTTCAGACAGTAAAATAAATCATCAACTATAATTTTTATACATTTCTTTAAAGCAAAGTGAAAGCCCAAACCAAATGGCATTTATGGTACAATTGAAGTTTTACTCATGGGAAGAATTTTCTATATTGAATAGTAATTAGAAGGCTGATTGTATTTATAAAAACCTAAAATTTTAGCTACATTTTCAAAGAGTTCCAGTCATGGCCTTCCATATGGCCCATCACATATCTCTTTTCTGCCAATATAAATTGTATTGTGACTTGGCCATTTATACTTGGGAAATGGCTTTAAACTCCTGCCAATAGGGAAATCCCACTGAATGGAATGGTAACATGTGAAATATAATATAAATGTAACCTGAAAACATAGGAAATAAATCCACTTATTATACTAATGATGACAGAAAATGCAGAAGAATCTATAGGTGGGAGTTTAAAGTCATCCTTTATTTTTATCTAGGAGTCCTAAGTCTTATTAGACTATTGAAATCTAAAAAAAAAGACATTTTCAATCCTACTATGTACAATAAGACTCGATCATAAACTATGCTTAATTCGTTTTTAATTCCTATGTTGCTTGTCAGCTGCTGGCTGTTAACTCACATACTACTTGTCAGCTCCTTCATTTGAAAACCAGTTTTACTTTCTATAACTTAATGAGTTTTTCGGGTATAATATAAAATACTAAGCATATCAACTTATTAAAATGAAATGAATTTGGAGGCTAACTCTGGACTCTTGTGCATTAATCAAGACTCAGGGGAACGGCCTGCAAGGCTTTCTTTGGCCTTACCTAGCAGAGCTAATCACCTCCCTTTGTGTCTCTGCATGCCTGTATTGATCTTCATTATAATACCTTTTTTTTTAAAACAGTTTTATTCACACACCATACAATCTATCCGGTATAATCACATAGTTATGCATTTGCCACCACAATCCATATGAGAACATTTCCATTTCTTCCACAATGACAGAGGAAGAGGAGAAAAAAAAATGAAGAATAAGAAAAGATAGAGGAAAAAATAAAATAAAATAAAATACAATGGAAAGGTCATACAACACCACCACCACCAAGAATCCCATAACCACTCCCTTATAGCCATCTCCCTCTTATAGACATTTAGCTTTGGTATATTGCCTTTGTTACAATTAATGGAAGCATAATACAATGTTACTGTTAATTATAGACTCTGGTTTGCATTGACTGTATTTTTTCCCCTATACCATCCAGTTTTTAACACCTTGCAATGTTGACATTCATTTGTTCTCCCTCACGTACAAACATTCTTACATTAGCGATTAGTACTTAATCACCGTCATTGACAACTTTAGATTTCACTAAGTTATACAGTCCCAGTCTTTATCCTCTATCTTTCTTTCTGGTATCATACATGCCACTAGCCTTCTTTCATCCATACTCACACGCATCTTTGTTCAGAATACTTACAATATTGTGCTGCTGTCACCCAGTATTGGGCTATTTCTGGATCTATATAATCAATCCTGTTGAACACTCTGTACTCCTTCAGCATGAGATGACTTATTTCTACCCTCTTTCCACTTCCTGATAACCTGTGTTCTCAACTTTAACTTTCAAGGTTTGCTCATTAATGTGAGTTCATATTACTGCAACCATACAGTATTTATCCTTTTCTTTCTGGCTAATTTCACTCAAGGTAATCTTTGCTGTCTAACATTTTGTCATTTTATATATCATATCTTATTTTATTTTTATTTTCTCTCTCTTTCTTTTCACCCTTACTGATAGTCTTCATTTCTACACTATTCTCTGAACTTCTCTCTCCTGTCTTTTCCTATCTGCCTGTAGTGCTCCCTTACTAATTTCTTATAGAGCACATATCTTGTTCACAAACTCTCTCAGTGTCTGTTTGTCTGAGAATATTTTAAACTTTCCCTCATTTTTGAAGGACAGTTTTGCTGGATAGAGAATTCTTGGTTGGCAGTTTTTCTCTTTCAGTATCTTAAATATATCATACCACTGCCTTCTCACTTTCATGGTGTTTTGGTTTGCTAATGCTGCCTTTTTGCAAAACACCAGGAATGGGTTGGTTTTATAAAGGGGGTTTATTTGGTTACAAAGGTACAGTCTTAAAGCCATAAAGTGTCCCAGCTATGGCATCAACAATAGGGTACTGTGCCAGTATTATGTATTATGTCCCCCAAAATGCCATTATCTTTGATGTAATTTTGTGTGGGCAGACTTATCAGTGGTAATTACATTGTAATTACTTGAGTGTTTCCATGGAGATGCGACCCATCCAACTGTGGGTGATGACTCTGGTTGGATAGTTTCCATGGAGGTGTGGCCCCACCCATTCAACATGGGCCTTGATTGGTTTGCCAGAGCATTATATAAGCTCAGACAGAAGGAGAGAGCTTGCTACAGCCAAGAGGGACACTTTGAAGAATATACAGGAGCTGAGAGAACTGCAGTTTACAGAGACATTTTGGAGATGGCATTTCAAAGCAGACTTTTGCTCCAGGGAAGCTAAGAGAGGACAAACGCCCCAAGAGCAACTGAGAGTGACATTTTGGAGAGAAGCTGAAGCCTAGAGAGGAACATCCTGGGAGGAAGCCATTTTGAAACCAGAACTCTGGAGCAGACCCCAGCCACGTGCCTTCCCAGATAACAGAGGTTTTCTGGACGCCATTGGCCATCTTCCATTGAAGGTACCCGATTGTTGATGCATTACTTTGGACACTGTATGGCTTTAAAACTGTAGCTTTGAAACCAAATAAACCCCCTTGTATAAAAGCTGATCCATTTCTGGTGTTTTGCATTCCGGCAGCATTAGCAAACTAGAACAGGTACTGTCACTGAAGGATGGCCATTGGTGTCCGGAAAACCTCTGTTAGCTCAGAAGGTATGTGGCTGGCATCTGCTTGCTCCCAGGTTGTGTTTCAAAACAGCATTCTCCAAAGCATCAGCTTTCAACGGCCATCTTCAAATGTTTGTCTCAGCTGCAGCTCCTCCAAAATGTTACTCTCAGTTGCTCTGAGATCCTTGTGTCCTGTGAACTCCTTTATACCACTCCAATGATCCAATTAACACCCTGAATGAGCAGGGTAGCACCTCCATGGAAATTATCCAATCAAATGTTTCACTCACAGTTGATTGAGTTACATCTCCATGGGAACATTCAATCAAAGAATTCCAATCTAATCAACACTAATACATCTCCCCCCACAAGACTGCATCAAAGAACATGTCATTTTGGGGGACATAATACATCCAAACTGGCGCACATGATTTCTACTGAGAAATCCACACCTAGTCTTATCAAGCTACCTTTGTATGTGATGGATCACTTTTCTCTTGCTGCTTTCAGGATTCTCTCTGTTTTTGACATTTGATAACTTGATTATTAAGTGTCTTGGCATAGGTCTATTCAGATCCTTTATCTTTCCAGGTTACTTAATAGTTCAAGGGGGTCTATATATGCCCCTAGGTTAGCAAGTCTTTCCCACTCGCACATCCTTCTCATCCTTCAAATTCTAGATCAAACACCATCTTCCCTCTAGTCTTCTCTTCTCTGTTCTAGTCCAGCATGTTTCAGTGGCTAACTGCAAAACCTTTATCTGGTGACTTGAATGGTAGTTTTTCTATCCATCTCAGAAGCTATGTCATAAAATTATTTAAAATTTAGTTTTCTGACTTTTGCTGCCTAACTTCAAAGTTCAAAATAATAAAATTAGTTGTAAATTTCTGAGCATGCACTATTTGGGAAAATATAGATAAATACAGGCTGGACTGAGAGCATTTTTTTTTCCTGAGGAATATCTGCACAGTTGAAGTATCACTCTTAGAGCATGCAAAAATGTGTTTCTTCAGATAATAAACCTTCGAAAGTACATCCTATAATTATCTCATATATGCATGCTAATTTATAAACATAGAAGGACTGGCAGGTAACTGTTTTTTTTGTTTTTTGTTTTTTGTTTTTTAGTGTGTCAAAGGCTACAAATTGCCTAGGTTAATTGCAAATGTAATAAACTTTTTTCATGCTCATTAGACTTTCATAGAAGATCATTACTAGGTTAAATGTGTGTTTTGAATAGTTTTTTTTTTTCTACAAAAACACATGGAGTATGTATTTTGAGGCTGTATGAACTTACTTGTAGAAGATATCTATTTGTTTGATTATGTCACCTAACATCCATTTCTTCTTTCCCTATTAAACACTTTGCAATTTCCTTTGGAGAAAGTACCTCACTCACATTGTGAGTAATCCTGGTCAAAAGATACTTATCCCTTTTAGGTGGGTAACCAACATAGTCTAATCAGATTCTCCCCCAGTCTTGAATATAGATTGAAAAGCAGTTAGAGCTAATCCATCCTAGTGGAAGTGCCTAGTTAAACTGCCCATGAGTTCTTTCTACACAGATTGATGGAGATATCCTGGTTCCTGTGCTCTCAGAGCTTGGTTTATTCTTTGAGCTCCCCTGTATTCTTCCTTATAAATTGCCTTTCAGCTTAAGTTAGGCAGAGTCAGTATCTGTTGCTTATAAACAAAAAACCCTGACAGATATGCTAGTCAAGGTCAGGCAACCCTTGATTTGTTTTCAGCCACATTTTCAAATTATGTCTTTAACTTTGCTCTTTTTACTTCATTTGGATTTCACTGCTTCTGGTATGGGAAAAAAATGTTTTTCCATGTATCAAATAAGCACAATTCTTTTTATTAGTTGCCAAATGAAGTCCGTTTTTAAAAACCAAGTCTTGTCATGTTCAATCATTTTTTTTGTAGCCCTTTCCACCTACAACAAATATAGGCTGCCTGTTCAGATGAGCGTTAGCCATCTCTTTGAAAATCATGTAAATAGTTTTTGGAAAGAGCGTTTCATTCCTCATTGTTGAATAATTTTCTCACAGTTAGAAATGCTTTGAAAGGAATCAGTTTTCCAGAGTTAGGAAATCTATTTCTTGTGTTTTCAGAAGAAAAACAAAATAAGATATCTGTTTGCCTAACTAGAGCAAGTTACAAACTAACCTTAGTGTTTTTTTCCCTAGGAAACTTGTATCTGCATAAAACATGAAGTTTTATTTTATTTTGGGGGGTATAGATGACTGTTTAAGATCTAGGAACAAAGTAAAAGAAGTGCAATTGTATATTTCCTACAACTCTTAAAATGTATGGCAAGGGTTTGAACTCTATCATGGTGAAAGAAAATGAACACTATTTAGATGAAGGTCAAAAGGTAGAGATGCTATTCAAAGTGAAATATCTGTAATAATTGAGCTTTTGAGCCACAGGGACAAGTTAGTACTTTACCAGGTACTCTCCAAAAATCTTTTTGTAGGCTTTAAAATACAAATGCCTTTAGAATGTCAAATTTATATAGCTTCAAAGGAAAGGGAACCCTTCTGGAATATTAAATGGCTTATAAAGGGGACGTTTCTGGCTGCAAGGAGATCAAATGTTTTCTTTTATCAAAAGTTTGGTTCATTACTGCATGTGAAAAGGTCACGGAATACTGCTTATGATTACAAAAGCCCATTGATAGCTTTAGTTAATGATAGTGCACAGCTAATTTTTGTCTTCTACTTTTGTACTTGCTTTATAAATGGTTTCAGCATTGGTTTTCTTTTGACCTCTATTTTTTTTGGTGATTACAGAACTTGATTATTATGGGTTTGAAAACTGTAGAAGTTTTTCCCACAAAAAACTTTTTGAGGTTAAGATTACCCACTGATGTTAAATGAAGGCAAATGAAGCTGTAACCTTTATAATATACATATTTGAAATGATTTTGTTTTTTCATCTTGGGAAAGGTCAGAAGAACAGGGATGGGAATGATGTGGAGAAAAAAAGCTTAGGAAGAGTAAAGGGATGGTTAAAGGGAGGAGCACAAATAAGTTTTTACACAGGGCACGAAAGAAGAAAGGTTATTTCCTGCATGCAATTTTTTAATCCAGGCAATAAGCTGAATGATGGTGAATCTTTTTCTTGCAGCCCTTTGACTTCACTCTTATTAAAAACTAGAAGTGTTTTCATCTCTCTTGATTTATATAATATGGAAATTTGTCACTATTTTTGCATTAATTTAGCAATGATCATAGGATAGAAATAGAACATATTTCTTTTATGTTATCTCAAGTCTTCAGTGAGAAGCAATTATCATACTGACAGTCATGAAAGGTAGTGTCCATTTGCACAGTTTGCGCCTACAGAGAATTCTCTTCCATTGACTTTTGTTCTCTTTGTTTATTTCATTCCACATTTAGCTTTTCTGACTTGATTTAGTCAAGTGTTCTAGCTTGGGCTTTGTTCTTCCTTGCAACCATATAGAGAATTCTCAAAATGTGGTTTCCTTAGTGATAAAAGTAAGAAATCTTCCCATCATCTGTTTGTAGCTCCTGCTTTTATATTTTTGTTGATGGAGTAAACAGAGGATAGTGGCTCTGAGTAAAAATTATGGAAAAGTGGATTTACTGCAACAGCTGCTGGAAAGGAGGAGTCAGTGGATTCCTGCTCACCTGCCATGTGGCTGACTCTTCCCAGATTTCCTCATGCTACCCTGGCATGCTTCTTTGGGCTTTATTTCAGTGATATGTGTGACCTACTGCATCTACAGCCAACATATGTTTTAACTAGATCATTGGTTTAATTTGTAGCCTATAGGCTATTTTTACAGCAATAATCCCTTTCTAAAGTGATTAAATGATGGTCCCCTGTTTTTAAGGTCATTTCAATTAAAAAAAAATTATTTACTGAATATCTATTCTGTGCTAAGTGTTGTTCTAAGTTCTGGGGAGCTCCTGTGATGATCAAAACACTGAACCTGCCTCTCACAAAGCCCATGTTTCACTAGATGAGATAGATTCAAATTCAGATAATGATAATAAAGTGTGGTAAGGGCGATAAGAGGGATGTGCACTGGAGTAGAAAGGAAAGGATTCCTTGATAAAGTCTTGAATGACGAGTGGGAATTTATCAGCTGTTTGGGAATGGATTGGGATCAGTGAGGGAAAGGCTTTTGGGTGGTGGGAACAGTGTAAACAAAGGCCCAGAAATACGAGGACAGATATGCTGCAGGGAGAAAAACAGTCAGCAAGGTGGGGTGGGCACTGGAGAATACCTTAGAAAGTGGTAGGCGGGCAGGGATCATATGTGGAGAGACCTGTGGACCAGGCTAGATCTCGAGTTAGAAGACCAAGGTTCCTGACTAGGCTCTGCTACTGAGTAGGGGATGTGACCTTGGGTAAATCACTGAAAAATGTCTGACCCTTAGGTTTCAGTTTATAGAATGGGGATAATGGCTTTTGCTTCTCTTCTGCTGTAAAGTTGCCAATTCCAGTCACTCTTGGATGATATACCAGATGCTATAAGACCTGGTGCCATCTACCCTCTCTGGTCTCATTTCTTGCCACCACTTGCCTTTCTCTGTAGCTTTCAATGAATCTGTATAATTTTGGAATTTTTTTTGTCACACCTCTGTACCTTTGCTCAGGTTGTCTCTCTTGTCTGGAATGTTCTCTTTTGTGTCTCATTTTTGCTTGTTAGGCTTTTACTTAGTATGCCAGTTTGATGTATTATGTCCCCCAAAATGCCATTATCTTTGATGCAATCTTGTGTGGGCAGACATATTAGTGTTGATTAAATTTTGGAATCCTTTGGGTGTTCCCACAGAGATGTGATTCAATCAACTGTGGACAAGACCTTTGTTTGGATAATTTCCATGGAGGTGTTGCCCCACCCATTCAGGGTGGGTCTGAATTAAACTGCTGGAGCACTATATAAGCTCAGACAGAAGAAGCAAGTTTGCTACAGCCAAGAGGGACACTTTGAAGAATGCACAGAAGCTGAGTGAGTAGCTGCAGATGAGAGACAGTTTGAAGATGGCTGTTGAACGCAGACTCTTGCTCTGGAGGAACTAAGAGAGTACAAACACCCCAAGAGCAACGGAGAGTGACATTTTGAAGAGGAGCTGTGG
This sequence comes from Choloepus didactylus, assembly GCF_015220235.1. Lineage (NCBI taxonomy): Eukaryota > Metazoa > Chordata > Mammalia > Pilosa > Megalonychidae > Choloepus > Choloepus didactylus. The sequence goes on along the minus strand of NC_051315.1, from coordinate 86,533,919 downwards.
CCTAGAGAGGAACATCCAGGGAGAAAGCCATTTTGAAACCAGAACTTGGAGCAGACACCAGCCATGTGCCTTCCCAGCTAACAGAGGTTTTCCAGATGCCATTGGCCATCCTCTAGTGAAGGTACCTGATATTGATGCATTACCTTGGACACTTTATGGCCTTAAGACTGTAACTGTATAACCAAATAACCCCCCTTTACAAAAGCCAATCCATTTCTGGTGTTTTGCATTCCGGCAGCATTAGCAAACTAGAACACTTAGTTTTTACCTTAGATATTATGTTCCCCAAACACCATTCCTGAAACATCAGGTTGGATTAATTAGCCTCTTACTCTGAAGAAATGATCATATTATAAACTGTGAGTAGGAATAGGGGATGATTGTGCCATATCCATCTTTGTAATCTCAATGACTACAGAAGTGCCTTGCTCACAGAAGGCATCCAGTAAATGAATGTGGAAGTGAACTGAACTGAGAGGCCAGAGGCCAGCATGAGAGGCAGGTGGTCCCTGAGCTGATGTGCTTCATGGCAGCCTTGAGATCCTAGGGCCTGTGCTGCTGGGTCTGTTCTGGGGATCCTCCAAGCCCAGCTGTCCTGTGACTGCAACAGGAGTCTCAGTAGGGGTTTTCAGTGTGGCTACCCTGACCTCCTCAAGGATGGATGAAAAGTTTCCAGAGAAAAGAGGAAAGAGAGTGGAGACGGAATGTACAGGCAGAGGGCAATGTATATAAGAGAAGTGGACTTGGTGAGACCAGGGTTCCAGGAGCAGGTCTCCAGGCTAAAAACAGTACCATTCTTGGCTCTGAAGCTCCTACCTCCTGTGCTCCTGTAAACTCCAACTACAAAAGGAAAAAACAGTATGGCTCTTTGCTCTATAAATTTCTCCTACTGCTCACCTAAACCTTATCTTCTCTTAGCCAAACCCCCTTCCCTTGTTTCCAGAAGAATGGATGGAGACTCTCTTTTTGTTGTTCTGGTGGAAGGGCAGGGGAGAGAGATATTGGGGTTCGCATAGAGCCTGTTATTACAAGTTATATCTCTTCCAGAAGGAGTATTTACTCAGGGTATGACCAGGTAAAGATGCTAAGGGGCAAGTTTGTGTCTAGAGTAATAACTTTTTTTTTTTTAATAAGTGGTAATTTTTATCACTGTATTTCCCCCTTTTTCTTTTCCACCAATCAAGTTGGTAGTAGCTGGGTACCTTTATCTCAGGGCAGGGATATAGCAAGATAGTTCAAAGAAATAACCTGGAAGTCTGCCTAGATGTTTCAAAAACCTAAGTTTCAAATTGGGGCGGGATATCGGAGTGTTTTGGTTTGCTAAAGCTGATGAAATGCATTATACCAGAAATGGGTTGGCTTTACAATGGTGAATAACTTACAAGTTTATAGTTCTGAGGCCATGAAAATGTCCATATCAAGGCATTGACAGGTGATGCTTTCTTTCCAAAGACTGGCTAGTGGTGAACTCCAGCTCCTCTGTCACATGGCCAGGCACATGATGACATCTGCAGGTCTCTGGCTTCTCTCCTGGGTTTTTTGCTTCCAGCTTATGGCTTCAGCGGCTTTTCTCTCTGTTTTCTGGGTGTCCTCTCTCAGCTTCTCTGACTTTTTTCTGTATTAGCTTTTCTGTTTTTTATCTTCTTATAAAGGACTCCAGTAAGAGGATTAAGACCTACCCTGAATGAGGTGGGTCACATCTAAACTTAAGATCTTATTCAACAAAAGATCCTACATACAATGGGTCCACACCCATGGGAATGGATTAGCTTTAAAAACATGCTTTTCTGGGGTACTTACAACTTCAAACTACCACACAGAGTAAGCACATTTTCTTGCAAAAGTCTTAAATATGCTTCCCAGAGTAGAAAACAATTCTCCTGGAATTGCAGTGGGAAGAAAGAAGAGTAGAGGTATTGTGGGTCCCGGGACCCTGGGACCTTACCTGTTCCTTAGCAGTTCTGCTGGGGAGAGAGCAGAACCTGGGTGGGGCTGTGGGTTCCCTTGGCAGGTGGGGCCTTAGGCAGTTGTGGCAAGGGTTGCAGAGTCCAAGCATGACACAGAGGAATAGAAAGCCACTGCATTGGGATGGAGCATGTCATGTGGGCAAGGACAGTGGTCATTTCAGTGACATCTGTTGGCACAGACAACAGAGAAGCTGGTGGCTCATTTCCAGTTCTTGGAAAGACCTCAGAACTTTGTGGCACACCCCCTGAAAGAGGCGGAATGTAGGAAAGACTGAGAATAATTCTATTTTCTTATTATAGTCTGACAGAATGAGGGAGTCAAAAATTAAATTATAAAAAATAGTAAAAGAAGATCTCTAGCCCACCTTCGTGTCTCACAGTCTTTAGAAGTTTGAAGGATAAGTAGTGGTGAGCTAGAGTTGACTCACACTGGCTCATTAACCAGTTGTTAAACACAGCCACTACAAAAAATTAAAATATAAATTTACAATTAAATAAATTATACCAAAAACAAAGTAATAAATACTCCAAACTCATTTCTTCCTAATTATTTTATTATATTTTACTGTTAGCTATGCTCTTGGAACAGCTATCATTCTTGGATGGTAGAAATCCTATACAATCATGTTCGACAGCACATATCTTCCCGACTTCATGTTCAGTGACTTCACTAAAATCATCCATGGCTGGAGTATTTCACCATGGGAATTGGCTAGCACAAAAGGAATTTTCCTGTCATCTTCTCTCCCTTCCTTTTCCCCTCCCTCCCTCCCTTCCTTTTTTTTTTGAGAGCTTGTTGTTAAACATTTAGTAGCATACCCTGAGTACAAGGAAAGAAGAATGACCGAAAAAAAAAAAAAAAGTAACTGCCAGGTGGAATTGAGAAGGTCGGGAACAAGAAAGGAATATGTCTAAGGAAATGACTGAGGAGTATGTTTAACACTGAGGCTGTGACTATCTCCTCTAGGGGGGAATGCATGGATTTGATAAAGCAGAGAGGAATATCTATGCAGGACCAATTGAAGTCCACCTACATTCTAAACTATTTACTTCAGACAATCCACAGTTGCTGTGGAGAAATTTAGAAACAGATTCACTAAGCAGATCAGTTAAACATGAATGATTCAGTACAGTGTGAAGGAACTTGGAGAATCACTTTGCTCTATATCCAATGAATGTGTGGGCTGAGGGTATCTATGTCCCCATTCTCTAAGAGCTCATTCCATTTTTCCTGCTTTGGGTCTTGCTGCTGCCTCAGCTTCTTTTCCAGTTTCATCTTGGGCTTGGTGCCAGAATATTTTACTGCTGGGTCTCTGCTCTGTTTGAGGATGTTCTCATTTCTTTCCTTTTCTCCTTTCTCTTTATTCCCTACACAAATTCACTCTTCTTTAAATTTCTACTCTGTTTTTGCTTTTCAATGGCCCTTTCCATGCACTGATTTCTCTAATCAATGCTGTACTGTCAATTCATCTGTTTTCACCATCTTCCTTCCTTCCTTCCTTCCTTCCTCCCTCCCTCCCTCCCTCACTCCCTTCTTTCTTTCTTTCTTTCTTTCTTTCTTTCTTTCTTTCTTTCTTTCTTTCTTCCTTCCTTCCTTCCTTCCTTCCTTCCTTCCTTCCTTCCTTTCTTTCTTTTTTCTTTCTTTCTTTCATCACTTTGAATCCATTCTGTGTCACTTGTAGTGGTATATGCAAGTTAACTTCTTTGGGCCTGTTTTCTCTTTTTGTAAAGTGGGAAGTTTTTACCATCCTCACAGGTGTTTTTGTAAGTTTTAAATGGTGTAATGTATATAAAGTACTTAGTAAAATTCCCGACACCTAAAATGGTCAATAAATGGTAACTGCTGGTAGGTTTAGTTTTTTTTTTTTAAAGTCAGTATAGATTTTATTTTTACCTAAAATTTTTTTTCAAAGGTACATCTTGGGAATTAAACTATGATTTTTTTTCTTCTTTCTAGGGACAAGACATACATGTTTTCTGGTCAGTAATGTTATACTAAACATTTTAGCAAACCAAAGTCAGACAGATTACCACGAAAGCGGTTTGCTACCTCTTATTCATGCTGAGATAGAGCAGTAAAACACCATCTTGGAAGGAGAGATTTGACATGGAGAAGGAATTTCAGAGCTTGCAAAGTCATGTTTTTTGCTAAACTTGCACCCGGCCCAGCAGAAAACCTAATGAATTGATTTATACAGAAAGGCTTTTAAGCAAACCTGCACAAACACACTTAACATGCTATAAGTAAAGGATACCTCAGTCTATGTCCAACACACAGCTCACATTCTCGGTGCCCAGTAAGTTAGGAACACCAATGTAGAAAGCATTTTTGTCTTCATAGCACTAACATCTAAAAAGCACATAACATATAATACTTTGATCTTTAAGTGGGTAATCATGGAAATTCCAAGATTAGATCCACTAGGCTAGCCTGAATATTCATCTAGAAAAATATTTTTTTTTCAGAAACAATGCTTAAAAGAGGCTTCTAGAAACACAGTGGTATTACGTCAAGGCCAACAGAAGACAGTTATAAAGGACTGGGAACACAAGCAGAGTATCACATGTAGCTTTTAGGTAAAGGGCATCTCTTTCAGTTGATTGCCATGGCCAAGTCTAGCTATAATAATAGGAGCTCCAGAAATCTCAAGACAGAGGCAGTGACAACCTAGATAAAACAGTTCCAAATAAAAAAACCCACCCAGCTGGACCAGTCAGGCTGAAGGACAGAAACTCTGACCTAAATGAGAGAGCTGAGCACACACAGAAGATTCGTGCAAAACCTGCTGTGGTACTGGGGGCAGAGAGGGCTGTTGATGCTGGGTTCCTCCACACTGTTAGCATACCATTTATGCTGGGAGGAGGGCTTCTTCCAGAAGCACCTGAGAGAGGTGTCTATGCTAAGTGGAGTACTAGGGTTACTGAATACAAGAAGGTGGTTCAGGAGAAGCAGGTCCTGGGTGGGTCAGGGATTTTCTCATCCACCCACCAAAACTTAACTTTAATGAAGCACTGCAGGACAGTTTTTGCAAGATGTTTTGTCCTGTCGGCATTAGCCAAAGCCTCACTCATCCCACTTCCTAGGTGGGAGCTGGGGCCATGCATTGTTCTGGGAAGCTGGCGTGGAAGATGATTTGCACAATGAAGTCATCACTAAACCACTGCTTAAGGCCAGTTCCAAGACTTCATTTTTTTCTGCTCTGTAGTCCAGAAACATTTCTTTGAAGGCAGAAAATCTGTAAACGTTAGCATCATGTCAAATATGTCACCAGCCACTTTATCTTTTTTTTTTTATCATCATTTTATTGAGATATATTCACATACCATGCAGTCATACAAAACAAATCGTACTTTCAATTGTTTACAGTACCATTACATAGTTGTACATTCATCACCTAAATCAATCCCTGACACCTTCATTAGCACACACACAAAAATAACAAGAATAATAATTAGAGTGAAAAAGAGCAATTGAAGTAAAAAAGAACACTGGGTACCTTTGTCTGTTTCCTTCCCCTATTTTTCTACTCCTCCATCCATAAACTAGACAAAGTGGAGTGTGGTCCTTATGGCTTTCACAATCCCATTGTCACCCCTCATAAGCTACATTTTTATACAATTGTCTTTGAGATTCATGGGTTCTGGGTTGTAGTTTGATAGTTTCAGGTATCCACCACCAGCTACCCCAATTCTTTAGGACCTAAAAAGGGTTGTCTAAAGTGTGTGTAAGAGTGCCCACCAGAGTGACCTCTCGGCTCGTTTTGGAATCTCTCTGCCACTGAAGCTTATTTCATTTCCTTTCACATCCCCCTTTTGGTCAAGAAGATGTTCTCCGTCCCACGATGCCGGGTCTACATTCCTCTCCGGGAGTCATATTCTATGTTGCCAGGGAGATTCACTCCCCTGGGTGTCTGATCCCACGTTGGGGGGAGGGCAGTGATTTCACCTTTCAAGTTGGCTTAGCCAGAGAGAGAGGGCCACATCTGAGCAACAAAGAGGCATTCAGGAGGAGACTCTTAGGCACAAATATAGGGAGGCCTAGCCTCTCCTTTGCAGCAACCGTCTTCCCAAGGGTAAAACTTATGGTAGAGGGCTCAACCCATCAAACCACCAGTCCCCTATGTCTGTGGTCATGTTAGTAACCATGGAGGTGGGGTAGGCGAATACCCCTGCATTCTCCACAGGCTCCTCAAGGGGGCACTACATCTTTTTTTTTTTTCCTTGTTTTTCTTTCTTTCTTTTTTTTTTTAACTTTCCCTTCTTTTTTAAATCAACTGTATGAAAAAAAAAGTTAAAAAGAAAACAAACATACAATAAAAGAACATTTCAAAGAGACCATAACAAGGGAGTAAGAAAAAGACAACTAACCTAAGATAACTGCTTAACTTCCAATATGTTCCTACTTTACCCCAAGAAAGTTACATAATATAGCAACATTTCTGTGAACTTGTTCCTACTATATCCATCAGAAATTAACAGACCATAGTCATTTCTGGGCATCCCCAGAACGTTAAATAGCTTATCTGTTCTTCTTGGATTATTGTTCCCCCTTCCGTAATTGCTCTCTACTGCTAGTTCCCCTACATTCTACATTATAAACCATTTGTTTTACATTTTTCAAAGTTCACATTAGTGGTAGCATATAATATTTCTCTTTTTGTGCCTGGCTTATTTCGCTCAGCATTATGTCTTCAAGGTTCATCCATGTTGTCATATGTTTCACAAGGTCGTTCCTTCTTACTGCCGTGTAGTATTCCATCGTGTGTATATACCACATTTTATTTATCCACTCATCTGTTGAAGGACATTTGGGTTGTTTCCATCTCTTGGCAATTGTGAATAATGCTGCTATGAACATTGGCGTGCAGATATCTGTTCGTGTCACTGCTTTCCGATCTTCCGGGTATATACCGAGAAGTGCAATCGCTGGATCGAATGGTAGCTCTATATCTAGTTTTCTAAGGAACTGCCAGACTGACTTCCAGAGTGGCTGAACCATTATACAGTCCCACCAACAATGAATAAGAATTCCAATTTCTCCACATCCCCTCCAGCATTTGTAGTTTCCTGTTTGTTTAATGGCAGCCATTCTAACCGGTGTTAGATGGTATCTCATTGTGGTCTTAATTTGCATCTCTCTAATAGCTAGAGAAGCTGAACATTTTTTCATGTGTTTCTTGGCCATTTGTATTTCCTCTTCAGAGAACTGTCTTTTCATATCTTTTGCCCATTTTATAATTGGGGTGTCTGTACTATTGTCATTGAGTTGTAGGATTTCTTTGTATATGCAAGATATCAGTCTTTTGTCAGATACATGGTTTCCAAAAATTTTTTCCCATTGAGTTGGCTGCCTCTTTACCTTTCTGAGAAATTCCTTTGAGGTGCAGAAACTTCTAAGCTTGAGGAGCTCCCATTTATCTATTTTCTCTTTTGTTGCTTGTGCTTTGGGTGTAAAGTCTAGGAAGTGGCCGCCTAATACAAGGTCTTGAAGATGTTTTCCTACATTATCTTCTAGGAGTTTTATGGTACTTTCTTTTATATTGAGATCTTTGGTCCATTTTGAGTTAATTTTTGTGTAGGGCGTGAGGTAGGGGTCCTCTTTCATTCTTTTGGATATGGATATCCAACTCTCCCAGCCCCATTTGTTGAAAAGACCATTATGGCTCAGTTCAGTGACTTTGGGGGCCTTATCAAAGATCAGTCGGCCATAGATCTGAGGGTCTATCTCTGAATTCTCAATTCGATTCCATTGATCTATATGTCTATCTTTGTGCCAGTACCATGCTGTTTTGGCAACTGTGGCTTTATAATAAGCTTCAAAGTCAGGGAGTGTAAGTCCTCCCACTTTGTTTTTCTTTTTTAGAGTGTCTTTAGCAATTCGAGGCATCTTCCCTTTCCAAATAAATTTGATAACTAGCTTTTCCAAGTCTGCAAAGTAGGTTGTTGGAATTTTGATTGGGATTGCATTGAATCTGTAGATGAGTTTGGGTAGAATTGACATCTTAATGACATTTAGCCTTCCTATCCATGAACATGGAATATTTTTCCATCTTTTAAGGTCCCCTTCTATTTCTTTTAGTAGAGTTATGTAGTTTTCTTTGTATAGGTCTTTTACATCTTTGGTTAAGTTGATTCCTAGGTACTTGATTTTTTTAGTTGCTATTGAAAATGGTATCTTTTTCTTGAGTGTCTCTTCAGTTTGTTCATTCCTAGCATATAGAAACATTACTGACTTATGTGCATTTATCTTGTATCCCGCTACTTTGCTAAATTTGTTTATTAGCTCTAGTAGCTGTATCGTTGATTTCTCAGGGTTTTCTAGATATAAGATCATATCATCTGCAAACAATGACAGTTTTACTTCTTCTTTTCCAATTTGGATGCCTTTTATTTCTCTGTCTTGCTGGATTGCCCTGGCTAGCACTTCCAGCACAATGTTGAATAACAGTGGTGACAGCGGGCATCCTTGTCTTGTTCCTGATCTTAGAGGGAAGGCTTTCAGTCTCTCACCATTGAGTACTATGCTGGCTGTGGGTTTTTCATATATGCTCTTTATCATGTTGAGGAAGGTTCCTTCAATTCCTACCTTTTGAAGTGTTTTTATCAAAAAGGGATGTTGGATTTTGTCAAATGCTTTTTCAGCATCTATTGAGATGATCAATTGATTTTTCCCTTTTGACTTGTTAATGTGTTGTAGTACATTGATTGTTTTTCTTATGTTGAACCATCCTTGCACGCCTGGAATGAACCCCACTTGGTCATGGTGTATGATTTTTTTAATGTGTCTTTGGATTCGATTTGCAAGTATTTTGTTGAGGATTTTTGCATCTATATTCATTAGGGAGATTGGCCGGTAGTTTTCCTTTTTTGTAGCATCTTTGCCTGGTTTTGGTATTAGATTGATGTTAGCTTCATAAAATGAGTTAGGTAGTGTTCCATTTTCTTCAATGTTTTGAAAGAGTTTGAGTAAGATTGGTGTCAGTTCTTTCTGGAAAGTTTGGTAGAATTCCCCTGTGAAGCCATCTGGCCCTGGGCATTTATTTGTGGGAAGATTTTTGATGACTGATTGGATCTCTTTGCTTGTGATGGGTTGGTTGAGGTCTTCTATTTCTTCTCTGGTCAGTCTAGGTTGTTCATATGTTTCCAGGAAATTGTCCATTTCTTCTACATTGTCCAGTTTGTTGCCATACAGTTGTTCATAATATCCTCTTATGATTTTTTTAATTTCTTCAGGATCTGCAGTTATGTCACCTTTTTCATTCATTATTTTGTTTATATGGGTCTTCTCTCTTTTTGATTTTGTCAGTCTAGCTAGGGGCTTGTCAATCTTGTTGATCTTCTCAAAGAACCAACTTTTGGTGATATTTATCCTCTCTATTGTTTTTTTGTTCTCTATGTCATTTATTTCTGCTTTCATCCTTGTTATTTCTTTTCTTGTACTTGGTTTAGGATTGGTTTGCTGTTCACTTTCTAGCTTCTTCAGTTGATCCATTAGTTCTTTGATTTTGGCTCTTTCTTCCTTTTTAATATATGCGTTTAATGCTATAAATTTCTCCCTTAGCACTGCTTTTGCTGCATCCCATAGGTTTTGGTATGTTGTGTTCTCATTTTCATTTGTCTCTATATATTTAGCAATTTCTCTTGCTATTTCTTCTTTAACCCACTGATTGTTTAGGAGTGTGTTGTTTAACCTCCAGGTATTTGTGAGTTTTCTAAGTCTCTGATGGTTATTGACTTCTAATTGTATTCCATTGTGGTCAGAGAATGTGCTTTGAATAATTTCAATCTTTTTAAATTTATTGAGGCTTGTTTTATGTCCCAGCATATGATCTATTCTGGAGAAAGTTCCGTGAGCACTAGAAAAGTATGTGTATCCTGGTGATTTGGGATGTAATGTCCTGTATATGTCTGTTAAATCTAATTCATTTATCAGATTTGTTTAGGTTTTCAATTTCCTTATTGGTCTCCTGTCTGGTTGATCTATCTATAGGAGAGAGTGATGTGTTGAAGTCTCCCACAATTATTGTGGAAACATCAATTGCTTCCTTTAGTTTTGCCAGTGTTTCTCTCATGTATTTTGTGGCACCTTGATTGGGTGCATAGACATTTACGATTGTTATTTCTTCTTGCTGAATTGCCCCTTTTATTAGTATGTAGTGGCCTTCTTTGTCTCTCAAAACATCCCTGCATTTGAAGTCTATTTTATCTGAGATTAATATTGCTACACCTGCTTTCTTTTGGCTGTAGCTTGCATGAAATATTTTTTTCCATCCTTTCACTTTCAGTTTCTTTGTGTCCCTGTGTCTAAGATGGGTCTCTTGTATGCAACATATTGATGGTTCATTTTTTTTTGATCCATTCTGCGAATCTATATCTTTTAATTGGGGAGTTTAATCCATTTACATTCAACGTTAAAACAGTGAAGGCATTTCTTGAATCGGCCATCTTATCCTTTGGTTTATGTTTGCCATATTTTTCCCTCTCTCTATTAATATCCTTTATTGTACCCATACCGAATCTCTTTAGTACTGAACCTTTCTCCAAGTCTCTCTGTCCTGTCTTTGTTTCTCTGTCTGTAGGGCTCCCTTTAGTATCTCCAGTAGGGCAGGTCTCTTGTTAGCAATTCTCTCAGCATTTGTTTGTCTGTGAAAAATTTAAGCTCTCCCTCAAATTTGAAGGAGAGCTTTGCTGGATAAAGTATTCTTGGCTGGAAATTTTTCTCACTCAGAATTTTAAATATATCGTGCCACTGCCTTCTTGCCTCCATGGTGGCTGCTGAGTAGTCACTACTTAGTCTTATGCTGTTTCCTTTGTATGTGGTGAATTGCTTTTCTCTTGCTGCTTTCAGAACTTGCTCCTTCTCTTCTGTGTTTGATAGTGTGATCAGTATATGTCTCGGAGTGGGTTTATTTGGATTTATTCTATTTGGAGTTCGCTGAGCATTTATGATTTGTGTATTTATGTTGTTTAGAAGATTTGGGAAGTTTTCCCCAACAATTTCTTTGAATACTCTTCCTAGACCTTTACCCTTTTCTTCCCCTTCTGGGACACCAATGAGTCTTATATTTGGACGTTTCATATTATCTATCATTTCCCTGAGGTCCATTTCGATTTTTTCAATTTTTTTCCCCATTCTTTCTTTTATGCTTTCATTTTCCCTTCTGTCATCTTCCAGGTCACTGATTCGTTGCTCAACTTCCTCTAGTCTTGTACTATTAGTGTCCAGAATCTTTTTAATTTGGTCAACATTTTCTTTAATTTCCATAAGATCATCCATTTTTTTATTTAGTCTTGCAATGTCTTCTTTATGCTCTTCTAGAGTCTTCTTCATTTCCTTTATATCCCATACTATGGTCTCATTGTTCATCTTTAGTTCTTTGAGTAGCTGCTCTAGGTGGTGTGTCTCTTCTTGTCTTTTGATTTGGGTGCTTGGGCTTGGGTTATCCATATCGTCTGGTTTTTTCATATGCTTTATAATTTTCTGTTGTTTTTGGCCTCGTGGCATTTGCTGAACTTGATAGGGTTCTTTTAGGGTTTGTAGACCTATTGAAGTCCTTATCTCTAATTTATCAGATCTACAGCTTCCTGGAGTACACTTTCTCTAACTAACCAGCAGGTGGCGTCCACGAGCCACCTGTTCTCCACAAGCCAGTTCTCCCCTGCTTAGCCTTTTTGGTGAGTGGGGGAGTGAGTCTTGTGGGGCCCAATTGGTGTACCAAGCTTGCGTGTGTAGTTGGTGTTGCCTGCCCTGTATGTGGGGCATGTTTCTGGGCAGTCGGGGAGCGGGGGTGGCCCTAACAATCAAATCTCCCTTGTGATCCTAGAGTTTTAAAGCTGCTGCAATAGTCTAATCCTTCAGTTCAGTTCTGCCACATTTTGTCTCTGCCACTGACCCACAAGTCCTTGGTATTGGCGTATGGCTTCTGAGACTTGCAAGTGAGCCCCTCTTCCAGGCTGTGCACCCCGGGTCCTCTGTTGAGGGATGACTGTGCTATGTCACAGGTGAGTGCCGTCCCCCCAGGGCAGTTCTGGGATGCTGGGCTGTGTAGGGAGGCTCCCAGTCTGCTCAAATGATGGCTGAATGGGGCTTTGTTAATTCACACTGCTCCACCTTCCCAACTCTGGGACAATCACCTGAGGTTGCAGGGAAGGCTAATGTCCACGCCCAGTTTTGTGGTGTGTGCCTGTTATTTGAAGCATTTCCGTCACACTGGGTTGTCTGGGGCAGCTCTGGGCTATGGGGCTGGCGATGGGCAGGAGTGTTTCCTGTCCACCAGGATGGTGGCTGTGAGCGGACACCCCCCTTTTCTTGGGAAGTTGTGGTGTTTAGTGAATTTTCTCAGCCACTGGATTATTGCCTTTTGTCTCAGAGCTCTCTTAGTTCTTCTCTTGACTTGACGTGCCCAAATTGAAAGTCTTTGAAGCTTTCTGTATTGGGCTTCTTAGAGTAATTGTTTTAGAAAAAGAAAAAAGGATTAAAAAAAAAAAAAAAAAAAAGGGGCCCTCCTCAGAGATCTAATGGGTTATTGAAACGCTAAGAGACAAAGCAACCAGGGCCATTAAGGAAAGGTCCACAGGGCAGAGAGATCAGCTTTTCTTCGGGATTTGCATATGCGCCTCAAGGCCTGAGCTCCGCCCTTCCCCTTTCTGTGTTCACCAGAACTCCAAAAATACTCTGCATTTATTTTGGAGTTTTTCGTGTTGTTTTTTTTATTTTCTATGCCTGTCTCTCTGCTGGGCTGGCTGCTCTCAGATTCTCTGGTGTCTGGTCTCAGTCTATCTATGGTTGGAATTTGGATCAGTAGAATGAGTTTCCGATAAGGGCTGTCACTGCAGTTCTCCCTTCTCCTTCCCGGAGCTGACAGCCCCTCCTCCCCCGGGACTGAGCCTGGCAGGGAGGGGCGCGGGTCCCCTGGCCGCAAAAACTTACAGATTTCGCTGTTCTCAGCAGTTCCATGTTTTCATGAGTGTTGTATGGAGTATGCCCACAGACAGATTGCTCTGTGGTGTCCAGTCCACGCAGTTCCTGGCTTTCTACCTACTTTCCTGGAGGAGTAACTAAAACATACAGCTCACCAGTCTGCCATCTTGCCCCGCCTCCCACTTTATCTTTAAGGAGCTGTAATGTTGCTGTGAAAGCCGCCATGTAAAACCCAGGAATCCTCTCACCTGCTGTTCTTCTACACACTTTTCTACCAAGGAAAAACGGGACTGTAGGTAAGTTTATTCTCTGTGTGTCTTCAAAGTCCTGTTGGTACTTGTCTGTGAAATTTCTGTGTAATTACTGGAACTCATCGTCCATGATAGTGTCCTTTAATATCAACCACATCATATCCAATTCTGCATCACAGGTGGAAGAGACACATAGCGAGAAGCCCTGTTTCTTCCTGTAAGGCGTCCATGGCCGCCGCTGCATTCACCCGGGCGGATGACCAGACCGAGGGTCTCCTACCCAGCCGGCTATCAGCCCAGCCTCCGCTCGGTTCTGGCTTCGCAGAGCCCCAAACGGGCCCCAGGGTCCTCGCGCAGTGGCCACATGCTGACCCGGCCTCCACACCCCGCCAGGCCGCTCCTCACCCACCAGCTGCTTCGTGGGTCCCCACGTCAGTTACTGACCACTGCACTCCGGAATCCCGCCTCCCTGGTACCTGCTGTTTTGGTAATGTTAATCTAAACTGAGTTTATTACATTTGTGCTTCTAGCATCCCTGCCAAGCTCTACATCGGTGGTTACAAACTGAAATGCCTGTAGGCAGAAGACATAAATGAAATGGGTCCTGTTGGGAAGTGGCAGAGATGGTGGTAAATTGAAGAGCTAAATGAGGCAGCCACTTCTCAAGTCTGACCAATTATTATCATAAGGAAATAGGGGCCCAGAGCTGCTGGTTCCTTTAATTTTTCCAGAAATGGTTAAAGTTGGTATTTAACAAGTAATTTCTTGGTTAAAAAAGTTGGCTCAATATTGGAAAAATAGCACTTCAAAGAAAATAGGTCTATTGTTTGCATTTGGCCTGCTGTCCACCAGCCTGAAACGTCTGCAGGACATATCTTTTGAGTTGTTTGTCAGTAGTTGGTTCCTTATTTATCAACAGGAAATCCTGTCCCTTACATAGGAGGTAGCTGATTTTCTAAGAAGGGTGCATTTGAAAGACAATACATTATGGAATCAAAATTCGTGGTGTTTCCTTCACTCAAAGTGTAACCTAACAATAGCCAGGTATTTCAAAGGTTTTCTAACCTTTTCAAAAATTTTTGCTCCTTATCACCTTTTCTATCTGGATTACACTGGAGTGTAGAGAGTTTTGGAAAACAGCTTTACTTTCTTTGAAAGGAAATTTGAGAGAATTTGGGATAGTAGGATGGTGAATTTAGTAACAGAATTTAACTGAGAATACATAGATCAATGGGTTAATACATCTCTCTCTTGACCATAAGATACTGGGCAAGTCACATAACTTATATGGGTCTTAGTTTTCTTATTTGCAAAACAAGGGGTTAAGCAAGATTACTTTTCATTTCATTTCCTAGTTATTTGAGGGATCATAAAAATAAGGAGATTATCTGATTTTTATCTCATCTTATTATCTTCAGAGTGAAGCTGAGTAAGGAAGGGAGAAGTTAATGTGGTGGTAGTGGAAACCAAAACAGAAATAACTGTAAGACAGAATGCAGTATTAGAAGAAATCATGAGATGGGTAAATTCCTTTTAGCACAAGGGAGGTTAAAGGCTTCTTAACTGACTCAAAATCCAGAGGCCATAAAATAAAAGATTGGTGAATTTGACTAAATAAAAAATTCCTTTTCATGGCAAAGAAAAAAAAAAGCCATAAAGAAAGGCCAAGGACAGCTGACAAATTGGGAGAAAATATTTGCAACATGTATCACAGAAAAAAGACTAATATCCCTACTGCAGAGAAAATTGAGGGACAAAGGACAATTAAAAAAACCTTATAAAAATGGGAAAAAGACAGAAACACACAATTCACTCTCTCTCACACACACATACACAATATGAAAAGGTCTTAATATGTATGATAAAAATGTTTTAACTCACTCATAAATAGAGAAATTATATTTAAAACAACACAGAGATGACATTTTCACTTATAAGATGGACACAATTTTTAAAAAAAGCATGAGAATACATTCTGTTGGTGACAGTGGAGTGGGATAGGAATTCTCATACATTGCTGCTGGAATTGTAAACTACTAGAATCCTGTTGGAGAATTTGGCAATAGCTATGTAAATTACATATGTAATTGCAAAATTACATATGTTTTTACCTCTTGACCCATCAATTCCACTTCTAGGAATCTACTCTGATGGTAGACCTCTAACAATAAGAAAATACATATGTACAAGGTTATTCATTACAGCTTTGTTTGTCATTGCAGAATGTTAGAACCAATCTAAATGCCCATACATGGAAGAGTTGTTGAAAAAATTATGTGGCTGTAAAAGACAATGTGAAAGTTTTCTGTGAACTGATATGGAGTAATTTCCGGGATGTACTGTTAAATGCAGAAAACAAAGTGCAAAAGAGTATCTATAATATGCTATCCTTCATATAAAAACAAAGGAGATATAAGAAAATATATATGTATCTGCTCAGTTATGCAAAAGAAATAGAGAAAAGATAAAACAGTGACTAATGAGACTGTTTTCCTCAGGGGGGTGGGTGGGAATGGGATAGAAAGAAGAAAAGAATGAAATTGAGTAGTGGGGATTTAAGGGGAAAGTGACATTTTTTCTGAGTAAACTTTTGTATAGTTCTGACTCTCAGAATTCCAATAATGGTTCATATATTGTTTCCCCCAGTAAATAATCAAAATCCATTAGTATGTGGGGGGAACCCAAACTGGAATGCAAATTGTAACAAGGTTCTATCCTGGAACCTGTGAAAATATACTGTATTACATGCTGTGGTAGGTTGAATTATGTACTCCAAAAAAACATGTTCTTAATCTTAATCCCATTCCTGTGGGGGTGAACCCACTGTAAATGGGACCTTTTGAAGATGTTATTTTTAGTTAGGGTATGGCCAGCTGAATCAGAATGGGTATTAATCCTATTACTGAAGGTCTTATAAAGAGAAAGCCAGAGGGAGGAGCTGGAAGTCAGAAGTCAGCTGGAACCCAGAAGAGAAAAGGAGAGGACATCACCATGTGACAGGGAAGCCAAGGAACCCAAGAATTGCCAGCCAGCCAGACCACTACTGACCTTGGTAGGAAGCAAGCCTTCCAGCCTCAGAAACTGTGAGACAATAAATTTTCATTGTTTAACTAAACTCTTTGTATGGTATTTGTTATAACAGCTTGGAAACTAAGACGTATAGTAAGAGGAAATTAAGGGTGCTGATGAAATTAAGGTTTCTAATCAACTGATGTTAAGATGTAGAGATTATCCTGGATTACCTGGGTGAGTTTAATGTAATAATAAGGATCCTTCTAAGTGCAAGAGGGAAGCAGGAGCGTCAGAATCATAGAAATGCAATATGAGAAAGACTGGACCAGCCATTGCTGGCTTTGAAGATAAAAGGGGGATTATGAGCCAAGAAATGAGGGCAGCCTCTAGAAACTGGAAAAGGCAAGGAAACAGATCCTCCTGTAGAGCCTCCAGAAGGAACATGGCTCTGCTAACAACTTGATTTTAGATTTCTAGCCTTCTACACTGTAAGAGTAAATTTGCCTTGTTCTTGTTTCAACCATTTCCAAGAAGGAGTTAATTTAAAAAGTTCACTGATAATTTAAATGTACTTCACTTTTGCATTCAGTTTCCCCAGACTATGTATTCTTGCCAAGCATTTCTGAATATGTTTTTTTCCTCTGAATATCTGTATTTTAAATTGACATTTCCATGGCACTCTAAGTCATTACTGGTAAAGATTTAACTAGTTCACTACAATTGGGTACACCTATACCTTGATTTTAGCCCAGAGAGACCTGTTTTTGGACTTTTGACCTTCAGTACTGTAAATATAATAAATTTGTGTGCCACTAATTGTAGGATTTGTTATAACACAATAGGAAACTAATGAAAGTATGAACTCCATAGTTTTAAATATTTAAACAGAAAGCAATGAGCACACTTAGCTCACAGATTCTGGTTTCTAAATACCTTTTCTCCAGTAAAAGGAGCCAGGGATCAATGGTTGATCCCAAGACTGGGGCAGGGAAAATAAAAAGTATGCTAGGAACATTATGTGGTGGCAGAAAATAAGGATGTCATCGACAAAGACTGGGGGCATGCCAGAAGGACCTTATTTCGAAATAGGGTTGCTGTGGATGGAATGAGTTAAAATGAGGTCATACTAGAATGGGGGGGCCTTCATCCAATGTGACTGGTGTCCTTATAAAAAGGGGAGAAAGGACACAGACAGACAAGGGGAGAAGGCCATGTGATGATGGAGGCAGGGATTGAAGTGCTGCAGCCGCAAGACATCAACACCAGAAGCCAGGAAAAGGCAAGGAAAGAGTCTGCCCTACAGGTTTCAGAGGGAGCGTGGCCCTGCTGACACCTTAATTTCTGACTTCCAACCTCCAGAACTCTGGGACTACACATTTTTGTTGTTCTAAGCCACCTAGTATGGGACAATTTGTTACTGCAGCCCCAGGAAATTAAGACAAGCTATTTACCAACTATGAAGAGAAAAACAATAAATTTAGAGTGATGATACCTGGCAGACAACACTTTAATCACATGATCCAGGTTAACATCACCCAAAATAGGACATATTAGCACCATGTTCCCCTTGGTATGATGTACTGAGAAGGGCACAACTTCACGTCTATGTTGTCAGGAATGTACAACCTCAACTGAATCATGAGAAAACATCAGGCAAACCTAAACTGTTCAAAATAACTGTTCAGTATTTTTTAAAAGTGTAAACGTCCAGAAACCATGGAGAGCTCTCAGGAGATGAAGGAGGCAATGTAACTAAATGCAATGTGGGATCCTGAATTGGCTTCGAGCAGGAAAAGGACATTAGAGAAAAACTGATAAAATTTGAATGAGGTTTGCAGTTTAGCTAACAGTATTGTACCATTGTTGATTTCCTGGTTATATAATATGTTATTATCTGGGGATCTGGATTATGGTTATTGAAGTGATATTAGAAAAGAGATAGTTGAAAGGGAAATTGCATATATAAAATTTATGGAACTTGGTAACTGTCAGACTATGACTAGCTGTGCAGCCAATATACAATTTTTTTTCATTATCTGTCTTATAGCAGGCATCGTTTTGGGGGGAGGAGGTTACAATATTCCTGTCTAAATATTGACATTATCCAGCCCCTTTGAGATAGTGGCATCAAGGAAAGTTGTTTCATGGTTTTCCAGGAAAGCTCTTTAAACATAGGCTAACTCACTAGGCATTCACATTTGCCCCTTTCTTTTCTGCACAGAACATGGACACACTGTGCCTGGAGGTGGACAGCATGCTGGACTATGACATGAGGGCAAAAGCCACAGGCAAGGATGACGTAGCAGAAAGGCTGGTCCCGGTTCCCTGATGTCACACCAGTCCAGGGGGACCCATTTCCAAATATCTACTTATGTAAGTAATAAAGAAGAATGATTTACTGGTTTAAATCACTGTTTTTTTGGGGGGTGGTAATGGTGGTTTTTTTTTTTAAAGTTGTTTCTGTTTCTTATTGTTGAATGCAATCCTAACTGATATAGTGACAGTGGGAATGAGAGAAATGAGGTGAAATAACTGTTTCACTCATGGATGACTAGGAAAATGATAGCCCCATTAGGAGAGGAGGAAATTAATAATTTTAGCAGTTATGGTTCTAAGAAAGTCCTTGGGATTGGGTGGTGAGTACAATGAACAATGTCCCTGCTCTCTCATTGGTAGATGCAGACAGTGAGCAACAGCAAGAACAACAGCGACAAGAATAAAAAGGAAAGATTTGATTCCAATAAACACTACCCAAAGAATTAATATAGAGTGATGCTCATTGGAGAATTATTGGTTGATTCCCAGGGTAGAGTGTTTAAAGACATGTTAAATTGTTGCGTCTCTGGACCATATCAGTGAAAGTGTTTAGAAGTTGTGAATTTGAAGATGGGGAGAGAGGTTGGGGCTAGACATTTAGTTTGAGAATTGTCAACACTGAAACGATAGTAGAATCAAAGTATGGGTAGAGAAGAGAGAATCAAGAAATATGGGGGCTTGTAAAAAAGGGAAAAGATCCAATAAAAGTTAGCAGAGGTAGAAATCTTGCAAGTGCTGTGTTTTGGCAGACCAGATGCATGAGATGTTTTAGCAAAGAGTCATAAATGCTGCAGCGACATTAAAGTAGATGAGGTTAGAGGCAGACCTCCAATTGTGGTAAATTTGTGGTCACAGTCATTAGTGACATTTGAGGAGGTATTTTAAAATAAACGTGGTAAAAAATGAAGAAAGCAAACGTGAACCGCACTAAACCCAACCTCTTCCACTCCCAACGCACACACGTGGGTGATTAATAGGCAGGCAGAAATGTAGTTCCTGTTTAAATGCTAACACTGTTCATAACATGACTCCTCATTTGACAATGTTCAGCCATTTCATTTAAAACACTGGCACTGGCATTTTACAGTGGCCCATAGCATCCCTTGGATTCATTGGATTTCTCTAGCTCATATGATAATTGCTGAGAGAAATGGCACTTTGAGTCACTCAGTTGTGTAACAGCAGCCTGTTTTACGACTCTTTCATCTCATAAAACAAAGCTGAATTTTTCCTTACAGTTGGAAAACACTCTAGATGAGGGTAAACCTGACCTAGGGCTCCAAGTTTATGGGCACAATTTATTCCCTCTGTAAATTCATGGGACAGCTTTGTGTGAATTCTCCCACAGGGTGTGAAATCTTGTATTGGTCAGGTGTTCATGTCTTTTCATGTAATCAAGCAATTATTTTCAAATGGATTAAATGTTTTAGAGGGCTTTGAAAAATGTTAGTAAAACCAGCATTCTGCTGTGCTTATATTGAGTCTTAATCCTAGACGTTCAAAGAATGTTAAGCAGTTGAAGATATTGCAAATATTAGCATTTTTACTTTGCAGATAGAGAAATAATGTGCTGCATTGGAAGCAATATTGAAAGTCGGAAGTGGGAGATTGTAAACCAAAGCTTTTATTAATTCTGATTCTTTATCCTCCATTAAAACCCTTTTTTCTTTATCATCTCTCCCACACAAATAAACCATGTATGTTTTTGGGGGAAATCATATTGAAAAAGTGGTGGTTATACTCTCAATTTTTAATGAAAGTGCTGTTTCGAGAGTGGCAATTGTTGCTATGGGTTACCAGTTTTCTCTATCAGTCAATTACTGACTTTTTCCATAATAAACATTTTAAGTTTCAGTCTCATTCCACCAACCTCCTCAAAACTCTACCAAATTAAACAATCTAAATACAAAGTGTTTTTGTAATCCAGATGCAGTTTGAAGTCAAGCCCCCATTTTCTCCTTTTAAGTGGCCTCCTATATACAGAAACTCTGCAGTTTGCACTAAGGAGATAGATTGCTCATGCAATTGGTTAATGCTTAAAAAATTCATGAAAACATAAAAAAGCAGAAACCAGCCTGTTCAGGTGTGTACTCTGACTCACTCAGTGTCATGATTCTAGATAATCAGAGTTTCCCAATCCAGTGCAGATATGTACTCTTTCCTTGTTGGCCCAGCAGCTTGAAACAGACCTGAAGTGCAATGATGCTACTGTCCTCTTATCAGTAGACAGCAATGTGCATACATTTGCTGGTTATTTGACTGAGATTAACGAGTCTGTGGGCAAGGACTGGAGTGATTGCCCTCATTTGAGGGGACAATCTCATGATCTTAGGTTCATTTGAAATAACTCAAATATTGTAAGGTAACCTTCTCAATTTAGACTGGTAAGGGAAGAGAGAAGGTTTCTATTGGGGTAGGCAGACTTGCTTCAAAGAGAGCTAGAATGTGAATGATAATGAGATAAGGTAGACTTCAGGCATCCTCCCCTCTGACTCCTGCTACAAACACTTAGGAATGATGGATATCATATGAAAAGAGAAAACTAGAAGGATATAACCATGATCAAAATAAGATACATAGAACTTCCAGGGAAGATTGCAGAGTAGGGAGCTCCAGGACTCAGTCCTTCCACCAAAACAGCTATTAAACAGGCAGAAACAGTCTGAAACAACTGTTCTGGGGCTCAGAAGTACAGAAGAACATGTACAGCATTCAGGGAAGAGTGAGAGGAAGAGGCCAATAAACTACAGTAAAGAACAGTTGCTCTCTCCACATAGTGGCTGCCTGTGCCCATCCCTCGCTCTTGTGGGGGGCCACCTTGGGGTCCAGTCCCTGACCAGCTCACTGGGAACAGAAAGGGATGTTAAAAATCCTCTTCCCCAAGAACAGGAGTGGGTATGGCAGATCACTGATCATGGCTTTTGATTAGTGAATTCGGATCACTGGGTCCTGGCTCTTAGCTAATATTTCAACCAGCCCCGGAAAAAGATGGAGGTAGACATCATTTCAATCCCACCCCGGACAGGGGTGGAGCTGGTGGAGATTTAAAGTTGCAGTACTTCCTGAAGTCTCCAGGGGATGGAGAGCTGAGCAGCTGCATTTGCTCGGCAGGCCAGGAAAGCATAGATTTGGGGATCCATCAAAAAGGCTTTTGGCAGCCTTCCTGATACCCTGCCCAGGGCATTTTGGAGCCTGTCTGTGCCCTCTTCATTGTCCCATGACCCAGTTTTGGCTGGGAAATGTTGACATAGGAAAGTCCCCTCCTGGGTGACCCTCATCCTTGAATTTCCCCTCCAGGTAAAAGCAGCTAGAGACCATGAAAGGAATGTAAAAAACTATAGATGCAAAACAACAAACAAAAACAGAACAGATCAAGATTCCTGGAGAAGGAACAGAGGAAAGGAACCTTTTTTTCCTGGAGGTGAAACAATTGAACAAAAAGTGCAATCTTAAAAATTGTACTATGTATCCAGGGCAAGAATCATATGAAAATGAGCTGAAAAAAATCTAATCAAACACAGGCCATTCTAAAGATGGAATCAGCATTGAAAAGCCTTAACACAAAGCCAATCAACAATAAAACTCTAGATAAGAGAGCAAAACTGACCTTCAGAGTTAACTCATCAAATAATCAGATGCCTAGACATTGGCAAAAAATTACAAGCCATTCTAAGAAACAGGAAGATATGACTCATCAAGGGAACAAATTAAAACTTCAGAGGAGACACAGAATTTAAAACAAAAATCTAAGTTGTTCATAAAAATCTTCCATGTCAATTCAAGGATATGAAGGAAAATATGGCTAAAGAGATGGAGGATATTAAGAAGAAAATGTGTCAGCATAAAGAAGAATTTGAAAGTATAAAAAGAAACATAAAGACTTATGGGAATGAAAATCACAGTAGAAAAGATTAAAAATACAAGACGCATATGATAACAGATTTGAATATGCGGAAGAAAGAATTAGTGAACTAGAAGACAGAACAATCAAAATCTTACAGACAGAAGAACAGATAGAGAAAAGAATGGAAAAAATTAAACAGTTTCAGGGAGTTGAATGGCAGCATGAAGCACATAAACATATGTGTCATGAGTGTCCCAGAAGGTGAACAGAAGGGAAAAGGGGCAGAAAAAATATTTGAGGAAAAAAATGGCCCAAAATTTCCCAACTCTTATGAAAGACATAAATTTACATGTATAGGAAGCATAACATACTCCAAACAAAATAAATCCTAACAGACCTACCCTGAGACACATACTAATCAGAATGTCAAATGCCAAAGAGAAAGAGAGAATTCTGAAAGCAGCAAAAGTGATTCAACACCTAAGAGTGATCCTCAATAAGACTAGTGCCAATTTCTCACCAGAACCCATGGAGGTGAGAAGGCAAGGGTATGATATATTTAAGGTAAAAATGAGGGAGAATTTAAAATATTCACAGATAAACAGAAACTGATAGAGTTCATCAACAAGAGACCTACCCTACAAGAATTATTAAAGGGAGTCCTGTAGGCCAGAAGACAAAGACAGGAGAGAGTGGCTCGGAGTAGTGTGAAGAAATGAATATCTTCAGGAAGGGTAACTAAAAGGGCAAAAAGAGAGACAAAAAAGATATGATGTATAAAAACCAAAGGCAAAATGGCTGAAGTCAGTACTGCTTTTACAGTAATAACACCGAATTTTAATGGATTAAATTTACCAATCAAAAGACACAGATTGGCAGAATGCATCAAAAAAACAAAAAACAAAAAGCAAAAACATGATCCAACTATATGCTGTTTACAAGAGACTCACCTTAGACACAAAGACACAAATAGGTGTAAAGTGGAAGGTTGGAAAAAAATATTCATGCAAAAAGTAACCAAAAAAGGGCTGGGGTAGCTATACTAATATCAGACAAAATAGGCTTTAAATATAAAACAATTATAAGACACCGAGACACTATATATTAATAAAAGGGGCAATCCACCAAGAAGAAATAACAATCATAAACATTTATGCACCCAACCATGGTGACTCAAAGTATATGAGGCAAACCTGAAGGAACAAATAGACATCACTAAAATAATTGTTGAGACTTCAATATACCTCTCTCATCAATAGACAGAGCATCTAGACAGAAGATCAATAAGGAAACAGAGAACTTGAATAATATGATAAATGAACTAGACCCAACAGACAAATACACAACATTGCACCCCAAAACAGCAGGATATTCATTCTCAAATGCACACAGATTGTTATACAGGATAGACCACCTATTGGGTCACAAAACAAGTCTCAATAAACTTAAAAAGATTGAAATTATACAGAACACTTTCTCTGACCATTATGGAATGAAGCTGGAAATCAATAACAGGTGTAGAACTAGAAAATCCACAAACATATGGAAGTTAAATAGCACGCTCTTGAATGGTCAGTGGGTCAAAGAAAAATTACAAAGGTAATCCATAAATATCTTGAGATGAATGAAAACGAGAAGACAACATGCCAAACTTATGTGATGCAGTGAAGGCAGTGCTGAGATGGAAATTTATAGCCCTAAATGCCTACATTAAAAAGGAAGAAAGAGCTGAAATCAAACACCTAACTGCACACCTAGAGGAACTGGAAAAGAACAGCAAATTAATTCCAAAGCAAGCAGAAGGAAAGAAAAAACAAAGACTGGAGTGGAAATAAATGAAACTGAGAATGTAAAAACAATGGAGAGAATTAACAAAACAAAAAGGTGGTTCTTTGAGAAGATTGATAAAATTGACAAACCTTTAGCTAGACTGATGTGAGACAGAGAGAGAGAGAGAGAGAGAGAGAGAGAGGGAGGATGAAAATAAATAAAATCAGAAATGAGATGAGTGACATTACTACTGACCCCATAGAAATAAAAAGGATCATAAGAGGATGCTATGAGCAACTGTATGCCAACAAGTGAGACAACCTAGATTAAATGGACAAATTCCTAGAAACACATAAACCACCTAACTGACTCTAGAAGAAATAGAAGACTTCAACAGACCAACCACAAGTAAAGAGATTGAAACGGTCATCAAAAACTTCCCAACAAAGAAAAGCCCAGGCTTCACAGATGAATTCTACCAATCATTCCAAGAAGAATTAATACCAAACCTTCTCAAACTCGTCCAAAAAATTGAAGGGGAGGGAACTCTACCTAACTCATTCTATGTGGCCAACATCACCCTAATACCAAAACCAGTAAAGGTACTACAAGAAAAGAAAATTATGGCCAATTTCTCTTATGAATATAGATGCAAAAACTCTCAAACAAAATACTTGCAAATCAAATCCAACAGCACATTAAAAGAATTATACACCACGATCAAGTTGGTTTTATCCCATGTGTGCAAGGGTGGTTCAACATAAGAAAATCAGTTAATGTGATGTACCACATCAGTAAATAAAAGGAGAAAAACAACACAATCATCTTGATTGATGCAGAGCTGGCATTTGACAAAATCCAGCATCCTTTCTTAATAAAAACGTTGAAAAGTAGGAATAGAAGGAAACTTCCCCAACATGATAAAGGGCATGTATGAAAAACACACAGTTAACATCATGCCCAGTGGTGAAAGACAGAATGCTTTTACTCTATGATCTGGAAGAAGACAAGGAAGTCAGATGTCACCACTGTTGTTCAACATTGTGCTAGAAGTTCTAACCAGAGTAGTTAGGCAAGGAAAAGTAATAAAAGGCATGCAAACTGGAACGGAAGAAGTAAAACTTTCTCTATTTGCAGATGACATGATCTTATTCACAGAAAGTCCCAAAAATATACAACAAAGCTACTAGAATTTATAAATGAATTCAGCAAAGTGATGGGATCCAAGATCAACATGCAAGAATCAGTAGTGTTTCTATACACTAGCAATGAGCAATCTGAAGAGGAAATCAAGAAAAAACTCCATTTACAATAGCAACTGAAAGAATCAAATATCTAGGAATCAACTTAACCAAGGATGTAAAGGACCTGTCCACAGAAAACTACAGAATACTGACAAAAAAATCAAAGAAGAGCTAAGTAAGTGGAAGGACATTCTCCATTCATGGATGGGAAGACTAAATATTGTTACGATGTCCATTCTACCCTAAGTGATTTACAGATTTAATGCAGTCCCAATCAAAATTCCAACAGCCCACTTTGCAGAAACAGAAAAGCCAATTATTAAATTTATTTAGAAGGATAAGAGGCTCTGAGTAGCCCAAAACTTCTGGAAAAAGAAGAACAAAGTTGGAGGACTCATATCTCCTGGCTTAACTGCATATTAGAAAGCTGCAGTGGTCAAAACAGTATGGTATTAGCATAAGGATAGATATATTGACAATAAATAATTGAATTGAGAATTCAGAAGTACACCTTTACACCAATAGGCACTTGATTTTTGACAAGGCTCTCAAGTCCACTCAACTAGGTAAGAATAGTTCCTTCAATAAGCGATGTTGGCAGAACTGGATATCTATATGCAACAGAAGGAAAGAGGGCCCCTATTTCATGTCATATAAAAAAAATTAACTCAAAATGTATTAAAGACCTAAGTATAAGGTCTAGGTGTATAAAACTCCTAGAAGAAAATGTAGGGAAATATCTTCAAGATCTTTTGTTAGTCAATGGTTTCTTAGACTTTACACCCAAAGTACATGCAATGGAAGAAAAAGCAGATAAACGAGAACTCCTGAAAATGAAAAACTTTTGTGCTTCACAGGAATTTGTCATGAAAGGGAAAGGACAACCTATTCAATGGGAGAGAATATTTGGAAACCAGATATCTGACAAGCGTTTAATATCCAGAATATATAAAGAAATCCTACAACTCAACAGTAAAAGAACAAACAACCCAATTAAAAAATGGGCAAAAGACTTAATGGACATTCCTCCAAAGAGGATATCCAAATGACTGTAAAGCATATGAAAAGAAGCTCAACATCATTAATGATTAGGGAAATGCAAATCAAAACCACAGTGAGTGATCATTTCACACCCACTGGAATGGCCACTAGTAAAACATCAGAAAAGTACAAGTGTTGGAGAGGATTTGGGGAACTAGGAACACTAATTCATTGCTGATTGGCATGTAACATGTTGCAGCTGCTGTGGAAGACAGTTTGGTAGTTCCTCAGGAATCTAAGTATAGAATTACCATATGATCTGGCAATCCTGCTACTAGTTATATACCTAGAAAAATTGAAACAGGGTCTTGAACAGATATTTGCTCACCAATGTTCATAGTGGCTTTACTCACAATTGCCAGAATATGGAAGTGTCCACAACTCAAGTGTCCATCAACTGATGAATGGATAAACAAGATGTGGTATATACATATGATATAATACTATTCTTCCATAAAAAGGAATGAAGTCCTGATGCTTGCAACAACATGGATGGACCTTGAGGACTGTTCCAGTTTGCTAAAGCTGCCAGAATGCAAAATACCAGAAATGGATTGGCTTTTTCAATGGGGATTTATTAGGTTGCAAATTTACAGTTCTAAGGCTATGAAAATGTCCAAATTAAGGCATTGAGTGGTAGATGCCGATGGCATCTGGGATTCCTCTGTCACATGGGAAGGCATATGGCTGACTCTGCTGAACTTTCTCGGGTTTAGCTTCTGGTTTCAGTGGATTTCTCCAAAAGGTCTCTAGGCCTCTGTCTTAGCTCCTGTGGGTCCTTGCTTCTTCTGGAGGCAAACTCTGGATTACATATCTTAGCTTCTCTGAGGAAAAGGCTGATGGCATCCAGAACCCCTCTGTCAGCTGGGAAGGCATCTGGCTGGCATCTGCTGGTCCTTTGCTCCTGGGTTGCATTGCTTTCAGCTTCTAATTCCAGTGGCTTTCTCCTTAAGCATCTGTGGGTTCTCACTTAGCTTCTCTGGGGCAAATGCTGGGCTTCAACTCTTAGCTTAGCATCTCCAAACATCTGGGTCTGTTTTGGCTCTAAACTCTCTTCAGAATGCCTCTGCCTTTTATCCCTCATAGAGGAAGCCAGTAAATTAATCAAGAACCACTTTGAATGGGCAGGATCACATCTCAATGGAAATAGTCTAATCAAAGGGTCCCACTCACAATTGGGTGGGTCACATCTCCATGGAAACAATCTAATTAAAATATCCCACCCACAATAAGTCCGTCCCCACAAAAGTGGATTAAAAGAGTGTAGTCTTTCCTGGAGTATGTAACAGTTTCAAACCAGCACAAGGACATTATATTGAGTGAAGTAAACTAGACATAAGATGAAGAATATTTTATGACATCACTGTTATGAATTAATCATAAGAAGCAAACTCAAAGAGGTAGTATTTAGAGTATAGGGTACCAGGAGACAGATTGGGGTTAGAGAATGGGGCATTGGTTCTTAACTTGTACAGAATCTCTATTTAGGTTGATGGTAAAGGTGTGGAAATGGATGGTGGGTGGTGATGGTAGCACATTATTGAGAGTGTAATCAACAGCACTGAACTATAGAGATGAATGTGGTTAAAAGGAGAAAATTTAGGATGTACATATTACTAGAATAATAAAAGATAAAACATAGAATTTTACAAAACAATGAGCCTTATTATAGACAATGGACTATAGTTAATTAGTACAAGTATAAGAATATTCTTTTATGAATTATAATAAATATATGATAGTGATGCAAGGTATTAATAATAGGATATTATATGGGAAAAATACACCTAATATAAATTATGGATGCTAGATAATAGTATATTTTTAATAATCTTTCATCAATTATAATGAAGGTAACTACCATTTAAAAATAGTACAATTATAAAAAAAGTGCAATCATCAATTTAACAAACGTTCCACACCAATGCAAGGTGTTCATGGTGGAGTGGTGTATGGCTAGTCTGTATTTTATGCATGGTTGTTTGTGAACCCACAACTTCTCTAATAAGAAAGAAAAAGATGCACATGTCAGTGAACCAGAAACACATCAGAACTGCAAAGTAGTGAGACATGCTAAAGCCGTGGGCCTACCTGGAGTTTGTGTTTTTTTTTTTTTTTTTTTGAGGTACAGAAAGAAAAAAACTGCATCAGAGGCAGGGACATCACTTGGAACTGGGGCCCGGATGGCTCTCTTTTGTGACGGAAGCTAAAAAGAGTTGTTACTTACAGTTGCCAAGGGCTGTGCTAAACCAGATGCTTGGGGAGGCAGGAGGACACAGCTCAGCCTCCAAGCAGAATCTGAGAAAGCTGTGCATCCATTATCACCACAGGGCAGGAGCCCCAAGCCTCCAGGAAAAGTTTCTGAACTGATTTTCCCAGAGGAATGTGCAGTTGCATCCCCAAACCTGCTGGTTGGAAGGAGTGAGTAGATTGAAGTGAGGAAGAGTATTTTCCATTTTAAATGAGTCTGCAAACCAAAATTACAAATCATATAAGACTCTAAAATGAACACAAACTGAAGAGAGAATTAATGAATTGGAAGACAGTACTGAGGGATTACCCCAGAACGTGAGAGAGAGACAGAAAGTTAAATGTGTGAAAGAACAGTTAAAAGCAAGGGAGACCAGACTGATATTCCCAAATTTAGATGTAATAGTTATCTAGGAGAAATTTTAAAAAGAGACTCTGTAGAAGTAAGTGAGAATTTTCTGGAATTGTAGAAACAGAAGTTCTTGTTTAAAAAATACATTTTATATCAGACATAGTATAAATAAAAACACATTTATACTTAGTGTGGTGGTTTGGAGCTGGATATACCCCCAGAAAACATATTCTTAAACTTGACGTACTCCTGTGGGTGTAAGTGGGACATTTTGATGAGGTTACTTCAGTTAAGGTGTGACCCAGCTCAATCAGGATGGGTCTAAATCCTATTACGGGAGTCCTTTTTAAGCAGAAAGCAATTCAGGCAGAGAGGGAGAAGGAGGGGGAGGGGGAGGGGGAGGGGAAGGGGAGGAAGAAAACCATGGGAAGCAAGAAGCTGAAGGTCATTGGAACCTGGAACCGGGAAGAGAAGAGAGAGGCCGGGAGAGGCTGCCATGTGCAATACCATGTGAGAGAGCAGCCCAGGACCAAGGGTTACAGGCAGCTAGCTTTAGAACACCAGATTTGGCAAGAAAGCACCACTTGATGATGCCTTGATCTAGACTTTTCCTAGCCTCAAAACTGTGAGCTAATAAATTCCTGTTGTTTAAGCCAACTTGTTGCCAAGGAAAATAAAACAGATTTTTCTACCAGGAGAGTGGAGGGTTGCTTAGCAAATAGCAAACATCTGGAAATGGCTTTGGAATTGGGTAATGTGTAGAGGCTGGAAGAATCAGAGATGCTTGATAGAAAAAGCCTAGATTGCTTCAAAGAGACTATTGATAGAAATATGAATCATAAACTTCCTTCTAAGGCCTTAGAAGGAATTGATGACTGTGTTACTGGAAACTGGGGCAAGGTGATCCTTGTTTTAAAGTAGCAGAAAAGTTGGAGAAATTGAGTTCTGATGTCAGATGGAAGGCAGAATTCAAAGTGATGAACTTGGATATTTAGTTGAGGATATTTACAAGCTAAGTGTGGAAAGTGCAGCCTAGTATCTCTTTTCCATTATAGTGATATGTGAGAGGAGAGGGATAACCTGATAAATGAACTCCTAAGCACAGAGAAATCAGAAATTGATGGTTTGGAAAATTCTGAGCCTGTTAGATGGTGTACTCTGAGACTAGGGCCAGAAGCATTTCTATCAGGGACCTCCCTGAGCTTCCAGATAGCAAATTCTTGGAGAATAGGGCCACATGTGATGATTTCACTGAATGTGGAACCACTCAGCCGTATCAATGGAAGTCAGGATTGGAAATGCAATTATACAGGAAGGATCTTTGGAAAGTATTTCTGCTTGGTGGTTTGGATACCTGTGAACTGAATGTGAAGCCAACAAGGTATTTGCAAAATTTGTATGAGCAGATCCACTGTCAGCCTGGATTGAATGGGACAGAGGAGGGACAAATTGAAGAAAGAATGACTTCAAGGGCAGAACCATGGAAACTGAATTCTGGACTGAAATATCTCCTCAGGCCAAGAGAGTGGGTTCACCCATGTGTGTGGAAAGGATGGGTCTGCACATGTGCTTGGAGAGGGTGGACCTTCTTCTCCATTGCTCAGGAAGAGTGTTGCCACTCCATTGCTCAGAGATGATGGGGCCTGTGCCCTGGCATTCACAGAGAATCTGGCTGCCATCTCAGAGCTCTGAAAGGGGAGAGCCTGTGCCCCTGGGTTTGTGGAAAGCCTGTCCACCACTCCATTGTTGTAGAGGGTGGGGCCTTCACTCCAGTGTTTGGGGAGAGCACAGTTGCTCAGGCACTTGCAAAGGGTGGGGCTACCGCTCCATCAGGCCTGGAGGACAAAACATCCATCCGTAGATGACTCTCAGATCCTGAAATCTAATGGAGTTTGCCCTGCTGGATTTTAGACTTGTTTGGGACTCATGACACCTATTTTCCTTACAAAGCTCCCTATTGGAGTGGGAACGTTTACCTATATCTGCCCCTCCATTGTATATTGTATATTATTTTCTAGGTTTCACAGGTCCAAAGACAGAGAGGAATTATCCCCTGGGATAGACCAGGCCCATAATCATTTTTGATAAGACTTTTGTACTTAACATTGTTTTGGACAGACTTAAGTCTCTCGGGATGTTGCGATGTAATGAATGTATTTTGCATGTGAAAAGATCATACCCTTTTGGGGTCCAGAAGGTTGACTAGAGTGTTTTGGTCCTATGTACCCCAGAAATTCAGACAGATAAAAGCTACAAAGGGAGCACCCAAGAGGCAAAAAAAAAAAAAAAAAAAAAAAAAAAAAAAAAAGGGACCTGAAAAAGAACAGACAGACTACAGTGTGCACTGTCATGTGACAGAGGAGTGCAGGGCCAAGGATTACCAGCAGCCAGCCCCAAATCCAGTCTTAATTTAGACTTTTCCTTGACTCAAAACCATGAGCCTATGAATTCCCACTGTTTAAGCCAACTCATTTTAGGGTATTTGAGTCAGCAATGAATAAATCAAAACACCATATATTTTATTTATTTATTTATTATGATTATTGTCTGTCTACTCTCTTGCTCCATGAGGACAGGGATTTTTGTTTTGCTTAGTGACAGAGCCCATGCTCATAGAAAAGAGCTCAGCACATTGTAGGTAATCAATAAATATTTGCTGAATAAACTTCAGGCCAGTATTTATTGTGATAAATTAACATAGATGTTTCTTAAATTATATAGATAGTACAAATGCCTTTTAATTTTTCTTAATCCATTGATCATCAATTTCAGTTTTTAGTATTTTGATAATTTGCTTGTTTTTCGCAGATATTTTAGTGAAAAGATGAGAAGGCTGAATCATGGAATGTTAGATGCCATTTTATACCAAAGAAGTCAGGCCATCTCTAAATATGATAGATCTCCATCCAAGTCACTGATAAAAATATTGATTAGAGCAGGCTACAGACAGAGCCCTGAAGTACAGCTCCTGAATCCTCCCTCTAGTTATATTTATCACCACTCTTTTTACAGTCACTTATCCTCATTTTTCTCCATGAACCACAAAGATATGGTGATAAAAGTTGGTAAATACCATGCTGGATTCCAGACCAATAGCAATAACAATAAATGCTAATATTTGCTGAGAACTTATCATATACTAGGTACTGTGCTAAGTTTATTACATACCATATTTCACTTAATGGGTTTGTACCACTTTTATTCTTTTTAAATCATCTGTGAGATCATAAAGCTAGTAAATGATGGAGCTAGTATTTGACTCCAGACAGTATGACGCCAGAGTCTAATCACTGACTACCATAGTGGCTCACTGACAACTATATTCTGTTTTTTGTTCCCTGACTTACCAGCCTAATGATTCAGACATGAACTTTTTTTTGGAAAAGCCTGTTATGTGCCAAGACATGGGCTGTGAAAGAAGGAAACAAAGATAAATATGATCTGACCCTACCTCTAAAGGGTAAAAAGGGAAACAGAATTATGAAGAACATTGTATGAATCTTATATCTATCTTGTGCAATTATTTGATTTCTGCTTGTTTGGAAAATCCAGGGTTGCCTTTCCCTTTGTGCTAATAATCCTTGGTTCCAGAGACTGGTTGGTGGCAAATAAGAACAGAAATCCAGGATAAATATGTCTCTGCCCATCAGTTTCTGAAGAGCAGAAACTGAGGACACTTTCATGACTGAGCCTGCTTATTTATAGTGTTACATAAATGCCAATTGTTTGAACCATGAGAGTAGCTGTGCTTCAACAGATACCCCTGACCTGGTGCCAATGTATAGTGTTTGATCTTTACTAAGTTCTCAGGAGATCTCATCTCACTGCCCCTTGACTGAAAGCAATTTTCATGTTTTATATTTAATCCTATTGAGGCACTTAGCCAGGTGGTGAATTAATTTCTTTTGTAGGTTGAGAGAAGATCCCAACTTAGTTGTTATAGTCAGTTAAAGTTAGAAACTTTTCTTTGAAGTCTGTATTGAAATAGTTTAGGCTTTTATTTCATTAAAAATATGTTCAAAAGCTAGAACAGTATGGTCTAGTGGCTGATTCTACATGTTTTGGAATAAGGGTTTCTTTAACCATTCGTAAAATTATGAAGGGCTATTTTTGTTTGCAAACTGGTTTCTTTCTGAGCCAAAGACAAATGTCTTTGGAGGTGATATGACTTACGAGGTCTTTGTGATTGGAAGTAGAGGTGAAAGGTCTAACTTGAAGTCTGTAGAATTTACCTGGAGGCTTACTTTTAACACACACTGAACAATATGTGGAGAATACTGTGACGATAGATAGCATTTCTTTGCGAAGAATTGGAAAAGTTGAGAGCTCTGCACTTGAAGTCAAGAGACACAGTTCTAAATCTTGTTCCTAGCACTGGCTTGAAATGTTACCTCAGATGAAGTATCCCTTTACATCACTGAATCTCAGTCTCTTTGTACATAAAAAGAGTTATTCTGGGATCCACTGAAATAAAGTTAATAAATTGTCTGTACTGGAGTAGGCATTTAAAAAATGCTGTGGATATCTGAGTATGTGACACTCAAAATACATTACAAATTATTGTGGTTCTCGATGCATTGAACACTACGCTTGAGTTGGAGAGGTGATGAGTGTTGTTACCCTCAGTTTACAAATGGAGAAAGCGTATTTTAAATGATCGGAACCTCATCATTAGGAAAGAGGCAGAGAATCCTGTCTTCTGACAAATACCCTCCCTACGAGTTCCTGTTCAGTAGCCAGCAATATAGTAATGCAAGGAAAGGCCTCTCTTAAATCAAGTGGAATGTGTCTTCCTTGAGTGACTGAATGCAAACCTTGACTATGTAAGCAGTTTCAGAAGAAGGTCATTGTCTATGGAATTAATTTTCATTCTTGGCTCAACAATGCTTGCTGGCTGTCAGAGCTTGGTGAAAAGCCCATCTGTTTAGTAGGGACTTGCCTGATTGATAGGCAAGGATTGGCAGGAGTTAGAGGATAAGTCCCCATACCCAGAAATAAATTATTTAAGTGTCCTTTAATTTTGGGTAGAAACTAAATCTCTGTCTAGACATGTAATAGAAGTAGAAAATGAAAGCTTTTATTTGAATATTCTAAATATTGAAAGCCTTCACATATAGCAGACATAATAGATGCTCAATGAACTTTGTTAATTTTGTGAATTAAGACAAAATTCTTCTTTCTTTCTTGAATTATCCAGGAAGTTCTCACTTAATAGATGTAGGTCCAGTACACATTAAGTATTTAAACTCTATTAATTTTCTTACTTTCTCTGTGATTTTTTCACTCTGTCTTTACATATTCCTACCAAACAAGAAACTTCTGCCAAGCCTTCTTTTGTGTAGTTTTTATTCTAAAAATAATTGATATATAATATGATCAAATTTACATTTTCAACTAGCCACATTCTACAACTTGAGATGATAAAACAAATTATTCCCTGTTATCCTTACCCCCATCCCTTGACAACTGCTGAAGTGTTTTGAGTGTATAATTAGTCAGTATATAAATGTATTTCTTATCTCACATTGCCAGTATATTAATGTATTTTTTTATGGATTACTGTTAGAAAATGACTTCAGGACAAAGCATCAGTACTGAGAGCAAATTCTATCATCTAAGACAAAGAAAGCAGAGTTCAACTTAAAATCTAGCATAAAAAAGAATCCATATTTTAAATTATAAAATATCCAAAATGTAAACATGCATATCATAAAACAATACTCATTTAAAATGCATAAAATTACTTGATTTTAAAGAAAGCCTGCAAAATATAAGATAAAATTTGACAATATGAGTTTTATTTTCATCCCAAACTTACATGACAATGGCAGAAGGTTATGTTGTATTCGGCTTTTGCTTTTCAACATATCAATAGTATATACAAAAAAATAATTGATACAGTAAAAATTTATTTAACAAGCATTTATTGGTGGCTTGTAAAAGTAAAGAGTGTTGCAAAGTATTCAGGAAAAATAAAACAGGCCCTGCATTAAGGGGGCTGTCAGTCTAAGAGAGAAGATAAATAATCTAAATATGAAGTAAAATATGATAAATACATGAAGTGTTTTTGAAGGTCAAAGGAAGGCAGGATGATTCTTTTTACTTACAGGGGAAGGGGATAGGAGGTGATTTAGTAACTTGATGGAAGAGTTGTTTTCCTGCTGGCCAGCAAGAATCGAATGTTGGAGTAGGAAAGGGTATTAAGAGCTCCTCATTGCCCAGTGTGCTGTTTGCTTACCTATCATTCACAACTAATCTTGCTCTTTTCCCTTGGAAAGGCAAAGGCCAAGCTTGGAAAGGCCGAGCTGCATTATCTCTTCCCAAACCTGCCATGCTCTGCCATGCCCCTGAGCTTTGGAACAGGCTTGTCTCTTTTCCTTGAGTACCCCTTATCTCTATTATTTCTTGTAAACTATCACCCTTCATTCAAGACTATCTAGAAACTCACCCTGCTTCCTCCTTCCCCAGTATCCCAAAGGTTGGTTATTACTTCCTCTGTGCCTTCATAAACTCGGTACTCTTTATAATAATTGCCATTGTTTTGTTTTGCCATCAGTTTGTTCATCTGTTTTTGGTGTTTCAGGAGGTCAAAAACATGATTATCTTTTATAATTTCATAATATTTGGTACTGAGAAAAAAATAAATGTTAGTTGAACAACTGAATGGAAGAATGACGAAGTGTTCTATACAAGCTCTAACCAGTGAAAGCCTTTGGTACCACTAAGGCTTGTGACAAGAAAGGAAAAAAAACTAGGGAAGAAAGGAGAGGGAAGAGAGAAAGTATGAGCAAGGAAGCAAGGAAGCATGTAAGTAAGGGGAAGGTTTATCAGTTTGCTAGGTATGTCTGAGTACAGTTTACATAAGGTACTCTGGGGGGAACTTACAGATGTTCTGTTGCTGTGCAAATACACTCCTTGCGATCTGTAAATTCTGAATTGCCCTCCAGAGACCTGCCTTTGTGGCTTAGTGTTCTAAAATGTCCAAACCAACTCACTTTAATGGTTTTTCCAGCATTCACCCTCTTCATCCTAAACAAAGAAATGTTGTCTAGATAACCAACTCCATACTTGGAAGCTAAGATGTAAGTGGAAAAATGCACATGAAAACATATATTCACAAAATCCTGAAAAGCTAGTAGAGTGGCTTGGAGCTATGTACTCCAGAAAAACATGTCCTTAAACTTAATCCATGTCAGTGGTTGTGGAGCCATTGTAAATAAGATCTCTTCAAGATGTTACTTCAGTTACTGTGTGGCCCATATGAATCAGTTTGGTCTTTAATCCAGATTGCTGGAGTTGTTTTTAAGCAGAATGAAAGTCAATCAGAGAAAAAAGTGACAGAGGAAGCAGCCAGAAGCTGAGTCAACAGAACCCTGAAGAGACAGGAGAGGCCAGAGAGGCCACCATGTGCATTGCCATGTGACAGAGGGGCCAAGGACCAAGGATCACTGGCAGCCAGCCCAAGAATAACCATTTTACACTTGATCATCAGCCATGAAAGAGTCTTCTCAACCAATCCTGCGTTCTTGTAAGAAAACCTCTTATGGTAGTTTGAATTATGTACCCCAGGAAAAAAAAAACAAAACATGTTCTCAATCTCATGTGATTGTGAACTCATTGTAAATAGGACCTTTTGAAGATATATATATATTTTTAGTTAAGATGTGGCCAATCAGATCAGAAGAGGTTTTAATCCTATTACTGGAAGCCTTATAAAGTCATGGTAGGAGCTGGAAGGTGCAAGTTAGTGGACCGCAGAAAAGAAAGGAGAGGACATTGCCATGTGATGGAAAAGCCAAGGAACCCAAGGATTGCTGAGCAGCCAGAAGCTAACAACCATGGGAAGAAGCAAACCTTATAGCCAACACCTTGATTTGGACTTCTGGCCTCTAAAACCATGAGTTGATAAATACCCATTGTTTACACCAACCCATTATTTGGTATTTGTCATAGCAGCCCAGAAAACTAAGACACCTCTTAAAGACCATTTTGCTGGTTTATTGGACACTAATTAATGTTGTAAGTGAATACTTCCCTTTGCTCGTTTGGTCCAGAGCCTTTAGATATATTTATTTCAAGAGTAGTGGGTGGGTAGTCTTACTGCGAAGGTGTCAGCTGTACCCTATGCTCAAGTTTCCCATCCTGGGATTAGATTTGCTATTCCTTGGTCATGGGTTCAGTGGCAGATTTTTCCAATCTGGCATTTTCTGATTTTAACATTAAGTGAAAATTGGCAAGTTTTGTATTCCTTCCATGATTTCCTTCATATTTGAAAGACTTTATGACTTTCAGGTGTGTGTGCTAGGTCATTTTTTGGAAGAGATTCATTCTTTTAGATATTTGGGATTATCATTCTGATAATTTAATTTAACTCTGTGTATTTAATTTTGAGATTGGGGTTTTCCATACACTGGGATTTTGCTACAAATGGGCACATATGTATGGAGAAATGTGCAAAGTACTTTATGATTTTTTAATTCATTTAATCCTCATAATAATCATAGGAGTTGGTTACCATTATTATTCCTATTTTATATCCATGTGTGGCACAGAGGGGGATGAGTAACTTGCTCAAGTTTGCACGACTAGTAAGTGACAGAGCTGGGAGTCAAACCCAAACCAACTGTTTGGATCCAGAATCCATACTCTTAACCACTGTGCTATACTGCTTCTCCATAGAGTGATCCATTCTTTCTACTCCAGGCAGTTTAATTCCTGAAGTAAAAAATGAGGTTACTATAAGAATTTTACCTAGTTGGGATTATATCATGAGAGCTGGGAAGGACATTGCATTGAGGCCCTCATATATTTCTTATTAAACCATTATAGGAAAATCTTATCTGTCTTCCCAAAGTAAAGTGAATACTCCTACCATTTAGATGCTGCAATTTTTAAGTATTTAATCAAAGGTTACTTTTGACAGTCCAGAAATGGCATCAAGCAAACATTAATAATTCAAAAATTTGATTCTATTAATTATCTAATTTCATAGCTTTTCAGATTTTTATTTCTGTTCAAAGTTTGTCATAGAATTTTATATCCCTAGGAAGATCAATTCTCACATCATTAGACAGGCAGTCACCTTAAATTTAAGTAGTAGGTGCCATCAATTCTCTTCCTGCAGTTTTGCTTTGTGTCCTCTGCTTTTGACTTTCATGATTAGAAAACATCTGGTTACCATTGTCTATATAATAACATCATATGCCTTAAGTTGGTTATTCAGTTTCCCCTGAAGACTTTTTTATTTTTTTTTTATCATACCATTTCTTTTTTTTATTTATTTTTTTATTTTTTTATTTTTTTGTGTATTATCTAATTTAATCCCTTTCATAAATTTACAGAATAAGAACTGTTATAATCCACATTTTTTTTCATTCTTTTCACTTTGTCTTTTTTTTTATTTTTTTTATTTTTTTTATTTTATTTTTATTTTTTTTATCTTCTTTTTATTGAGATATATTCACATACCATGCAGTCATACAAAACAAATCGTACTTTCGATTGTTTACAGTACCATTACACAGTTGTACATTCATCACCTAAATCAATCCCTGACACCTTCATTAGCACACACACAAAAATAACAAGAATAATAATTAGAGTGAAAAAGAGCAATTGAAGTAAAAAAGAACACTGGGTACCTTTGTCTGTTTGTTTCCTTCCCCTACTTTTCTACTCATCCATCCATAAACTAGACAAAGTGGAGTGTGGTCCTTATGGCTTTCCCAATCCCATTGTCACCCCTCATAAGCTACATTTTTATACAGCTGTCTTCGAGATTCATGGGTTCTGGGTTGTAGTTTGATAGTTTCAGGTATCCACCACCAGCTACCCCAATTCTTTAGAACCTAAAAAGGGTTGTCTAAAGTGTGCGTAAGAGTGCCCACCAGAGTGACCTCTCGGCTCCTTTTGGAATCTCTCTGCCACTGAAGTTTATTTCATTTCCTTTCACATCCCCCTTTTGGTCAAGAAGATGTTCTCCGTCCCATGATGCCGGGTCTGCATTCCTCCCCGGGAGTCATATTCCACGTTGCCAGGGAGATTCACTCCCCTGGGTGTCTGATCCCACGTAGGGGGGAGGGCAGTGATTTCACCTTTCAAGTTGGCTTAGCCAGAGAGAGAGGGCCACATCTGAGCAACAAAGAGGCATTCGGGAGGAGGCTCTTAGGCACAACCATAGGGAGGCCTAGCCTCTCCTTTGCAGCAACCGTCTTCCCAAGGGTAAAACTTATGGTAGAGGGCTCAACCCATCAAACCACCAGTCCCCTATGTCTGTGGTCATGTTAGCAACCATGGAGGTGGGGTAGGTGAATACCCCTGCATTCTCCACAGGCTCCTCAAGGGGGCACTACATCTTTTTTTTTCCTTGTTTTCCTTTTTTTTTTTAACTTTACCTTCTTTTTTAAATCAACTGTATGAAAAAAAACTTAAAAAGAAAACAAACATACAATAAAAGAACATTTCAAAGAGACCATAACAAGGGAGTAAGAAAAAGACAACTAACCTAAGATAACTGCTTAACTTCCAACATGTTCCTACTTTACCCCAAGAAAGTTACATAATATAGCAACATTTCTGTGAACTTGTTCCTACTATATCCATCAGAAATTAACAGACCATAGTCATTCCTGGGCATCCCCAGAACGTTAAATAGCTTATCTGTTCTTCTTGGATTGTTGTTCCCCCTTCCTTAATTGCTCTCTACTGCTAGGTCCCCTACATTCTACATTATAAACCATTTGTTTTACATTTTTCAAAGTTCACATTAGTGGTAGCATATAATATTTCTCTTTTTGTGCCTGGCTTATTTCGCTCAGCATTATGTCTTCAAGGTTCATCCATGTTGTCATATGTTTCACAAGATCGTTCCTTCTTACTGCCGCGTAGTATTCCATCGTGTGTATATACCACATTTTATTTATCCACTCATCTGTTGAAGGACATTTGGGTTGTTTCCATATCTTGGCAATTGTGAATAATGCTGCTATGAACATTGGCGTGCAGATATCTGTTCGTGTCACTGCTTTCCGATCTTCCGGGTATATACCGAGAAGTGCAATCGCTGGATCGAATGGTAACTCTATATCTAGTTTTCTAAGGAACTGCCAGACTGACTTCCAGAGTGGCTGAACCATTATACAGTCCCACCAACAATGAATAAGAGTTCCAATTTCTCCACATCCCCTCCAGCATTTGTAGTTTCCTGTTTGTTTAATGGCAGCCATTCTAACCGGTGTTAGATGGTATCTCATTGTGGTCTTAATTTGCATCTCTCTAATAGCTAGAGAAGCTGAACATTTTTTCATGTGTTTCTTGGCCATTTGTATTTCCTCTTCAGAGAACTGTCTTTTCATATCTTTTGCCCATTTTATAATTGGGCTGTCTGTACTACTGTCATTGAGTTGTAGGATTTCTTTACATATGCAAGATATCAGTCTTTTGTCAGATACATGGTTTCCAAAAATTTTTTCTCATTGAGTTGGCTGCCTCTTTACCTTTTTGAGAAATTCCTTTGAGGTGCAGAAACTTCTAAGCTTGAGGAGTTCCCATTTATCTATTTTCTCTTTTGTTGCTTGTGCTTTCGGTGTAAAGTCTAGGAAGTGGCCGCCTAATACAAGGTCTTGAAGATGTTTTCCTACATTATCTTCAAGGAGTTTTATGGTACTTTCTTTTATATTGAGATCTTTGGTCCATTTTGAGTTAATTTTTGTGTAGGGGGTGAGGTAGGGGTCCTCTTTCATTCTTTTGGATATGGATATCCAACTCTCCCAGCCCCATTTGTTGAAAAGACCATTATGACTCAGTTCAGTGACTTTGGGGGCCTTATCAAAGATCAGTCGGCCATAGATCTGAGGGTCTATCTCTGAATTCTCAATTCGATTCCATTGATCTATATGTCTATCTTTGTGCCAGTACCATGCTGTTTTGACAACTGTGGCTTTATAATAAGCTTCAAAGTCAGGGAGTGTAAGTCCTCCCACTTCGTTTTTCTTTTTTAGAGTGTCTTTAGCAATTCGAGGTATCTTCCCTTTCCAAATAAATTTGATAACTAGCTTTTCCAAGTCTGCAAAGTAGGTTGTTGGAATTTTGATTGGGATTGCATTGACTCTGTAGATGAGTTTGGGTAGAATTGACATCTTAATGACATTTAGCCTTCCTATCCATGAACATGGAATATTTTTCCATCTTTTAAGGTCCCCTTCTATTTCTTTTAGTAGAGTTATGTAGTTTTCTTTGTATAGGTCTTTTACATCTTTGGTTAAGTTTATTCCTAGGTACTTGATTTTTTTAGTTGCTATTGAAAATGGTATCTTTTTCTTGAGTGTCTCTTCAGTTTGTTCATTTCTAGCATACAGAAACATTACTGACTTATGTGCATTAATCTTGTATCCCGTTACTTTGCTAAATTTGTTTATTAGCTCTAGTAGCTGTATCGCCGATTTCTCAGGGTTTTCCAGATATAAGATCATATCATCTGCAAACAATGACAGTTTTACTTCTTCTTTTCCAATTTGGATGCCTTTTATTTCTTTGTCTTGCCGGATTGCCCTGGCTAGCACTTCCAGCACAATGTTGAATAACAGTGGTGACAGCGGGCATCCTTGTCTTGTTCCTGATCTTAGAGGGAAGGCTTTCAGTCTCTCACCATTGAGTACTATGCTGGCTGTGGGTTTTTCATATATGCTCTTTATCATGTTGAGGAAGTTTCCTTCAATTCCTACCTTTTGAAGTGTTTTATCAAAAAGGGATGTTGGATTTTGTCAAATGCTTTTTCAGCATCTATTGAGATGATCAATTGATTTTTCCCTTTTGACTTGTTAATGTGTTGTAATACATTGATTGATTTTCTTATGTTGAACCATCCTTGCATGCCTGGAATAAACCCCACTTGGTCATGGTGTATGATTTTTTTAATGTGTCTTTGGATTCGATTTGCAAGTATTTTGTTGAGGATTTTTGCATCTATATTCATTAGGGAGATTGGCCGGTAGTTTTCCTTTTTTTGTAGCATCTTTGCCTGGTTTTGGTATTAGATTGATGTTAGCTTCATAAAATGAGTTAGGTAGTGTTCCATTTTCTTCAATGTTTTGAAAGAGTTTGAGTAAGATTGGTGTCAGTTCTTTCTGGAAAGTTTGGTAGAATTCCCCTGTGAAGCCATCTGGCCCTGGGCATTTATTTGTGGGAAGATTTTTGATGACTGATTGGATCTCTTTGCTTGTGATGGGTTGGTTGAGGTCTTCTATTTCTTCTCTGGTCAGTCTAGGTTGTTCATATGTTTCCAGGAAATTGTCCATTTCCTCTACATTATCCAGTTTGTTGCCATACAGTTGTTCATAGTATCCTCTTATAAATTTTTTAATTTCTTCAGGATCTGCAGTTATGTCACCTTTTTCATTCCTTATTTTGTTTATATGGGTCTTCTCTCTTTTTGATTTTGTCAGTCTAGCTAGGGACTTGTCAATCTTGTTGATCTTCTCAAAGAACCAACTTTTGGTGATATTTATCCTCTCTATTGTTTTTTTGTTCTCTATGTCATTTATTTCTGCTTTAATCCTTGTTATTTCTTTTCTTCTACTTGGTTTAGGATTGCTTTGCTGTTCATTTTCTAGCTTCTTCAGTTGATCCATTAGTTCTTTGATTTTGGCTCTTTCTTCCTTTTTAATATATGCGTTTAGTGCTATAAATTTCCCCCTTAGCACTGCTTTTGCTGCATCCCATAGGTTTTGGTATGTTGTGTTCTCATTTTCATTCGTCTCTATATATTTAGCAATTTCTCTTGCTATTTCTTCTTTAACCCACTGATTGTTTAGGAGTGTGTTGTTTAACCTCCAGGTATTTGTGAATTTTCTAAGTCTCTGATGGTTATTGACTTCTAATTGTATTCCATTGTGGTCAGAGAATGTGCTTTGAATAATTTCAATCTTTTTAAATTTATTGAGGCTTGTTTTATGTCCCAGCATATGATCTATTCTGGAGAAAGTTCCGTGAGCACTAGAAAAGTATGTGTATCCTGGTGATTTGGGATGTAATGTCCTGTATATGTCTGTTAAATTTAATTCATTTATCAGATTGTTTAGGTTTTCAATTTCCTTATTGGTCTTCTGTCTGGTTGATCTATCTATAGGAGAGAGTGATGTATTGAAGTCTCTCACAATTATTGTGGAAACATCAATTGCTTCCTTTAGTTTTGCCAGTGTTTCTCTCATGTATTTTGTGGCACCTTGATTGGGTGCATAGACATTTACGATTGTTATTTCTTCTTGCTGAATTGCCCCTTTTATTAGTATGTAGTGGCCTTCTTTGTCTCTCAAAACATCCCTGCGTTTGAAGTCTATTTTATCTGAGATTAATATTGCTACACCTGCTTTCTTTTGGCTGTAGCTTGCATGAAATATTTTTTCCATCCTTTCACTTTCAGTTTCTTTGTGTCCCTGTGTCTAAGATGAGTCTCTTGTATGCAACATATTGATGGTTCATTTTTTTTGATCCATTCTGCAAATCTATATCTTTTAATTGGGGAGTTTAATCCATTTACATTCAACGTTATAACCGTGAAGGTATTTCTTGAATCAGCCATCTTATCCTTTGTTTTATGTTTGTCATATTTTTCCCCTCTCTCTATTAATATCCTTTATTGTACCCATACCGCATCTCTTTAGTACTGAACCTTTCTCCAAGTCTCTCTGTCCTTTCTTTGTTTCTCTGTCTGTAGGGCTCCCTTGAGTATCTCCAGTAGGGCAGGTCTCTTGTTAGCAAATTCTCTTCAGCATTTGTTTGTCTGTGAAAAATTTAAGCTCTCCCTCGGATTTGAAGGAGAGCTTTGCTGGATAAAGTATTCTTGGCTGGAAATTTTTCTCACTCAGAATTTTAAATATATCGTGCCAGTGCCTTCTTCTGGTGGCTGCTGAGTAGTCACTACTTAGTCTTATGCTGTTTCCTTTGTATGTGGTGAATTGCTTTTCTCTTGCTGCTTTCAGAACTTGCTCCTTCTCTTCTGTGTTTGACAGTGTGATCAGTATATGTCTCGGAGTGGGTTTATTTGGATTTATTCTATTTGGAGTTCGCTGAGCATTTATGATTTGTGTATTTATGTTGTTTAGAAGATTTGGGAAGTTTTCCCCAACAATTTCTTTGAATACTCTTCCTAGACCTTTACCCTTTTCTTCCCCTTCTGGGACACCAATGAGTCTTATATTTGGACGTTTCATATTATCTATCATATCCCTGAGGTCCATTTTGACTTTTTCAATTTTTTTCCCCATTCTTTCTTTTATGCTTTCATTTTCCATTCTGTCATCTTCCAGGTCACTGATTCGTTGTTCAACTTCCTCTTGTCTTGTACTATGAGTGTCCAGATTCTTTTTAATTTGGTCAACAGTTTCTTTAATTTCCATAATATCATCCATTTTTTTATTTAGTCTTGCAATGTCTTCTTTATGCTCTTCTAGGGTCTTCTTGATTTCCTTTGTATCCCGTACTGTGGTCTCATTGTTCATCTTTAGTTCTTTGAGTAGCTGCTCTA
This sequence comes from Choloepus didactylus, assembly GCF_015220235.1. Lineage (NCBI taxonomy): Eukaryota > Metazoa > Chordata > Mammalia > Pilosa > Megalonychidae > Choloepus > Choloepus didactylus. The sequence continues at coordinate 86,489,428 of NC_051315.1, read as the reverse complement.
GGTGCTGTATCTCTTCTGATCTTTTGATTTGGGTGCTTGGGCTTGGGTTATCCATATCGTCTGGTTTTTTCATATGCTTTGTAATTTTCTGTTGTTTTTGGCCTCTTGGCATTTGCTGAACTTGATAGGGTTCTTTTAGGATTTGTAGACCAATTGAAGTCCTTATCTCTAATTTATCAGATCTACAGCTTCGTGGAGTACACTTTTTCTAACTAACCAGCAGGTGTCGTCCACGAGCCACCTGTTCTCCACAAGCCAGTTCTCCCGTTTAGCCTTTTTGGTGAGTGGGGGAGTGAGTCTTGTGGGGTCCAATTGGTGTACCAAGCTTGCGTGTGTAGTTGGTGTTGCCTGCCCTGTATATGGGGCGTGTTTCTGGGCAGTCAGGGAGGGGGGGTGGCCCTAACAATCAAATCTCCCTGGTGATCCTAGAGTTTTAAAGCTGCTGCAACAGTCTAATCCTTCAGTTCAGTCCTGCCACAGTTTGTCTCTGCCACTGACCCACAAGTCCTTGGTATTGGCGTATGGCTCCTGAGACTTGCAAGTGGGCCCCTCTTCCAGGCTGTGCACCCCGGGTCCTCTGTTGAGGGATGACTGTGCTATGTCACAGGTGAGTGCCGTCCCCCCAGGGCAGTTCTGGACTGCTGGGCTGTGTAGGGAGGCTCCCAGTCTGCTGAAATGATGGCTGAATGGGGCTTTGGTAATTCACACTGCTCCACCTTCCCAACTCTGGGACAATCAGCTGAGGTTGCAGGGAAGGCTCATGTCCACGCCCAGTTTTGTGGTGTGTGCCTGTTATTTGAAGCACTTCCGTCACACTGGGTTGTCTGGGGCAGCTCTGGGCTATGGGGCTGGCGTTGGGCAGGAGTGTTTCCTGTCCACCAGGATGATGGCTGTGAGCGGACACCCCCCTTTTCTTGGGAAGTTGTGGTGTTTAGTGAATTTTCTCAGCCACTGGATTATTGCGTTTTGTCTCAGAGCTCTCCTAGTTCTGCTCTTGACTTGACCTACCCAAATTGCAAGTCTTTGAAGCTTTCTGTATTGGGCTTCTTAGAGTAATTGTTTTAGAAAAAGAAAAAAGGATTAAAAAAAAAAAAAAAAGGGCCCTCCTCAGAGATCTAATGGTTTATTGAAATGCTAAGAGACAAAGCAACCAGGGCCATTAAGGAAAGGTCCACAGGGCAGAGGGATCAGCTTTTCTTTGGGATTTGCATATGCCCCTCAGGGCCTGAGCTCTGCCCTTCCCCTTTCTATGTTCACCAGAACTCCAAAAATCCTCCGCTTTTTTTTGGAGTTTTTTGTGTTGTTTTTTTTCTATGCCTGTCTCCTCTCTGCTGGGCTGGCTGCTCTCAGATTCTCTGGTGTCTGGTCTCTGTCTATCTATGGTTGGAGTTTGGATCAGTAGAATGAGATTCCGATAAGGGCTGCCACTGCAGTTCTCCCTTCTCCTTCCCGGAGCTGACAGCCCCTCCTCCCACGGGACTGAGCCTGGCAGGGAGGGGCGCGGGTCCCCTGGCCGCAAAAACTTACAGATTTCGCTGATCTCAGCAGTTCCATGTTTTCATGAGTGTTGTATGAAGTATGCCCAATGTCAGATTGCTCTGTGGTGTCCAGTCCATGGAGTTCCTGGCTTTCTACCTACTTTCCTGGAGGAGTAACTAAAACATACAGCTCACCAGTCCGCCATCTTGCCCCGCCTCCCTGAAGACTTTTTAACTATGTTTCTTGAAAGTCTTCTTATGAACTCCATTTCCCAAGTTTAATAAGTTCCTTTATTATAGATTCTTGCCAAATTCTCTTCATTTCTTTATGCCTCTTAAAATAGAGATCAAAATTGGACTCATCCTATAATTTATTTTTAAAATAAGTCTGTCTTCCTCACCACATTTTGTGAGCACTGGTCTGGGAGTCTGGAGACTTAATATCTAGTTCCTTTTTTCCAACTGATTAGCTGTGTTGAGTTGGACAAGTCACCTAACAGCTGCATCTTGGTTTGCTTATATGTAGACAGTACGAATTGGACTAGAATATTTTTACTGTCTTGGAAAAGTATGATTTTATAATTCTTCTTCCAGGGAAATTATTTTTAAATGTATATCTGTGTATAGCTAATTTTTTTTTCTTTTTCTTTTTTTTTGGCCTCTCCTTTGAAGGTTATTTTTCTTCACAAAGCAAATTAACCTTCATTTATCCCCAGGGATTTTCAGTATATTTATATTTTTAGGTTGTTGAGGTCATTCAGAATTCTAATATTCCACAAGGTAAAAGATTCACTTAAAATATCAGTCCTTTAGTTACAACATGGAGTATCTAGAACAAAAACAACCCAGAATAATCCTGTGTATATTGAATCACTTTCAGGAATTTATATAAGATAAACTAGTATTTTTATATCTAATCTTATAAAAGAAAGGTTTAACAGGATAAGCAGTAGGTCAAAAGGTGAGAACAGCCAATCTTTATTGTTCCCCTTCCATTTTATCCTTCTTCAATAATATTTATTTAACGCCCTCATTTACTGTGCTATGTGCTATGCCAAGAATGCATAACAGATGTATTTCTTGTCCTTGAAGAATTCAGATTCTAAAATAGGTATCATTGAAGTGAGAAAAAAGGATAAGAAATAGACTTAAAATATGCAGGAAATAACTCACTCTTTCCAAGTCTGTGCATTTATTAAATGTGCTGATAGGAATCTGGTGGTGAAAGACAGCTTGGATGGCTCATCACCAAGGCTGACCTCAGGGCACAGGCAAAAGCTTCTTCCTTGCTTGCCTCCATATGACTTTTTGGAACGGTCTTCTATGGAAACAGATACTGTCTATTCTTTTACCACTACTAATTTTATCCCTCTCCCCCCTTCCTCCCCTCCCCTCCGACCCTCTCCCATTCCACTTACACTCACCACCTTACTCTGAATACAGATGATCCAGTTCAGGTACTTTGTATTGAGCGAGCCCCACACTTTCCTTGCCATCTGTGTTCCCAAAATTACTCTCAACTTCTTTCTCAAAACTACTCTCAAATTCTTTCTTTCTGTGACAAAGCATTCTTAGAAATAATAATAATGATAAATCAAGTATAGCTTCTTTCTCTAAAGAGGCTGAAGATCTCTTGTGTAAGGGCTGTTACTAATCCTTGCTGGATTGAGGTATAGATGTTCTAAACTTGGGACCACATAGATGGGGAAGGTTATGAGAACTATGGAAGAAGAGCTGGAAAATTCCCAGTAGAGCTGAAATGGGGAGACGTATTTCAGTAATATTTGAGAACATGGGGAACTTCCTAAGGAGCTGATGTTGTGGAAGAAGGGAATAGTAGAATAAGCAGTCTGGAGATATTCTGGCATTCTAATTTGTAACCAGAGATAAGGAATGGACAGTATAGAAGAGAGAAAACAATGAAAGGATTTTAATGAGAGTGATTTGAAGGTTAATGTAATGGGTCACTAACTTACTCTTGATAAAACATAAGAACAGCCACAGCCTTTATTCCTTTGTAAAATGTGGTTAATGGCACTCCCTTACTGAGGGAATGTCAAAAATAACAATAAAAATCATTGCAAAGTTACTAATAAAATATCCCTCAAGTAACTACAACTTTTCTGAATTTTTTCAAAGCTTTGTTTGAATTTTCTATAGATTTATTCTAACATGCCATTTTTAATTCTAGTAGATTACAGCTATCTTGTTTGGATATCTAAGAGATATTTTCCCTTTATCAACTGAAAAATGTTATTTATTTCTATAAAGTTCTAATAATGGTGATCGTAAGATAAAATAAGATTTGTGCCTTTTCTTTTTCAAAAAATGTTATATTAGAGTGAGCTGGTAATAAGAGTGAAAGTAAATAAAAACATGATAATGGGGAAATGCTGAATCAGGTAAGGCACAATGTTTAATACAAAGCAAATCATTTAAAAATTCATTTTACAGAAACAGCTGCATTTAAATTGCTATTTAGTGCTCTTGCACATTGATGTTTACAGGTTATGGTTTAAATTCATTGTTCATTTAGTTACAGTTCAGTTGGCAAATGTGTTAATGAACAAGGTAGAGTTTGAAAAATTTATTTAAGACATACAAATACTTTCTGACAAGGAAAAAGTGTCTTCCTTTTTGCCAGGGATACGGAAAAACACTGATTTTATGTTGATTCTAGTGAAAACATTAGAGTAGCTAAAAGTTTAAAAGTTAAATGCTTGATGGGATTTGTATATTCAGTGGGAATAAAATTCAGTGCAGTTGTGTTGACACAACTTTTAATTTTTTGCTTGGAGTTTTAAAAGTGTTTCTAAAAGGGGTGAATGTTTTATTGATTAGCCAACCTGACAGTCTTTAACTCTGCACAAATAATTGCAAGGTGTTTCAGCAATTTTAGTTGCTAAAGTGACTGGAGTCAACATTATTTGGTAAATTACTATAATTCCTTACTAAACATTTTTCACATTTCAATTAACTTTTTTCTCCACTAAATACTAAACAATGAAGTAACTGCAGTGAGTAATAGTTTTGTCATGTGTGACTATTATTATTTCACAAAGAGCAATCAATTTTGGATACATGGGATGTCAATAAAATAATTTTATTTACCTTTGTTCTAGTTTGCTAATGCTGCAGAATGCAAAACACCAGAGATGGATTGGCTTTTATAAAAAGGGGGTTTATTTGGCTATACAGTTACAGTCTTAAGGCCATAAAGTGTCCAAGGTAACACATCAGTAATCAGGTACCTTCACTGGAGGATGGCAAATGGCGTCCAGAAAACCTCTGTTAGCTGGGAAGGCACATGGCTGGCGTCTGCTCCAGAGTTCTGGTTTCAAAATGGCTTTCTCCCGGGATGTTCCTCTCTAGGAAGCTTGCTCCTCTTCAAAACGTGACTCACAGCTGCACTCCGTTCCCTCTCCTTGAGCCAGCTCATTTATATGGCTCCACTGATCAAGGCCCACCCTGAACAGGCGGGGTCACACCTCCATAGGAGTATCCCACCAGAGTCACCTCCCACAGCTGGGTGGGGCACATCTCCATGCAAACAACCTAATCCAAACATTCCAACTTAATCCCCAGTATTCTGTCTGCCCCACAAGATTGCACCAAAGAATATGGCTTTTTCTGGGGGGCATAATACATTCAAACCGGCACAACCTTTTAATTGATGCTTAGGCTTCCCTAAGACCATCACTAACAGCCCACATTTAATGATTTCTCAGAAATGTCTTCATGTAATTAACACTTCTCTTATTCTGACACCAAGAGTCCACTTTTGTCTTAAAGGAGTGAAGTGTGAAGACCCTATGAGGAGGCCCACCGGAAGGCCGATGTAGCCAAGGGTCACACAGGTTGAATGTCTGGAACCATTTACAGCTCCTATGTGGAGGAGAAGGGAATGCTCTTTAGTATAGTCATCATTTTGTAATGGAGGTGGGTTTTCAGACATTCTTCTTTCCTGTGCGTAAATGTGGATCATCTGTGAGAGCAAATGCCTGTGCAACCTGTGCAAACAAAAACAGAAGGATTTCCATTTTGAAATCTCCTTCTTGGATATTGTTGGGGATGAGAAATAAAAGACCAGATATTTATATGGCATTTTTAGTTGGTATTTATAGTCGCTATGGGGGCAATTAGGTGTGTTCATTGTTTCAAGACAATGGTCCTAACTGATAATTTTCTTAATGTCCCCAAGCCTGTTTCCCCTAAATAGATAGAGGCAGGTTGATGGAATGCTTTTACCAGAGGTAGATTATGTTACCGACTGCTTAGTTCAAGGGCTCCATGATTACGGATCAGAAAGTAATTTGAAAGGGTGACTTCTATTTCACCAATGCTTTCTGTTAAAGTAAGTTAAAATTGCCATTCCAGATTACTTAACAAAACCCCATTTATTGATTTTATTCAAGTAATTAGAATACTTCAATTAGATTTGGCTCATAACAATACTTATTTTTAATAATCTTATACCAACTTGTCTAGTCACGTGAAGTTAATTTACTCTTTAAATGATTGAAAACAGTGGAGGAGAATAGTGACTATGGTATTCAAATTAACTTTTGTTTTTTACCTCCTCTCAAGTTTTTATAATACTTTTCAATGGATTGATTGAATATACCACTCTTTGAGGTTAAAAAATTTATACATTATGTAGCAATTCCACGAGAATCAGAAATCAGCAAATTTTTTTTGGTCTTACTGGTCGAAGACAACATATTTTTAAATTATCCTGCAGTTAGTGGTCATGTCTGTCTCATAAATAAGTCCACCCTGATTCTATTTACCATACTGTGTAAAATAAAATTCTTTAGTTTTGGCTTTTAGTAGATAATTATTGGGGTACCTCTTTTATTCTTGTCTGAGAAATTATTTTAATAATGTTTTAGGAGAAACATATATTAAAAGTTGCATGTTGGAGAACCTTATTTAGTATGCTCTTTTTGGACAATTTCATGGAATGATATATTTTAAGCTTTCTTGTCTCAAGAAAAGTGGATTTAATATATTTCAGTTTGATTCAAATGCTGCTTATTATAAAACAATAGTATTTTAATACACTGAAGTAAACTCTTATGGGTGTTGTTAAAAACCAGAACTAATTTATGAAGAGTAGAGCAACGTTACTGAGATTAGAAACCAATATTTTAGATAGTGTGAAGAAAGAATGACATACCACTATTTATATATTAGAGTAGTAAGGTGATACTATACAAAAAACAAAAGTACAAAAGAGGAAAAATGATTTTGAAAATTTTATGGATTTGATAGACTGTGAAAGCTGCTAATAGATTATATGACTATTCTAGAACTTCTCAGCAAATTAGTTTAGGATTATCTAATCTCAAACTGTCCTTCTTATCAATTCCACATAAAAAAGTAATTTTCCATCTGATGTATGTACAATTTTAAACTGCACTTCCCACATTTGTTGAAATGCATTGAGTGTTTTTGCTGAAGTAAGGATTTTTAAATCCTGGATTATTTTTTCTGCATGTTCTTATCTTTAAATTGATAACTTTCCCTTCATCTCTATTCCTGTAATTTGAGAACGTGGAGAAAATTGTTGCTATAAAATTGTGGTTTATGGGTGTAGAGCCTAACTCATCAAAAGTATATTATGTAGGTCTTATTAGCTCTCTTGCAGACATCTTTTGCAATAGTATCACATACTCTGCATACAGAGATATGGATGGATATGGGGAAAACTGAGGTGGCATCCTTGGCTGTGCTTACTGAAGTCTAGAATTTAAGTGGAAACATTTTTTCTAATGACCATTTATTTTAGCTCCATGTCTGTTTCCAATTGGCTTACTTTTTATAAATAACAACCATACAGGGAAAACCTTTAGATGCTATAGGGAATACAAAACAAGTAAGCAATGAATTCTGTCTTTGAGAAGCTAATAGTTTAATAAGGAAGATAAGATATATAAATAGCCATAAAATAAGCTAGAAGATAGGAATTGAGAAAGGAATTGCTGCGATAATTTAGTGAAGAGGAAAATGACTTCAGAGAAGCCCTGGTCAGGAGTTTGGCAGATGAGTTTTGAAATGAGTCTTAGAAGTAATCAGAGGGGAGGAAAGCATGGAGCTCATAGTGCGTAAAATTATTAATAATGAGGTAGTAAGCATAACATAAAACTATCAGGAAGAGGGAATTGCAGCTGCTGCTGAAACTGGGCAGGGGAGACCCGAAGGCTGTGATCCTATCTATACTCAGCCCTGGGTCTCAGGTCTAGTGACTTGCAGCTCTTCCACATTTGCCTTTTCATGCTTTAATAGCAGTGAATGTTGTGAACATGGAAGGCAGCGAAGGGACTCCTTTTGATGAATTTCTGCAATTTATTGTCTTTTTTTGCTATTCTATTTTTAATGAACAGAATAACACATAGGGGAGGCTCATTTTCTAACAATGTTTGTTTCACGATTAGAAACAAACACCAAGGCAACATATGAGAGTGAGTCCTTGATTTAGGACATTGGTGGGGCTGTGCAGATGATGAAAGGGAAAATGGTATTTCGGCCAAGCCAAGCCAAGCTGACACCAGGAGAATTTTAGGTTATTAGGGATTCTTAGACTATTTGCTGCCGAAGGATTAATGTCAACCTGGGTAGTGGCCAGCTAGGATAATTGCTTGTGGAAAAATTAAATTGGATAAATTGAAAACTGCTCTTTGCCTGCATATCAGACAATCTGGAAACTCTCATTTTTCCATATGGGTTTTGTTTCTATGTGGCCTGATTATAACTAGAGGCTGTATTTTTTTTTTTTTTTTTTAAGTTATCCACTGGATGAACATTGGGCAGGTAGCAAAGGTTTAGACAATTGAGTTAAATTTGAGTTATGCTGCTTCAAATACGTAGGTGATGGGGTGAACTGCATTCCTGAGCCCTTTAAGGTAGTCATTAGCAAGCACATTTGTGGCAATGGCAGGTGAAATTTATCTCATTAGCTTTAATTGGGCAAAGTCATCTTTACTTCCTTTTCCTAAAGCCCACACTTCATTCCATGGTCTAATTATGTTATTAATGTACCTCACTAGAAGAGCAGTTCATCTCTTCATCTCCAAATAAGCATCTTATACCAATTCATCCAAAATGTCCACATGGTTTCCAATCTCCCCACTCAATTCTCCACACTCCTTAATTCCCAACAGATGAGCTCACTCCTATTTTATGGAGGAGTGAAAATTCCTTTAGCATAAATGCCCTCTTTGTTCCCTTCTCTGTTTTGGTTTCTACACTACTCACGTCTCTCTGAGAAAGAGGTGTTTCTTTTCCTAAGGTTTAGCACCCTGTCTGGTTTCCTTGCTTCTCCCAGTGTGGCCTGTAGACCAGAAGCACCAGCATCACCTGGGAGCTTGTTCAAAATGTAGACTCTCAGGCCCTATCCTAGACCTAAGAATCAAAATTTCCAGTTAACAAGATCAACAGGTGATTTGTGTGCACATTCACATTTTGGAAGCACTGCTTTAGATCCCACTTAAGTCCTCCATTCCCCAGGACTATTTTCCCTTGATTGTGTTTTTTTTTTTTTTCTTTTTTTTTTTTTTTTTGTTGTTGTTCTGATGCATCAATTTCTTCCTTTCTTCTGGCTTTTAAATGCTCATAGTTTTTTTCCTATCTTGTCAAGTTCTTCTCTTCCCACCAGTTCTCACTTAAATTACACTTTAAAAGATTCTTAGCATGTTCTTACCCAACTGTCTGGGTTTTCTCATCTCCTTTCTACCTGTATCCTCAAAGTGGCCAGTGATCTCCAGTTCACCAATCCAATGATATAATCCTAGTCCTCATGTCCCTACGTCTTTGCAGAATTTGGCATTTCTCAGCATTTCCTTGAAACTTTCTCTTCTGGCTTCCATAACACTGGGCTTTGTCCAAGCCTTTTATGCATGGTGTTGGCTTTTTTTTTTCTTTCCAGCTCTCAACTGGCTTGGGAGAATACCTAGAAAGTTGATAGCTATAAATGTGAGGTGTCTTTATCACAAGAGAGCTACTCTTCAGTTTAGAATTGGGGTACCATGAATTCAGTATTCAAGGGTAAATCAAAGTGAAATCCAGAACTTGTAAATAAACATATTTTTTTAAAACTAAAGGAAAGAAGTAGACTTGAGAAAAGTCTTGGAGACTGAAAGTGCTATAGTTTCCCATTACATTTTTTCAGACAACATCCTCAAAGGGGGACAATAAATGAGCTGAATAGCTCTTAGACTTTTTCTCATGATGTGGACTTCTAGGTATCATAATAATTCTTTTGATGGGCCTTCTCTCAATTGAGTTATTTTCTTCTCCCAACTTGATGAGAATACCTTTACGAATCAAAAAACAATCAATGCAGAAATTGAGAAAGAAGAAAATGACCCATAATTTTATTGCCTTTCAAAGATACCTCATGTGCCAGTTTGAATGTATTATGCCCCCCAAACGCCATTATCTCTGATGTAATCTTGTGTAGACAGACGTTATCAGTGTTGATTAGAATGTAATTCTTTGAGTGTTTCTTTGGAATGCGCCCCACCCAGTTGTGGGTGATGACTCTGGATAATTTCCATGGGGGTGTTGCTCTGCCCATTTGGGATGGGTCTAAGTTGAGTCACTGGAGCCATATGAATGAGTTGACAGGCAGAGGGAACTCAGTGCAGCTGTGAGTGATGTTTTGAAGAGGAGCTACAGCCAAGAGGGACACTTTGAAGAAAGCACAGGAGCTGCAGTTGAGACTCAGTTTGAAGATGGCCGTTGAAAGCAGACTCTTGCTCCAGAGAAGCTGAGAGAGGACAAATATCTCAAGTGCAACTAAGAGTGACATTTTTGAGGAACTGGAGCCTAGAGAGGAACGTCCTGGGAGAAAGCCATTTTGAAACCAGAACTTTGGAACAGATGCCAGCCACGTGCCTTCCCAGCTAACAGAGGTTTTCTGGACACCACTGGCCATCCTCCAGTGAAGGTACCCAATTGCTGATGTGTTACCTTGGACACTTTATGGCTTAAGACTGTAACTGTGTAACCAAATAAACCCCCTTTTATAAAAGCCAATCCATTTCTGGTGTTTTGCATTCTGGCAGCATTAGCAAACTAGAACACCTCAATTAACACTTTGGGGTTTGGGCTTCTTCATGTTCTGGTACACACAAATACATACAGATACATGTTATGCAATATGCTAAGTAATAAAAAACATGAACTTTTTTTTTTTTTACCATTTTGCTTTCAAAGAATGAAAGCTGTTTTTTTTTTTTCAGTTACTTATGTGGTATGACTCAAATTTCTATGTAGAAGTATAGATATCTGCAGAATTTTTCATTATCAATGTTATTTTGGTCAATGGCTATGACATAATTTATTCCAACAACTGTTTTTTTTTTCTTTTCAATTTTTTGCTCCTTTAAGCAATGTTTAAATGGACATTATTATGTAGATAACTTTAATCATTTATATTATTTTATTGAGACAAATTCCCCCAAATGAAAGTTTTATGTTAAGAGCTATATGTACATTTCAATTGTGGATGTATATTGCCAAATTTCCCATTAACTTATAGCCCATTTACAGTGCATGTGAGTTCTTTTTTCTCCTGATTATTTACCAATATTGGCAGGCTAGTATTAAGGTCATAAGTGCAGGGCTGGATCCTGTCTTTATTTTGTTCATTATGGATTTTTGGCATTAATTTGCATTAAAACATTATTTTTACTGATTACTGAGATTTTGGCACCTCACTGAATTTTTGTGCTTGAGGTGAGTGTGGAACTTGTCTCACCCTAGTCGTAGCCCTGAGTGTTGGATCAGACATTAAAGAAAATCAAAAGTTTGCCAATATGTTCAGTATAAAATTATATTTAATTGTCACTTTAATTTTTTTTAATTAAATTCAGTTTTATTGAAATACATTCACACACCATACAATCATCCATGATATACAATCCACTGTCCACAGTATGATAACATAGTTATGCGTTCATCACCACAGTCTATCTCTGAACATTTTCCTTACATCAGAAAGAACCAGAACAAGAATAAAAAATAAAAGTGAAAAAAAACACCCAAATCATCCCCCCATCCCACCCCATTTGTCCTTTAGTTTTTATCCCCATTCCTCCACTCATCCATACACTAGATAAAGGGGGTGTGATCCACAAGGTCTTCACAATCACACTGTCACCCCTTGTAATCTACATTATTATATAATTGTCTTCAGGAGTCCAGACTGCTGGGTTGGAGTTTGGTAGTTCCAGGTATTTACTTCTAGCTATTCCAATACATTAAAGCCTAAGAGCTGTTATCTATATAGTGCATAAGAATGTCCACCAGAGTGACCTCTCGACTCCATTTGGAATCTCTCAGCCACCGAAACCATTTCGTCTCATTTTGCATCCCCCTTTTGATCAAGAAGATACTCTCAGTCCCACGATGCCGGGTCCACACTCATCCCCATGAGTCATACTCTGCGTTGCCAGGGAGATCCACAACCCTGGGAGTCGGGTCCCACGTAGTGGGGAGGGCAGCGAGTCCACCTGTTGAGATGGCTCAGTTAGAGAGAGAGAGGGCCACATCTGAGCAACAAAGAGGCACTCAGGGGGAGACTCTCAGGCACCATTACATACAACTTTAGACTTTCCTTTGTGGTAATGAGCTTCATAAGGGCAAGTCCCATGCTTGAGGGCTCAGCACATCAAACCGCCAGTCCCAGTGTCTGTGACAACATACGCTAGGGGATCAGCATCTTAAAGTTTAGAGATAGGCCTTACAATTCAGGGATAGAATTAACTGCTGTAAGAGCTTACAATCTAGGGACTATTACAATTATTGTGTCCACGTTAGGCTATGTTCTAAGATTCAATTCTGAGTTTACACATTGTAGTTAGTCCATATTAGTGAGGCATCATCCCTCTCACCATGTTTTCTCTAACACTTTTATTCCTATATATATATTTTCCTACAATTTTATAGAGTTATATTCACATACCATACATTTATCCACAGAATTGTCACTTTAATTTACATTTTAAAAATTTCTAATACATTTAAGCAACTTTTCACATTTAGTGATAATTTGTTTTTCTTCCTCTAAATGCTTCCTCTAAATTGTCAACTTTTCTATAGGATATTGTCTTTTTAAAAAACTTTTTATTTCAAAATACTTTCAAACTTATAGGACAGTTACAAAAATAATACCAACCCCATACAGAGAACTCCAACATACCACTATCCCCAGATACCCAGATTTACAAATTTTAATATTTTGCAACATTTGCTGTATCATTCTATGTATGCCTCAATCTATCAATCCATCTACCTACCCGTCTGTCTATCTATCAATCCATTTTCTGAGCACTTGAGTGTAGATTGTATACACCATGTTTCTTAAACACTTAATACTGCCATGTATGTTTCCTAAGAACAAGGATTCACTTACATAACCATCTTAAGTGAAACTTTCAACAAAGAATTTAACATTGATGCAAAGATTACCATCTATATTCCAGTGTTTTTTCATATGTCCCCAAAGTGTCCTTTTGAGTCTTTTCTTCTCCATTATTAGATCATGTCCAGGATCAGTTATTGCATTTAATTGTCACTGTGTCTTTAGTTGCTCAATAATTTTTTAAAAAATTCTGTTAACATATATACAGCATAAACTTTCCCATCTCAACCACTCGCAAGCATACAATTCCGTGGGATTACTCATATTTATATTGTTGCAGCTCCCACACCACCTTCCGTTACTAAAACTTTCCCATCTCCCTGAACAGAAACTTACACCCATATGCATTAACTCCCCATTCTCTCTCCCCTCCCCCCCGCCCCTGGCAACTTGGTCTAATTTCTGCCTCTAAGAGCTTGTGTATTCTCTGATTTTTTTTTTTTTTTGTAGTCACCATAGGGCTTAAATTTAACATCCTGAATTATAACACTCTCGTTTGCTTATATACCAACTGAACCTCAATGAGATACACAAACTATATTCCTATCTCCCTCCATCCTCCCCACCTTTGTGTAGTTATTGTCACAAATTGCATGTTTATACATTACGAGTCTGAAACCACTAATTTATCCCTACATTTTATGTATTTGTCTTTTAGATCCTGTAGGAAGTAAGAAGTGGAATCACCAACCAAAAATACAGTAGTTCTGGAAGTAATATTTACCCAAGTCGTCATCTTACCAGAGCTCCTTATTTCTTCAGGTGGCTCTGATCTATTGTCTAGTGTCCTTTCCTTTCAACCTGCAGAAGGCTCTTTAGCATCTCCTGTAAGTCCAGTCTAGTGGTGATGAGCTCTCTCAGCTTTTGTTTATCTGGGAATGTTTTTTCTCTCCCTCGTATTTGAAAGACGGTTTTGTCAGAAGCCACAGAGAACTACCTGACTTCAAGAACCATCCATGACTTGGATATTGAAAATGGCAGTGTGAGAAAATTCCCTGGAAATTAAAAGCACCCACATTTGCATCCTGGGAACCCTCTCCTCTTCACCCTGGAAATTAAAAGCACCCACATTTGCATCCTGGGAACCCTCTCCCCTTCACACCTCAACACATCTAATCTTCTGGCTACCATAAAAGTCTCTCTGATTTTGGTGCAGCCTTAGGGAAGAGCAGAGGTTCTCAAGTATAAAGGCTGGAATTCCCTGACAATCTGTTAGAAGGTTGAATTTAGATTAATTTAAAGGAGACGTGTTATTTCCTGTATGCATCTTTTTATACTGAGAGTCATACTTGCTAAATAATTAAATGTAGTAAATAATGTTTTCCTTGGTTTTTGATGTAATGCCAAGGATAGGCTTTTACCCCAAGAATTTTGTAAAAGTTATCCTATAATTCTTCTAGTACTTTAATGGTTTCATTTTTATTTTTAAATCTTTAATTCATCTAGAATTTATTTTGGTGTGTTTTGTGTGTAGCAGAATTATAATTAAAAATTGTTTTCCAAATGGTCAGCCAGTTTAATTATCATCTCAGCTGTATATAAAACTTACAAATGGTATAAACTGGATACTCTGGGAGATGAGGTCAGGAATTGTTATATTTTTCTCCTTTCTTATATTTTGTCAGTCTAATTCCTTGCCTAATTAATTTTGTCCCTTCCAGTTCATTTCAACCTGCGGCCAAAGTGATTTTTCTAAAAGGCAAATCTACACACACCATGATAGTTGCTGACAAATATATGCAAATTGTGTTGCATAAGAAGAATCTCCTCTGTGGTGAGAACTAGGACTCTTTGTAGGAAAAAGTGGCACAAATTTAAATTGTCAAACAGTGACATGACCTGTCGGGTGAGGAAGTGAGTCTCTTGTTCAGGTCCTTTGTCTATGAAAATATTTTAGATTTAAAGAATACTTGTCAGTAATGCTGAAGAAGGGGTTCCTTCTAGGTGGAATATTGATATAGATAATTTCAAGATTCCAAAATTATGCTGAGTGTGTGGAGTTCCATAGAACTAGAGCTCAGACTGCAGGGGAAGAAAAAAGCATGGGATGGGAGGAGATTACAATTGGTAAGATATCTCCTGTTTAAACTATCCACTTTTCTTGTTAAAATCATGGAACATACTAAATGGTCACTTTGGTTGTAGAGCTTTTTTTCACAGCAGGAAATTGTGAGGTTTGCAAAAGATTGGTATTAAGTGCTATGTTTTCTTGGTGGTTTCATAATAATGGAATTGAATTTTCTGGTTATCTATTATGTTTATTGATAATTATAATTGTTTCACTTGCTATTGGTATTTTATTGCAAAACAATATTCTTATGAAATGTTAGCACGTATTTTTTATTTATCTGTATTTTAGACCTCTAATTCATTATGATTATATAGAAATATATCAGAATTTCATCTTAACATAACTCATTAAAGTGGCTTCTTTCTGTTAGTATGGAGTGATGCTGTTGGACCATAGTCTTGGTAACAAATTTGAATTAAAAAAAGTTTACTATACAGTTTAGCAATGTCTATTGTCTCAAAACTGATTTTCATAAGAAATGGGGGCAAGAACATCAGAACTTCATGGCTCAGTGATTTGGTCTCTGAACCACAATCTAGTTAAGAGTATAGCCGCAGGGTTACTAATACATTAGGACTAAGGTCACAGAAGGGAATCAAGTACCTTATGCCTTGATTTGATTATTATTAAATGTTTCCCTTCAGGAACATTACATTAATTTTCAATTTCAGAAAGAAAATTACTTTTGCAATGGATAGAACAGGATGCTAACTAGGTTTCTCCAAAACCTGGACATTTGCCAACTGCCTAGAGGTATTCTTGATAGATAATTTCCTCCCTCTCTCCCCCTGCTCATGCACTATGTTCTGATTGTTTAGTGGGTGGAAAATATAATTTTGTGCTAAGTGAATTTCTGCAGATGCTACTGGGAGTATCTATAGAATACAACTGCTAATTCAAGGGGGCTATTTGCCTGGATAAAGACTTTAAATATATGATGGTGGCGGAGTTCTGTGTATCTGCAAAAAAAAAAAAAAAAAAAAAATAAGTGTTTTTAGTACATTTCTCTATTTTTTAATGCATAGGGTTAAAATGTGGTAGAGCTTAACAGATGGAGGAAAGGAGCAGAATAGTAAAGTTACGGCTCCTCCAATCAGCAAAGGTTTGAGGGTCTACTCTGCACATAACACTCTCAAGCTGTTTTATCTCCTAAGGAAAGTGCACTCATTTGTATTGTAGACATATCTACTTAAATTTTGTTGATTGCACAAAGGAGGATTAACATTAGTCAGAATATTCTAGGCTTTGAAAAGTTACTTATTTTGTATCTTTATGAGCGCTTTTTGTGTTTCGGATGATATTTGGGACTTTTCTCTAAGAGCACTATGTTCTTCGTACCACTATATATGAAATGCAACTGCTAATTCCTTCACTCTTTTTCTCCTTGCACCAAAGACCTTCCCAAAAGCTACTTTATTATGCAGTTTAGTGTACAGGTCCTTAGAATTATCTGTGTACTACCTAAAATTATAAAAATTGTATTTTTTTTTTCTCTTCAGGTACACTTTGTGCTGTAGATAATGCAAAAAACACTGGGCATAAGATAGGGTTGTGTTTCCATTTAGTCTGTTTTTCGAAAATAGCAAATTCTTTAGTGTTAGTTTTGTCCCAACCCCAATCCAAAAAATGAGTCCAACCCTGAAATACTTCTTGAGTGTGTTTCAGTCCTAGTACATTAGTTATCTATTGCTGTGTAACAAACCACCTAAAACTTCAGTGGCTTCAAACAACCATCACTTACCATTTATCACAATTCTGTGGGTTGACTGGGAGGGTCTCCCAGCAGTCTCTGCTGGGGTGACTGGGATGGCTGAACCTCTCTCTCCATCCTCCAGGAGGTGGGACTGGGCTTATTCACAAGTTGGGTTTCCTAACATTGCAACTGTGTTCAAAAGGGTGCAGTGGGTAGTGGCAAGGCCCCTCGATGCTTTGGCTTGGAAGTCACAGTGTCACTTTTGCTACATTCTGCTAGGCCAAAGCAAGTCACAAAGCTAGCTCATTCTACCTCTTTCTTATTGGATGAGTGGCATTATCGCTTCCTAGGATGGGATTAATTTTTGGCCATATTTTGCAATCTACGACCTCTGGGAAGAAGGATATGACCAGGGGTGCAATGTAATTAATCATTACAATTAAGTCAGAATCCTAAGAAATAAAAAAAATATAAACAGACAATACAACCCAATTAAATAAAGTTTTAAAAACTGGCAAAATTTCAACAGATGCTTCCCAGAAAGAATAATATAAATGGCCGATAAGCACATGAGAAAATGCTGAACATCATTAGTCATCAGGGAAATACAAATTGAAAATCATGATATAACACACATGTTAGAATAGCTGAAATTAAAAAGATAAAATACCAAGTGTTGGTGAGAATGTGTAGTGAATGAATTATTATACATTGAGTGGGAGTATAACATAGCGTAAACACTTTGGAGAACAGTTTGACAGTTATTTTTGAAGTTAAACACATACTTACAATATAACTCAGCCATTCTAATCCTTGGTATTTACCCAAGATAAACAAACAAACAAACAAACAAAAAAAACAAAATAAACTTGTACACAACTGTTCACAGCAGATTTATTCATAACCCTGAATTAGAAGTAACCAAAATGTTCATTGATAGGTGAGTAAACAAATTGTGATATATCCATATAATGGTATACTACTCAGTAATGAAACAAACTACACAGAACAGCATAAATGAATTTCAACATTTTTCTGGGCAACAGAAACCAAATACAAAAAAGTACATACTGTATGATTTCATTCATATGAAAATCTATAGTGAAAGAGAGCTGATCAGTGGTTGCTAGGGCTGGGGGTTCAGAAAGAATTAACTGGAAAGGGTGGAAGTTATGTGGGTGTATACACTGTCAAAACTCATTGGACTGTTCAATTACAAATGTTTGTTGTGTGTTCATTATACCTTATATTTTTTAAAATAGAAAAAAATCTCAAGGAAAAGTTATGAATTTTATTATATTACCACATTTCTTTTCATCTCTTTGGTTTATATCTTAAAAAAGATTTGTATTATCAGTGTTTGAAATTAATCCCAAGTTTTGTTGCTTCTGCCTCTTGTAATGACAAATCATGCTAAATTAGTGTGGAAATTCTTTCTTAAATGCCTTTTGTATTACAAGTCAAAGGAATGATATTTATTGTAACATAAATGAAGTTTGAATTGCGTCACATACAGAAAAAAACATTTCTTGGCTATGTCATCAATTCTAATAAAAATTTAAAAGGTTGCTGGTACATACATACATTGTGAGCAATTCTCATTGGCATAAGGGCTTAAAAGCACTGGTACTACAAATCATATGAGAAAGGTTTTAAATTAGTCTCATTTTTCAAGGATCACAATTCTAGGTTTATATAATTTAGTAAAAAAAGTAGTATGTAAGAAAATATTTTATGTGTTTCCCAAAGCAGAAGTTGAGCAGTTGACAAGGAATGCAATTGTGTGAACAAAAAGGAGTTTAGCTTACAAAAGAAGAGGAACATGTGGACAGAAAATACTCTTCAATTATTGAAGGAATTAAAAGTGACCAAGGAAAAGTCTTAGTGTCCTAACAGACATCTATATTTTTCAAAGTTTTTTCTTAGTATGACACTTTGTAAGATACATTTTATATCCTGATACTCACATTATATAAATGAATATACAGTTCACACATACACACATTAATAACTGAAACAAGTTACATGAAACAATTTCCCTTATTTATGCAATGCAGTCCAATATTTTCTATTTCGTTACAGTAAAAATGCTGGTTAGACTGAAGTTTAATAAACATTACTCTGCTTTAAGAAAGATTATTTGCAATTCCTTCATAAAGTGAACCAGAGAACGTAACAGAAAAAAAGAATTCAGGCAAAGAGGAGGAAGACATTCTAGAACAATGAATAAAGGTTGGGCCCTGGGGCTGATGATCACAGAATATTCCAAGTTTCTTTAGAAGAATAATTGACAACTATTTGTTTAGGATAACTTTTAATTATAGACCTATCCAAATATGGTAGATGGACCAAATGACCCTCTGAGTTGCTTGCAGTTCCAAAAATATCCTAGAACTTCCATTTATTTAGTTAGATGATGAATAGATAATTCTGCTTTTTAATTATGTGCTGGTGATTGCCATCTGTGGAGCAAGTTTCTATACAGTGCATCATGGGAACCCAGACTCAGGCACACAGAGACTCTCAGTAAATGACCACTTTATTACCTATACAGCACAAGGAGTCCAAAGATGCAGGGGAAAAGTTCCCACCATGGCCAGTGCCTTGCAGAGGCCAACTGCTTGGGTCAAGGTTGGTGACAGCAGCTCCACATGCCCCATTTCACATTGGAGATGAGGGGTCAATTGTGGCTGGTCCCCAGGGAGACCAACTGTTTGGTAGCTCTGTATACCTCACTTTGTGTCAGAGATGAGGGACACCTTCACTACCCAAGTGATGGGCTTTTATACACTCCAGGGACAGGTGACCCTGCCAATGGGCAACCCTTGCACCCTGGCAAACAGCTGGGGCTGGTTAAGATTCCTTGTCTCTCCTGGCTGTTTGCAGTATCTGAAACACCAAACACCTACATGCAAATAAGCACAAATGGAAACAAGAATTTAAAAATATATTCAGAGATTCTATGAGAGCACAAAGTACATATATATTGATCATTAATGTTAAAAGGCTAAAAGAATATGGAATTTTTATTTAAATTATTACCTATAATATAGGTTCAATAAATGAAAACATATTAGAAAGTAAAGTCTAATTTTTATATAAATTACCAATATTTAAGCAGATTTTGGCCATGTACTATATTTATGCCTGTTTACTTTATCTTCTTCTTTTACATTAAGATAATTATCAGTGCCCTTAGTAGCCTTACCAATAAATCTATTATCAAGTGCTTGAGGCCAACAAACAAACATTTTCATATTCTAAACCTTGTGGCAAAACATAATCTAATAACTAATTATGATTTTCCCTAATAGTATTTTATTGTCTCTCTCTCTCTCTCTCTTTTTTTTTTTGGTTAGATACTGAGCCTTCTGGGTTGATCTTATAATTATTATTTAAAATTTTTTTATTATAGAAATTGTAGGGTTACAGAAAAATCATGTGGAAAATACAGAGTTTCTATATACAAAACTGCATGCAGTTTTCCCTAGTATCAACACTTTGCATTAGTACAGTACCTTTGTTACAATTGATGAAACAGTATTATTATAATTATGCTATTAACTATAGTCCATACTTTACATTAAGGTTCACTGCATTGTGCAGTCCCATGTTTTTTTTTTTTTTTAAATTCTATTCTAGTAAGATAGATTCAACCTAAAAATTTTCACTTTTAGCCATATTCAAATATATAATCCAGTGGTGTTTATTACACTCAGAAGTTGTGCTACCATACGAGTAATTCATTACTAAAACTTTTCCATCACCCCAAACAGAAATTCTGTACCAATTAAGCATTAAATCTCCATTCCTTACTCCTGCTCCACTCTTGGTAATCTGTATTCTAGTTTCCAGTTCTATGAATTTGCTTATTCTAATTATTTCATATCAGTGAGGTCATACAATATTTGTCCTTTTATGTCTAGCTTATTTGACTTAACATGATATCTTCAAGGCTCATCCAAGTTGTTCTCTTGCTTTTTCTTGCCTAATTACTCTATCTAGAACTTCTAGTATAATGAAGTTCTATGTATCAGAACTTCATTCCTTTTTTCTGCTGAATAATATTCCATTTATGTGTATATACCACATTTTGTTTATCCATTCATCAGTTGATGAATACTTGGGTTGCTTCCATCTTTTGGCAATTATGAATAATGCTGCTATAAACATTGGGGTGCAAATATCTGTTCAAATCCCTGTTTTTAATTCTTTTGGATATCTACCTAGTTCTGGGATTGCTGGGTCATTTGATAATTTTCTCCTTAACTTTCTCAATAACTGCCAAACTGTTTTCCTCAGCAGCTGAACTATTTTACATTCCTACCAACAATGAATGAGTGTTCCTATTTCTCCACATCTTCTCCAACACTTATTTTCCATTTTTTTTTTTTAATATTAGCTCTTCTAGTGGATGTGAAATGGTATTTCACTGTGGTTTTGATTTACATTTCCCTAATGACTAATGGTGTTGAGAGCTTTTCATATTTTTTTGGCCATCTGTATATCTTCTTTGGAGAAATTTCTATTCAAGTCTTTTGCCCATTTTTCAATTGGGTTGTTTATCTTTTTGTTGTTGAGTTTTAGGATTTCTTTATATATTCTAGATATTAAACCCTTATGAGGTGTGTAGTTCCCAAATATTTTCTCACATTCTGTACATTGTCTATTTTCTTGAGGAAATCCTTTGATGCACAAAAAAAACAAAAATTTTTTATTTTGATGTGATCCTGTTTATCTGTTTTTCTTTTGTTTCTCATGCTTTTGGTGTAAAGTCTAAGAAACCATTGCCTAATACATGTCCCTGAAGATGCTTCCCTATGTTTTCTTCTAGGAGTTTTATAGTTTTTGTTCATGTATTTAGGTCTTTGATCCCTTTTGAGTTGATTTTTGTGTATTGTGTGAGAGAGGGGTCCATCTTCATTCTTTTGCAAACGGAAATCCAGTTTTCCCAGCACTATTTGTTGAAGACATTATTCTTTTCCCTTTGAGTGGACTTGGCATCCTTGCCAAATTCATTTGGTGATAGATTTGAGGGGTTATTTCTGGATTTTTAATTCAATTCCATTGGTCTATATGTCTGTACTTGTGTCACTGTCATGATGTTTGATTACCATAGCTCTGTAATAAGTTTTAATATCAGAAAGTGTGAGTCATCTGATTTTGTTCTTTTCCAAGATGGCTTTGGCTATTCAGGGGCCCTTATCCTTCCGTATAAATCTAATGATTGGCTTTTCCATTTCTGTAAAGAAGGCTGTTGGAAATTTGAGTGGGATTGTATTGAATGTGTAAATTGCTTTGGGTAGAATTGACATCTTAGCAATATTAAGTCTTCAAATCTACAAATATGGAATGTTCCCCCATTTATTTAGATCTTGTTGGATTTCTTTAAGCAGTGTTTTGTAGTTTTCCATGTATAAATCCTTTACATCCTTGGTTAAATTTATTCCTAGATATTTAATTCTTCTCAATATTGTAAATGGATTTTTTTTCTTAATTTCCACTTCAGTTGTTCATTGCTAGTGTATAGAAATACTACTGTGTTCTAGTTTGCTAATGTTGCTGTAATGCAAAACACCAGAGATGGATTGGCTTTTATAAAAGGGAGTTTATTTGGTTACACAGTTACAGTCTTAAGGCCATAAAGTGTCCAAGGTAACACATCAACAATCGAGTATCTTCACTGGAGAATGGCCAATGGCGTCCTCAAAGCCTCTGTTAGCTGGGAAGGCACGTGGCTGGCGTCTGCTCCAAAGTTCTGGTTTCAAAATGGCTTTCTCCCAGGACGTTCCTCTCTAGGCTGCAGTGCCTCAAAAATGTCACTCTTAGTTGCACTTGGGGTATTTGTCCTCTCTTAGCTTCTCCGGAGCAAGAGTCTGCTTCCAACGGCTGTCTTCAAACTGTCTCTCATCTGCAGATCCTGTGCTTTCTTCAAAGTGTCCCTTTTGGCTATAGCTCCTCTTCAAAATGTCACCCGCAGCTGCACTGAGTTCCCTCTGCCTGTCAGCCCATCCACATGGCTCCACTGATCAAGGCCCACCCAATGGGCGGGCCAACACTCCATGGAAATTATCCAACCAGAGTCGTCACCCACAGCTGGGTGGGGTGCATTCCAAAGAAACACTCAAAGAATTACAATCTAATCAACACTGATTACGTCTGCCTACACAAGACTACATCAAAGATAATGGGTTTGGGGGACACAGTGTATTCAAACTGGCACATATTGGTTTTTGCATGTTGATCTTGTACTCTAGCACTGTGTTGAATTTGTCTATTAGCCCTAGTAGCTTTATTGTGGATTATTGAGAATTTTCTCTATGTAGGATCATGTCATCTGCAAATAGGCAAAGTTTCACTTTTTCCTTTCCAATTTGGATGACAGTTATTGCTTTTTCTTGCCTAATTACTCTGGCTAGAACTTTCAGTATAATGTTGAATAGCAATGGTGACAGTGGGCTTCCTTGTCTTGTTCCTTATGTAAGAGGGAAAACTTTCATTCTTTCACCAGTGAATATGATGTTACCTGTGGATTTTCATGTATGCCCTTGATCGTGTTTAGGAAGTTTCCTTTTATTCTTAGTTTTCTAAGTGTTTTTACCAAGAATGGGGGCTGGATTTTGTCAAATTTATATGGGATAAGTCCCAATTGATCATGATATATAATTATTGAAATATTTTCTGGGTGCTTATATTGTTCCTTTGGGCAGATCATCATTTCTTCCTTGTTTGTTTGTCTTGTAATCTTTTTTGCATGGTGTACTTTTTTATATTATAAAGTGTTAACTCTGAGATTAACCCCTGAACTGTCTATTCCATAAGTTTCTATCAGCTAGTGATTTCACAGAGATATCTTTGAGTGCCAGGAGCTAACAAAAATAACAAACCAATGCAAAAAACACCTTTCATAATATTTGCAAATTGGCTCTGCCTTGGCGGGTGCTCTCCTTCAGAATTTAGCACTTCTATGAGGATTATCAGCCTAAGGTGAAGAGCGGGAGTTGTATATTTTCAGAGCCTCTGTCTTGTCATGGGTTTGTGTTTGCTTGTGGTGTCAGGAATTCCCCAGTTTACAAGAATTTGAATGCCTCCTGCTCCCTGTGAAATAGACTTTTTGCTCTTTTGTATGACTTAAAGTAGGTAATCCTTTGCCCCAGGATGCTTGACTTAATTGTTACTTACACTGCTTTAACCTGCAGGGCAATTTCTAGGAGGGTGAGCCAGTGAAGAGTTTCCTAGTTTAGTCTTTCAGGCCATCCCTGGATAGTTAGCACCAAGATACGAGTATCATTGTATGTGCATTGGGATTACTCTGCTCCCTCCAGAAAGGGGTAGGGTCCCACAATAGGAGCACAGGCTGGCTCTACACTGAACCAGGGAGGGGGCGGGGGGGGGGCCAGGAAGGGTGCTAAGAGGTTCTCCTATTATTTTTAAAAGAGCGTTTCCTTGATTCAGCACTTGCCCAGTGTTCCAGTTTATTAAAGCTGCTGGAAATGCATTGTACCAGAAATGGATTGGTTTTTACAATGGGGGTTTATTAGTTCACAAATTTACACTTCTAAGGCCATGAAAATGTCCAAATTAATGCATCAAAAGGTAGATACCTTCTCTGAGGAAAAGGCTGATGGCATACAGAATACCTATTCAGCTGGAAAAGCACGTGGCTGGCGTCTGCTGGTCCTTTGCTCCCAGGTTGTGTTGCTTTCAGCTTCTGATTCCAGTGGCTTTCTCCTTAAGCATCTGTAGGTTCTCACTTAGCTTCTCTGGGGCAAACTCTGGCCTTCATCTCTTAGCTTAGCATCTCCTGATTCTGGTTTCAACAGTTGTCTCCAAACTGTCTCTGGGCATTTTCTCTCTAAGTGTCTTTCAGCCCTCTTCATAATGTCTATGTCTTTTATCCTCTCATAGAGGATGCCAGTAAAGATGATTAAGATCCACCTTGAATGGGTGAGATCACATCTCCATGGACATAATCTAATCAAAAAGTCTAACCCACCGTTGGGTGGGTCACATCTCCATGGGAACAACCTAATCAAAAAATCCCACCCACATTAAGTCTGCGCCCACAAGATTAGACTAAAAGAACATGGCTTTTGTGGGATACATAGAAGAGTCAAACTAGCACACCCAGTTGCTGCAACCATTTAACTAGTTTCCAGATTTCTGAGGAAGATGGCTGTGCCAGTTGTTGTTAGTTGTTCATTGATTCTGTAGGGGAATGGTACCCTGGAGCATCTTATACCACCATCTTGGTCAACCAAAAGTCCACTATTATCTTTGATATAAAAAATTTTAAGAAAATAAATGTCTCTGACTTGCTGCCTATTTGGAAATTTAGAAAGTAAAAGTCTTTTCTGTACAATGCTAATAATTGTTCAAATAATTTCATGAATCAGAGTATATAGTAAATTTGATCCCAGTTTTACTTGGCCATAAAGTTGCTAAGGATTAAATACAAGGGCATTCAAAACAAGTCAGGGCAGCTCCTCTAAAAAAATTAAAGTGACAACTCAGACAAAAACTAGCCCAGACCTTCAAATTAATTATGCACTGTGGGATGATGATAACCATCATGCTTCTGTTATTATTTTAGAGGTGACATCAGGACAATGGAATTCAGGTGGCAGTGTCCCAGGTCATCTGAACAATGTGCACCATTATTATATTCAGGTTCTTTATTGTACAGACTCCTCCCTGTGAAATAATCGTTTCTTTTTTTTTCTTCCACTTTTTAAAGAGAAGATTGTTAATGAGAGTCTTTATTTGTTTGATTAAATAATCTTGGTTTTTCAGTTACATTTGAGGACTGAATTAATAGAAATCTAGGAAGGAAATCTATTTAGAGGTTATTCTAGAGGTAGATGCATTTGTCCCTTCATATTTTAAGTTAGAAAAATGAGCAGAAAGGCAGATTCTTAAAACACAAAAACACATAGAATTCTTTTGGGAAAAAAAAGGAGGGGAGGAGTTATCGAAAATATCTAGATGAATGCTGCTCTGGCTAGGAAGTCGGTGGTTTGGAATACCTCCCACTCTCAATAGTTTCCAGACTTTTTTGTTAGGGCAGGCAGCAAACTGGCAACCCCGATGAAGATGTTCAATGAACAGCTCAGGCAATGAACTCGCAACTTTGACGAACTCCTCAGGAAATGCTTAGCCAAAGAAGAAGAGAAGGTCCTCTATCTGTCTTGCTTAAAAGTCTTCAGCTGATTGCATTCTCTCATTGTGGAAGACACACGCCCTTCATTGATGTAATCAGTCACAGTTGCACCCAATTGACTGATGATTTAATAAACCAGCCTTCTGGTTTATTAAGCAGCTGCAAATGTCCTTGCGGTAATGGTTGGCCAGTGCTTGCTTGACCATACACCTGAGTACCATCACCTGACCAAGTTGACACATGAACCTAACCATCACACTCAATATATATTTTTTTGGCACATATATGTTAATAAACTTTTTTTGTATCAATATCATTACTTGAAATATGTTTTTCTTAAATGCTTAACCCATGAAACACAGACACATGCCAAACAAACTAATTTAACAGTATAGTTTAGGAGAAGAAAGCAATAATAATTTGACTCTTCAGTACCCCCTCACTTTGTCTATGTCAAATTCTCATATCTCTCTTCCTCAAAGATGGGCTATGGTGAAGGGATGAATGATAAAATACAAGGTTTTCAACTGCTAATTGCAAATTTTCATTAGCTACACTATATCTTTCAAAAAGTTCTTTTGTAATTTGCTTTTCCAAGTTTGGAAATAACCTGCTTTGTTGATTCATCTGACTATTGTTTTAACCGTGACAGGCCTTACTAGCACTTTTAGCTCAGTACACTGAATTGGAGCCCAAATCAGAAAGATTTTTGATCATTTACAATGTGAAGTAATCTATGTCCACTCTCTCCTCGCCATGGGGAAGAAGGTCACTAACATCTATTGAAAGCCTATATCCCGGGCACTCTGCTGGATACTTTCTTAATTTGCTCAAAGTCATAAGCTTAAAAGTTTCAGATTCAAATCCAGGTCTGTCTCACTCTAGAGTCCTCTCTGCTACATTGTCAGTTGCTGAGTATAGTTCAAAATTCTAGAAATCTTTTGTCATTCTGTAGCTGTAAAAGAATTTCATACAATATGCAAAAGAATATATTCTGTACTTCCAAGTGTTTCATTTCAAGTTAAAATGTCTTAAAAGAATTTGGGGTCATTTTGTTAGTCATTCCACTACCCATTTCTTCTCTCCTCAGCACTATTTCTTTTCTCTTATAGCTACTTGATCATCCTTTCATTCATTCATTGTAATTCATTCAATGATTACAGATCATTCAACCTCTCAGCTATCTTTAAACTCTTTTGAATGTGTGTATTCTCATATACATACACTTTGGCTTACAGAACAGGAGGCCAGTATATGTACAAATTTGCTTCTGTTATTCCTTATAGGCAAATGGTAGAAAGAATGCTACCAAAATTCATAGGTAAGTTCCTTAAATCATGTTAAGAAACTTATTAAAAGTTTGCTTTATTTTTTCCATTGAATCAGTGACAATTAGAATTTTTTTTGCCTTCCAAAAGTTAGCATCATCTCTTTGGTAACCAAATAAAAAAATCAAACTAGTTCTGGGGTGGGAGGGGTGTTATGTCCACATCTAGATTGTTCAAGTGACCAGGAACTCTTATTTGTTTGCTTTAGCTTTTATTTCTTGGTTATATCTCCAAAATAGGAAGGAGCTGAGAGGCTTCTGCTGCCCCCACCTCCACCCCCCACCCCACCCCCCAAAAAAATTAACAGCAAACAAACTCCAGTTTTTTTGGAATAGTAACAAGAGTATCTTGACCAAACAAACTCTGTAGCCATCAAAACAGCAGATTGCACCGTGCTGAGTTTTTCAGCAGGTCTGGCCATGTTAGCCAGTCCAGCACATACCAATCCCCATTTCATAATTGGAGCCCCCCCAAACTGTTTTGGGACCTGCCGGGTGGTTGTGCAGAGCCTCAATTTCTCAGGCAGCATGAACTCCACTTTATCAAGGACCCGGTGGTAGGCAGCCGGCAGGTGTCGGACGCCAGCGGCCGATAACACCGCCGCGGGGTGATGGTGGGTTTGGAGAGTTGCGGTGTCCTCCTCCCTGGCTGACAGCGAAGGGCAATTCCCCCAGTGTGTTTTGTAATAGTGAATTCAAAGTACAAATTTCTTATCAGGGCTATTCTACTCTCTCAAGGTGCCTCAGGGAGCAACTAATGGGACCTTACGGAGGTGTGGCTGGTACGCTGTTTTCAGTGTTCCCAAGTGTCTTTGTGGTGGTTAGTCTGTGCTGGCCCTTGGGTGCTGTGAGCGGGCATCCTCTGACATGTGACTTGATGATTTTCTAAGTCACGGGCAGTTGCTGTTGAAATCTATGCTCCTGCCGTTTGCCTTTGGTCATGAGTTTCCGCTGTTCTGCAGCCCCCTCTTCCTGATCCCAGGCCTCAGATGGTCCACTATCCTCTGCATCTCCTGGAATTTCTGGGTCTCCTGCATAGCGTTCATATAATGGAAGCTCAGGGTGCCATTTGAGGCTTATGTATCTACAATAGATACTTCCATCAGACTTTGAGGCTGCACCTCCGCCTTGCCATGCTGGACAGTGGGTGAGTGTGGCACAAGTAGGATGCTGTCATATTCTTCCTCAAACTGATCTGGGACCGTGTTGAGGTTTTTGCATTCTTGTACCACCCATTCTTTTTGAATGAATCTCTGTGGAGGAGAGGAAATAGATCCTTTCTCTAGGACCTAGATAAGGCACATCATTTCATCCTCTCTGAAGCCCCCTTCTTATCATTTCAGAAGATTTATTTCTTTCTCTTCCCAATGGTAGAAATTTCTTTTACATCATGTTTTCCATTATCTTCACACCATAATTCTTTTAACTGAGTCAGCCATGTTTGGCTTTTAATATGTAATGGAATAATTTTGAATTGTAGAAAACTCCTTTCTTGGCAAAGTCAGGCTTAAAGAAAATTGGGCTTCAAATTTTTATTTTGGGAGTCAAAAGCAGAATGTATAGGCTACCTGTATTTCTGCTATAAATATAATAATTCATCCTTGGGGAATAGATTAAAAGAGAGAAATGTCATAGACAAGGAATTTAGAAGAAGGAAAACACTCTAATCTGTTTAAAAGTACATTTTCCCTGTTACACAACAATCATGCACTAGGTACTGGAGATACAAAGAGAGATTTATAGGACACTTGGGGGAAATGTTGCAAGAGGATGAATAGCAACATAAAGAAGTATAAACATATGGGATAAATAGTATGAACCATAGTTCAGAGGAGGAAGCAATTTAAAAAAAACAACATTATTCCTGCTTATTATAAATATATGTGAAACCACAAATGACTTTTGGCTCCAGTTCTTCAGTGGAGGCTGGCCTCAAGTGCATTTCCTCTTAGATCCTCAGCTCTAATTCAATCTACCACCCCCATCTCATCTTTCACCATGTACATGCTTTTCCCGACCTGATCCTGTTTTTCCGTCTTGATTCTAGTTTACCTGCAGTTCCCTCTTTAACTTTCACCGTTCCTTCTTGAGGTTCATCTTGCTTAGTTGGTTAATAGGGGGAAAGTGTCTTTCCTACATGTACCCCAGTGACTCCTTCACTTTGGCTTTAATCTTTTATGAACTGAATCCTAAATATATAGACATTTGACACCCTTTGGGAGTCTGAGAAGGTGACAACATTCCTTTGAAATCAGAGTGATAATTCTAATGAATTTAGGATCCCTTATTTAACTTAATTTACTTTCTTACCTTAATAATGCAAAAGAACAAAAATCCTAAATAGTAAAATGATTGTTGCAAAATGTTCATATTGCTTTTCATTCTAATTCATGGTGTATATAATAAGATGTATTATAGTAATAATAAGGTACTAATTTTTTGTTGTTTTAATCATTTTGGAAAAATCACCTTATTAATTTATAATTTTATACTGCAATTTTTACAATCTAGGTATAATCCCTCCCTCTTAAAAATATGTATATATATTATATATATATTTATGAATGTTGTCTTCAACCAAGTAACTCTGA
This sequence comes from Choloepus didactylus, assembly GCF_015220235.1. Lineage (NCBI taxonomy): Eukaryota > Metazoa > Chordata > Mammalia > Pilosa > Megalonychidae > Choloepus > Choloepus didactylus. The sequence goes on along the minus strand of NC_051315.1, from coordinate 86,459,680 downwards.
AGTTTTGTTCTTATTCTTTGTATCTCCCACAGTTTCAAGCACAGGTAGGTTTGTGGAAGGTGCTCAACAAATTTTTAAAAAATGAATTCTCTAGAAACAAAGTATGTTACTTAATACTGTGAAAAAATATTCTTCATTTTTCTTTTGTCTCCTACACCAAATGGTTTCCACATTGTTCATCTTATCCAAATTAACTAACTGATAAAGAGTATGGATGTAGGGTAGAAAAGGTATGGAATCTGCACTTTATAGAATTTAATGTGATTTTCTTTTAAAAAATAGTTGGCAAAGTCCCTTTTCACATTTTAGAGTTATGGACTCAGAACTTGTCATGTAATCAACAAACTACAATGCCTGAGCATATATAAATAAAATTTAGTGCTGAGTCAAATAAATGTATGAAGTTAAAACTAACATTTATCTAATTTTAATTAGCATTGGGATGTTGAAATACATATTAGATAACTGTCACTAGTTTAACAAAAACTTACAGTAACTTTTAAACAGCCAAGTTCAGCATTTCTGGGGCAGAGGGTAGTAGAGATGACCTTGAGGGAGGTGTGAGGGAGATAAACTTTTCTTTCACTGGTCAGTTAGCAGTGCCCTTTTGTCTTCTCCTTTGTTCTGTCCAGTGGCTTGATTGTCAGCCCGTCGCTTCCCCAGGCTCTCATGATTGTTAGAACAGGAGAAGCGGCTCTTTTTCCAAAAGGCCAGTGCCTTTCTTGAAATGATTCTATTAAAATGCTATAATTCCATTTATTCAGCAGTACCACAGCCTGAGTATTTAGATTCTTTTTTTCCTACAGAAAAGAGCAGTTTTCACAACATGAGTGATAAAGCTGCTATCTCAATAGAGCCACTAACGTATTAGCAGAGATTAGTGTGTTGGTTCTCTAATAATTTTTCAGTCTGAACACTGCCCAACTTCTCTTGATGTCCTGCTGATGTTGCACTTGCCCTGCAGCCCACCATTCATTATGTTGCTCTTTCTTTTCCTCATTCAGGGATCCCATTACTGGCTGTTCCCATCAGTACATTTATATAAGATGCTTCCAAAAAATTACAAGGAAAGGGAGCTGGTGACCTTTATATCTTGTTGGCATGAATTTCTATCCATTTCAGTAGTTGTGTCAGGAAACATTGTGTACCAGGCCCTCCTAAATAACTGCTCACAGAGGGATTTCTTGAAAATAACAACAAAACAAAATAAACAAGCAAAAACTCTTCCTGCTAATCCCCTCAAAACCAGGAAGTGATATTCTAGGCAAACTCACCTTCACTTGGCTGATTTCCTGATATCCTAACACCCTTTCAATTTTCAGAAAATTCTTTTTTCATGAGAAGGTAAGATGATCAAAAATGTCACTCAGAAAATGCAATTAATGATTTTCCTGCCTCAGCAGTTTTAAGATTACACTCTAGTCTGAATTTGTTTCCTCAGCATATTTTACAAGCTTTTTTGGCTGCTCCTGACCAATCCATAATTTTATAGTGTTGGAATATATATGATAGGCTACTCCTAAATGGGTTTACTTAAGACAATCTTATTTTGTTTCTGATGCCTTCCTGAGCTTATCTCCTTGTGGGTACACATCCATCACTCTTTTTATACACCTATAAAATCACAGCTCTCAGTGCATAGCATTGGATTGGTTCTGATCAGTGCACTAAAGCTGTAAGAAAGAAAACTGAAAAAAAATGAAAAAACAAAAAACAAAACTGCATAGAGTTCACAGTCTTCCTTTCATATAAGCATAATAGGATGAAATTACCTGCAGGGCCATTTTTATCCTGTATTCTCCTACTGTGTCAAATTCAGCTATATTGGACTTGGAAAGCTAAAGGTATGAAATGGTGACCATTTTTCTAAAAGCCATTTCTCTCGGCATCTCAGCGGTAGTCTCCAAGGTATATAGCAATTCTTTTCTGTTGAAAGGTCATTTCTCTTCCCTTTTCATCTAATATCTTAACTGGTCATTCATTTGTTGGGCAATTCTAGAAAGCAGGGCTAAACGATCCATGTGCTCCACAGTATCTTTCCAATTGAGTTATACTATCTTATATATGTATGCATATATATATACACACACACATACAATATATATCAAAAACATCAAAGCACTTTTACTTATCTCCCTTCATATAATCCTCACAACAAATGGGAGAGGTATTATATAAATTTTACAGTTGCTAAAATTGAGGATTAGGAAAGTTGAGTTACCCAGAGTTGCAAAATTAGTTCTTTTGGTTCTTGTTAATACTTGCTTCATGTTGTTATTTCACTTATCAGCATTAGGATAAATTGTTCATTTTTAAATAGAAGCTTTAGATGATAATTATGAATATTCATAAATGTACTTGGAATCATACTTACTATCAGCCATGAATGTGTAAGAATTTGATCATCAAATCCTTACCAAAATTTGAGATCAGAGGATATGGGATAGAGAATAGTTAAGTTTCGATGTAAGAGAGGAGGTTCAGTAGTGCTTTGGGGCTAATCAAGCTCATGGTGGAATGTCATGTAGAGAGTATGTGGAATTTGAGTTGTGGGCAGGGAGGGAAAAAGAAGGGTGCTGCAAAGCAAAAGAAGATGCCCCCAAAGAGTGAGAATGTTGAAGACAGGTGTTTCCCAAGCCTTACCCTGGTAAGAGAATTTCCTTTGCAGTATTTATAGGGAATTAATTTTGATTAGTTTTTCAAAAGTAGCATCATGTCTACTATTTTTGGTGCTACATGTTACATAATTATAATCTAAAACAATTAGGTGATCATGTTTAAATATCATATGTTCCTTTATTCTTATTAGGATTAATATCCTTTAAAAATATGAAAGTTTCTAAAACAGGAATTTACCTTATGAACTGACCAGAAATAATTTATATCACAATTATATTAAAATGCCAGTTAATTTTATAGACAGATTGTTATGAGCCAACCTTTCTCCCCTTTGCCCTTACAGGATAATATAGAACTCTGCCTCTTTGGTTCTTTAAACTGCTGCTCAGAGTGGAGACTTTGTTCATGGCCATTGCTTTGCAGGGAAAGAAGCCACATTTCCAGCAGACAACTTTCCAGTGCTGATTTAACATGGCTTTGGTTAAGTTCTGAGGGTCAGAGAACTAGAAAAAAATCTAATGATTACAAATTCTCTCAGCATTTCCCCTTTCCCTTTTTATTCAGACATACTTGCAACCTTCAGTGAAATGCGAGCCTTCAGAACAAGAATAAAATTAAATGCTCACACTACCTTTTTTTTTTAAATTATTCATTTTATTGAGATATATTCACATACCAGGCAGTCATACAAAACAAATCGTACATTTGATTGTTCACAGTACCATTACGTAGTTGTACATTCATTACCAAAATCAATCCCCGACACCCTCATTACCACACACACAAAAATAACCAGAATAATAATTAAAGTGAAAAGGAGCAACTAAAGTAAAAAGAACACTGGGCGCCCTTGTCTGTTTGTTTGTTTGTTTCCTTCCCCCACCTTTCCACTCATCCATCCACAAACTAGACTCACACTACCTTTTAAATGTAAGTGGAGCATACAAATCATTATCAGAAAAGTACAGGGAATGAATTTAAAGTAAAATAAGGTGGAGTCATTTCTTAAACAGGAAGACTAATGTCCTTAGGTAGGCAGAAACATACAAGTTATTTTAAAGCGTTTAAGGCACATCTTCTAAGGTTGACATAGTGCCGCTGTAATTAGAAACAGGTGCATATCAATTAGAAAAGAGAGAAGTTTAATTGTTACTAATGAACCCTTTAAAGTAAAAACTTCACTTAATGAAATGCATAATTAAGCGTTAATGACCAAAAAGACAGGCAGTCTTCTTTCACTCGCATTAGATTATGGTTTAAGGTGAAGCCTAATTTGTTACTAGGGCTAAGGGCATTGCTGCTCCTCTATGTTTATAAAAATAAACAAAACAACTAACGTAGCTTCAAAATGCCAATTTTAATACGTATCGAAAAGGTGACCATTTGCTGATTTGACAGTGATCGAGGGGAAGATTGAGAACATTACAACCAGCATAAAGTGCCTGCCAGCAATGATAGGAATCTTATAAACAACGAGGGCATTTCTCTGCCCTAGAGCCAAAAAGACTCACACTGGGTACAAATCTTTTTGGGTAGCTCAGACATCAATTATCATGTTGATTCTAAACCTTGGCTTTACATTGAATTACCCAGGAGCTTTAAAAAATTCCTATGCTCAGGCTTCGAGCCAGACAAACTAATGTGTGTTGTGTAGCGGTAGCACACGCACATTGTTATTTTTTTAATGTCCCTAGAGGTACCAAGTCTTGGAAGGTTGTGGGAAAGACCATTCATAGAGTTTCCTAATAGATAAATAATATTTGCTCCTCCCTTTGCCAGGTATTTCTTTCTCCATCTCCCACTTCAGGGCTATTTATCCATCACAGCCCAGCTCAGCTGCCACTTGAGCTGGGAAGATTTCCTCACAATTAATCAAGTTCTCCTCTCTGCTGCCTCCACTTCAGTTTGTAAATATTTATTATTATCCTTAGCACGCTCTTCCAGAATTTGTACGTGCTTTGTCAACCCTTTTAAAAAGTCACAGTTTAAATAAAAATTTAAATTCAATTAAATCTAGCCAATTTAACTTTGTATTCTGAAGGCCTAGTAAAATGTTGACCCATAATAAGAATCCAATAATATTTGTTAAATTGCATTTGATGGGTACTGCCTCAGTGACACGTTTATTTGATACATTTTATGATGTGTGTATATATTCAGTAATTTTTCTCAGTGTTGCAGACACAAATTCAAAATTTATACCATTTCTGTATTGGCAGAGGGAATGGAGATGTTATATTAAAATATGAACTTGTTTGATTCAAAACTTTTTTAAAAATTTGTGATAAATTCTAGCAAATTCCAGCACCATCAAAACTTATAAAGAATGTTCAGTGTTCATGACCTTAAACCAATAATTTACTGCTTATTTCCTTGGGTTCTATAATGATACATTTCAAACCATGCCGAAGGAGAAATATTAACCATACATTTATACTTTAGTTTTAACAAATATTCTGTACTTTTTCAATCATGGGCATACACATTTTCACATAAAAGTCAGCCATTTTTTGTGCTTGAGAAGGTGATGTTTCCAGAGAAGTAGAGTTAACTTTAAAGTTTTCAATGTGAGATAAAGAGTCGACTTAAAAATCCCATTAGAAATAGAAAACTACTTGCAAAATTATTTGCAAAAACAAATAAACAATAAAACAAAATATCAGCCATCAGGCATAGAACTATGATCATCCATACAATAGAATATTATGCATGTCTAAAAACATTTGGAGTAATCTCCAAGGTATACCACTAATTGAAAATACAAGATGCAGACGACTGTGTATTGTAAGTTTCTCCTTGGACAAGAAGTATTGGCGTGCATGTGTGTGCGCTACTATTTTCAAAATAAAGTAATGAAAGGATAAACCAGAAACTAAAAAAAAGATTGCCTATAAGGATAAGGAGTGAACAGTGGGCAAGAGATAGTGATGGATGCTAGAACTCTCTCCAAATGCCTTGTTTTATAGTTTTGATTTGGGAACCATGTAGATATTTTATGTAATTAAGAAACAACATTAATTTTAAAGTAAGCCTTAAAGCAATTTCTAAAACAGAAGACAAACAAATGAACGAACGTAACTCTAGATCACAGAGAACTATGCAATGTAGAATAACATCAGGTGAATTCTGACTTTACATCACTAGTGATTTATATTGTAAGGGCAAAAAGAGCCAAAAAGAAATATCAAACTGCATTCAATGGTACTGTGGCTAGTTATGTTAGCATTGCTATTTAAAAACTATTATTAATAGGTTCATAGATAAACAGAAAGGATAAAGCAAGTATGTAATTATGTTAATGTTAGGAATCAAGATATTCTGAATAAGAGAAATGAGATAAAATATAAAATCAAAGAAGTAAAAACCCTGTCGTCATTAATTGGAATTGAAAATGTACGGACTTAATTTTCCTCCATCTAAAAATCAGGTTTGACCACTGAAAAGACCTAGAAGCAATGACAAAACGGTGGCAATAACAATAGAATACCCGTGGAGATGTCTAAATACTATTTCCCTAAAAGGAGCCAAAGCTCCTGAGGAAAATGGCTGGCTGCAGACTGAGGTAGGACTTGTACAGGATGAGCCTGGGATATCTTGTGAGAACAGATAGAGAGAAAGTTATCCAGTTCATTAGGATCAGGTCAAAAGTACACAGGAACCAACCTGAAGGGTTCCACGGGTCAAAGATGGAGCAATTTGGTTATCTAAAAGAATAATGACGGCAATGCAGAGAAACAATTATACCAGAAACAAAAGCAAACAAATAAAAAAGCAAAAACACAAAACCTTTTGGCCACCTTTGGAAGTAGCTAGGGTATAAACTCATTTTTAAAAAAATCAATAAAAAGAAGGATTCAAACATCTATTCTGCCTTTCCTATTTGAACTGTATTTCAGAGTACCTAACAGTTGATGGGTTCTTCTTTATAGAAGAATCACAGCTATTGAATGCCAAAGAATGCTAAATATTACCATTTTGCACACTCTAATATAACAATGGATTTAGGCAACAGTCACAAATGGCTACTGGAATCATCAGGTGAAAGATTGATGGAGAGCTTGATAATGGATAGATTACTTTTAATATCAAAAGTGGAGAAACTGATGTAAGTTCTTCCTGATGTAACACAGTAATGCACACCTCCATCTATTAAGCATTTTTGTCAAAATAAAAAATAATCAAATAAACCTGAATCTAATAAAGCCTCTATTTCTAACTCCAATTTTTAGGATATACATAGGATAGAGAAATAGTAAACACCATTTTAAAGATCCATTTAGCCATATACAGAATGTAAGAGATTCTACAGACATATGATCCGCTCTCTTCAACAAATAAAGGTCATGAAAAGAAAGAAAAAAAAATAGGGGGAAGAAGGAATGTTATAAATTAAGAAAAAACTGAAGAAATTTGTCAACTAAATAGATACTGATTCCTGACTTGAATGAAAAAAGTTCAAAAAGGCATTTTTAAAGACAATTAGGGACAATTGAACATGGGCTGGTTATTAGATAATATAAAGAAATTATTGTAAAAATATTGGGTGTGGTAATAGTATTGTGATATGTTCTTGAAAGTTCTTTTCTGATAGAGATATATACTGAAGCATTTATGCGTAAAATGACATGCTTTCTAGAATTTGCTTTAAAATACTTTAGGAAAAAAGGCAGAGGGATAGATAAAATTAGAACACAGAATGTTAATTTTTGAAGATGGGTAGATGGCATGTACAAAGGAGTAGTTAGACAATTCTCTACTTTTTTAATATTTGAAATTTTCCATAATAAGTTAAAATATAAAACTGTCAGAATAATTAATTTCCACAGTCTTTGAAAGGTTCAATAATCCATTTTAGCATAAAGAAAAAGGCCAACTATGTATATTTTATTGTCTAGTTTGTCCCTAATGTTCATTACAAAACTTTTTTTTTTTCAGTTAAAGGACTAAAATTTTTAATTATTCAGGAATTATCATGCAGTTGTTTTATTAAAAATGAGAAGGAAATGAGTTGGGTTGAACATTTTTCTATATGAATTTAACCGTAGTTGCCATTATCTAATGGAGTTGTGTATAAGATATCTGAATGAATTAACTAAGCAGTGGTGCTTAATTCTCTCATAAATAAGAAATCCATTTTATTATAGGGAGACTCACAGTTTATTGACAGTCAGCTAGAATTATTTATTTTGTATATACTTATTTGGAGGTATTTCTATATTCTTTGTTTTATTCAGTTTACATTCTTCTTCAGAACATAAACACCCCCTCCTCCTTTTCCAGTATGCGTACAATGGATGAGTGGAACAAGAACCAGTAAATGCTACCCCACAGTTAAAATATTCTCTCCTCTACACAAAGGAACACTTTTTTTTTCCTTCACTGCAATGTCTTGCAAACTCCTCTGGTCCACAGAAAAACAGAAGTCACAACGAGGCTGCAAGATTTGCAATTGTAATATGAAATCACTTTTTAAATTTTAGCAGGCTGATCGGTGCACATGGCTTCATCCTTTATGAAGCTTCAGGAAGTGGCCCTATTACTTAAGTGGTACAAGTGGTTTAAGAGAATGTTATTGATGATCAAAGATGTGTAGCCTGCAATGCTGGTAACCTATTTCAGCAAACCCTAATGACCCAGAAATAGATAATATTATCCAGCAAGTTTTTGTGGCAGGGCAAGTATGGTCTGTGTGTAGTTGGTTCCTTGGCTCCTGCCCTTCTGTTTCTACGTATTCTTGGGGTGGGCCAATGCCTGAAGTTAGCACCTTGCCACAGACTTCTCATTGGCAGGGATATACATACTATAGGCAACCTGGTCTGTGACCCTGCAAACCTGTGCTGATGGATTAGTAGTGGCTGTCTGAAGCCAGTATTTGAGAATTCACATTTAGCTGCAGTGAAAAAGAGTGACATGATTAATGATGTCTGCTCTGAGTATAGGATGGTGGAAGCACATGTAGCATATTTTTTTTGCCTTCTCTGCTTTATAGCCTTTTTTTCTCTGCTCCCAGGTACCTTCAACACTCTGAGTTTATGACAGTATATGATCTGTGATCAGTAGGCTGGAATTGCAAAGACTATGGTGGTTCTAGATACTAAGAATTCATAATGCCAACTCTACCACTGTCTTGGTTATAATTGTGGGTAAATTACTTCTCCATAACCACTGCCCATTTGAGACTTTTTTTCCCTGGTAGTGGCTTGAACTGTTCCCATATCAGATTTTTCCTTTTACATATGTAAAATTCTAACGATGTGCAGGCAAACTTATTGTTGCCATGGGGGAAGAATGATGCTAACTGGGAATAATAGGACTCAAAGAGAGCATTTTGGATTTATTATCATTGAGCCTTAATCTAATCTAAACTAAATGTCCATATGTACTCAGGAAGTAAAGAAATCACAAAATACATAACTATAAAATTATACAGTTATGATGCTTGAAGAAATCTCAGAGGATAGAAACACTTTTTAAAAAACCTACTAGAGATTATGTTAAAGAAGGAATGAGTTTGTCAGAAGATTTTTTGTTTTCCAAAATCCTAAAGTCTTAAGAAACTAAAAGGTTGTTAGGGAGGGATGGTAACTCCAATTTATCGAGAAAGTATAGTCAGTTTGCTTAACATGAAATGCATCCATTTTGGGGAATGAAACCTGATAATTGGTGAATTAAGATAAAATTAAGAGGCAAGACCATTTTATTCTGAATTCTGGCTCTGTTGTATATCTGCTTTATAAAATACTTGGATAGGTTGCAATGAAGGATGTTGATGATAGTTAAACTGTGTTGTCTTCAGGGTATTTTATGAATAAAAAACTTTTTCAAGTACTTCCATTTTTTGAGGGTATAGTGAAAAATTATAAATCTTTAAAATAAACCACATCAAAAGAAATGTTTGTTTAAGCGTGACCTGGAGGTGTTTTTAGTTATGTGCCACTCTTATAGCCTATCTTCATTAGGTTGTGATATCACTTTTAAATAATGTTTATTTTCAATGCAACCTGTGGAAACATATATACAAATTTTTCTGACCATTTCTTTTATTTTGTATAAACACAAACAGAATTTTTCAAAGTAGTTGGAGGGCAATCTACAGGTCTTATCTTCTACAGAACATGAAAAGTAATTCAATTTTAGTCATTTCTAAGTTATTGTTACTTCTTGGATTATATGTAATGAAAAACAATAGGAAACAATTCTTATTCACTCCTGCCCTCATCTACTGTAACCATCAAGTCATTGATTATATAAAATAGCCCCAATTTATCATATCTTCATTTTATGCCTTATGTTTCTAACAAAATATGCATTTTACATGTAGAAGATTTCAAAGAGGATTTTTAGAGAATAGATAATTCACAGGATTCACTCCTCAGAGCTAAAATAACCTAGTTCTGCGATGTGATTTTGGATGGCCTGATCCTAGAAGGCCAAGTGGTGGTGTAGTTGGTGAAAAAAAAATGGTAATCGACATTTTTGAGTGCTGTACTGTAACAGAAATTTAAACATTATCTCATATAGTCTTTCTAATAACCTTGTGAGAGGGACATTAATATTTTCACTTTATATAAGCAGAAATAGGGACTTGAGAAATTGACTTCTTGCAGTTTGTATAATAAAGAGGGGAGCTAAGATTCAAGCTTAGCCTTGATTTCAAATCTGGTATCTTCTTAACTATACCAAGTTGCTTGCTGACCATTGCTTTCTCAGTTCTAGAAATGTAATAGTGATTTTGAGATATGTAGACTTGACTCACTGAATCAAGTAATGCATACTTAACTTTAACCAAAGTAAGTATCAGGGGTAGTTTTAATCTAATAAAAATGCTACAGATAGTATTTGAATTTTGATATACTTAGAGTTGGGCTTCAGCTAGCTATTTTTTTTTCTGTTAACTATAGTCTCTAGTTTGCATTGATTGTATTTTTCCCTGATACCACCCCGTTTTTAACACCTTGCAAGGTTGACATTCATTTGTTCTCCCTCATATAAAAACATATTTGTACATTTTATCACAATTGTTGAGCACACTAGGTTTCATTGAGTTATACAGTACCAGTCTTTATCTTTCCTCTTTCCTTCTGGTGTCCCACATGCTCCTAACCTTCCTTTTTCAACCATACTCACAGTCATCTTTGTTCAGTGTACTTACATTGTTGTACTACTGTCACCCAAAATTGTGTTCCAAACCTCTCATTCCTGTCTTTTCCTATCTGTCTGTAGTGCTCCCTTTAGTATTTCCTGTAGTGGTATCTTGTTCACAAACTCTCTCATTGTCTGTTTGTCAGAGAATATTTTAAAGTCTCCTTCATATTTTTTTTTTTTTAATTTTTTTAGTTTCTTCAGGATCTGCAGTTATGTCACCTTTTTCATTCATTATTTTGTTTATATGGGTCTTCTCTCTTTTTGATTTTGTCAGTCTAGCTAGGGGCTTGTCAATCTTGTTGATCTTCTCAAAGAACCAAATTTTGGTGACATTTATCCTCTCTATTGTTTTTTTTGTTCTCTATGTCATTTATTTCTGCTTTAATCCTTGTTATTTCTTTTCTTCTACTTGGTTTAGGATTGGTTTGCTGTTCATTTTCTAGCTTCTTCAGTTGATCCATTAGTTCTTTGATTTCGGCTCTTTCTTCCTTTTTAATAAATGCGTTTAGTGCTATAAATTTCCCCTTAGCACTGCTTTTGCTGCATCCCATAGGTTTTGGTATGTTGTGTTCTCATTTTCATTCGTCTCTATATATTTAGCAATTTCTCTTGCCATTTCTTCTTCAACCCACTGATTGTTTAGGAGTGTGTTGTTTAACCTCCAGGTATTTGTGAATTTTCTAAGTCTCTGATGGTTATTGACTTCTAATTGTATTCCATTGTGGTCAGAGAATGTGCTTTGAATAATTTCAATCTTTTTAAATTTATTGAGGCTTATTTTATGTCCCAGCATATGATCTATTCTGGAGAAAGTTCCATGAGCACTAGAAAAGTATGTGTATCCTGGTGATTTGGGATGTAATGTCCTGTATATGTCTGTTAAATCTAATTCATTTATCAGATTTGTTTAGGTTTTCAATTTCCTTATTGGTCTTCTGTCTGGTTGATCTATCTATAGGAGAGAGTGATGTGTTGAAGTCTCCCACAATTATTGTGGAAACATCAATTGCTTCCTTTAGTTTTGCCAGTGTTTCTCTCATGTATTTTGTGGCACCTTGATTGGGTGCATAGACATTTACGATTGTTATTTCTTCTTGCTGAATTGCCCCTTTTATTAGTACGTAGTGGCCTTCTTTGTCTCTCAAAACATCCCTGCATTTAAAGTCTATTTTATCTGAGATTAATATTGCTACACCTGCTTTCTTTTGGCTGTAGCTTGCATGAAATATTTTTTTCCATCCTTTCACTTTCAGTTTGTGTCCCTGTGTCTAAGATGAGTCTCTTGTATGCAACATATTGATGGTTCATTTTTTTTGATCCATTCTGCGAATCTATATCTTTTAATTGGGGAGTTTAATCCATTTACATTCAACGTTATAACCGTGAAGGCATTTCTTGAATCAGCCATCTTATCCTTTGGTTTATGTTTGTCATATTTTTCTCCTCTGTCTATTAATATCCTTTATTGTACCCATACCGAATCTCTTTAGTACTGAACCTTTCTCCAAGTCTCTCTGTCCTGTCTTTGTTTCTCTGTCTGTAGGGCTCCCTTTAGTATCTCCAGTAGGGCAGGTCTCTTGTTAGCAAATTCTCTCAGCATTTGTTTGTCTGTGAAAAATTTAAGCTCTCCCTCAAATTTGAAGGAGAGCTTTGCTGGATAAAGTATTCTTGGCTGGAAATTTTTCTCACTCAGAATTTTAAATATATCGTGCCACTGCCTTTTCGCCTCCATGGTGGCTGCTGAGTAGTCACTACTTAGTCTTATGCTGTTTCCTTTGTATGTGGTGAATTGCTTTTCTCTTGCTGCTTTCAGAACTTGTTCCTTCTCTTCTGTGTTTGACAGTGTGATCAGTATATGTCTTGGAGTGGGTTTATTTGGATTTATTCTATTTGGAGTTCGCTGAGCATTTATGATTTGTGTATTTATGTTGTTTAGAAGATTTGGGAAGTTTTCCCCAACAATTTCTTTGAATACTCTTCCTAGACCTTTACCCTTTTCTTCCCCTTCTGGGACACCAATGAGTCTTATATTCGGACGTTTCATATGATCTATCATATCCCTGAGGTCCATTTCGATTTTTTCAATTTTTTTCCCCATTCTTTCTTTTATGCTTTCATTTTCCATTCTGTCATCTTCCAGGTTACTGATTCCTTGTTCAACTTCCTCTAGTCTTGTACTATGAGTGTCCAGAATCTTTTTAATTTGGTCAACAGTTTCTTTAATTTCCATAAGATCATCCATTTTTTTATTTAGTCTTGCAATGTCTTCTTTATGCTCTTCTAGGGTCTTCTTGATTTCCTTTGTCTCCCGTACTATGGTCTCATTGTTCATCTTTAGTTCTTTGAGTAGCTGCTCTAGGTGCTGTGTCTCTTGTGGTCTTTTAATTTGGGTGCTTGGGCTTGGGTTATCCATATCGTCTGGTTTTTTCATATGCTTTATAATTTTCTGTTGTTTTTGGCCTCGTGGCATTTGCTGAACTTGATAGGGTTCTTTTAGGATTTGTAGACCAATTGAAGTCCTTATCTCTAATTTATCAGATCTACAGCTTCGTGGAGTACACTTTCTCTAACTAACCAGCAGGTGGCGTCCACGAGCCACCTGTTCTCCACAAGCCAGTTCTCCCGTTTAGCCTTTTTGGTGAGTGGGGGAGTGAGTCTTGTGGGGTCCAATTGGTGTACCAAGCTTGCGTGTGTAGTTGGTGTTGCCTGCCCTGTATATGGGGCGTGTTTCTGGGCAGTCAGGGAGGGGGGGGGTGGCTCTAACAATCAAATCTCCCTGGTGATCCTAGAGTTTTAAAGCTGCTGCAATAGTCTAATCCTTCAGTTCAGTCCTGCCACAGTTTGTCTCTGCCACTGACCCACAAGTCCTTGGTATTGGTGTATGGCTCCTGAGACTTGCAAGTGGGCCCCTCTTCCAGGCCGTGCACCCCGGGTCCTCTGTTGAGGGATGACTGTGCTATGTCACAGGTGAGTGCCGTCCCCCCAGGGCAGTTCTGGGCTGCTGGGCTGTGTAGGGAGGCTCCCAGTCTGCTGAAATGATGGCTGAATGGGGCTTTGTTAATTCACACTGCTCTACCTTCCCAAGTCTGGGACAATCAGCTGAGGTTGCAGGGAAGGGTAATGTCCACGCCCAGTTTTGTGGTGTGTGCCTGTTATTTGAAGCACTTCCGTCACACTGGGTTGTCTGGGGCAGCTCTGGGCTATGGGACTGGCGATGGGCAGGAGTGTTTCCTGTCCACCAGGATGATGGCTGTGAGCGGACACCCCCCTTTTCTTGGGAAGTTGTGGTGTTTAGTGAATTTTCTCAGCCACTGGATTATTGCGTTTTGTCTCAGAGCTTTCTTAGTTCTGCTCTTGACTTGACCTGCCCAAATTGCAAGTCTTTGAAGCTTTCTGTATTGGGCTTCTTAGAGTAATTGTTTTAGAAAAAGAAAAAATGATTAAAAAAAAAAAAAAAAAAAAGGGCCCTCCTCACAGATCTAATGGGTTATTGAAATGCTAAGAGACAAAGCAACCAGGCCATTAAGGAAAGGTCCACAGGGCAGAGAGATCAGCTTTTTTCGGGATTTGCATATGCGCCTCAGGGCCTGTGCTCGGGCCTGAGCTCTGCCCTTCCGCTTTCTATGTTCACCAGAACTCCAAAAATCCTCCGCTTTTATTTTGGAGTTTTTTGTGTTGTTTTTTTTCTCTATGCCTGTCTCCTCTCTGCTGGGCTGGCTGCTCTCAGATTCTCTGGTGTCTGGTCTCAGTCTATCTATGGTTGGAGTTTGGATCAGTAGAATGAGTTTCCAATAAGGGCTGCCACTGCAGTTCTCCCTTCTCCTTCGTGGAGCTGACAGCCCCTCCTCCCACGGGACTGAGCCTGGCAGGGAGGGGCGCGGGTCCCCTGGCCGCAAAAACTTACAGATTTCGCTGATCTCAGCAGTTCCACGTTTTCATGAGTGTTGTATGAAGTATGCCAAGTCAGATTGCTCTGTGGTGTCCAGTCCACGCAGTTCCTGGCTTTCTACCTACTTTCCTGGAGGAGTAACTGCGCGAAGGTGGGTGATGCGCGCCTACTTTCTCCCTGGCGTCCCTCTGTGTGCTTCTTCCTGCGTTGTGCCCACCTCTTTCTGCCTGTTCGCTGCTCTCTGGTGGGGATGTGTGTGCGGTAGTCTCACACCCAAAGCTTTTTGGGGCCTGGCCACGCTCAGGACAACCTCTGGAGGCATCTGTTCTCCTTCATATTTGAAGGACAGTTTTGCTGGATATAGGGTTCTTGGTTGGTGGTTTTTCTCTTTCAGTATCTTAAATATATCACACCACTTCCTTCTTGCCTCTATGGTTTCTACTGAGAAATCCGCACATAGTCTTATCAAGCTTCCTTTGTATGTGATGGATCGCTTTTCTCTTGCTGCTTTCAGGATTCTCTCTTTGTCTTTGACCTTTGATAATCTGATTAGTAAGTGTCTTGGTGTAGGCCTATTCAGATCTATTCTATTTGGGGTATGCTGAGCTTCTTAGATCTGTAATTTTATGTCTTTCATAAGAGATGAGAAATTTTCATTGATTATTTCCTTTATTATTGCTTCTGCCCCTTTTCTCTTCTCTTCTCCTTCTGGGACACCCATGACATGTACATTCATGTGCTTCATGTCATTCAATTCCCTGAGATGTTCCTCAAATTTTTCCATTCTTTTTCCTATCTGGTCTTTTGTGTGTAGGATTTCAGGTGTCCTGTTCTCTAGTTCCCGAGTGTTTCTTCTGCCTCTTGGAATCTGCTATTGTAGCCTCCATTGTGTTTTTCATCTCTTGTGTTGTGCCTTTCATTTCCATAGATTCTGCCAGTAGTTTTTTCAAACTTTTAATTTCTTCCCAGTGTTTTCTTTACATCTTTCATCTCTTTTACCATATCTTCCCTGATCTCATTGATTTGGTTTTTGATTTGATTTAACACATTTCTTTGAAAATCTTTAATTGGCTGTTTCATTAAAGTGAAAGAATACCTCAGCTGTATCTTGATTGAGTTGTAAATTTGTTCCTTTGACTGGGCCATATCTCCGCCCTTCCCAGTGTAGTTTGTAGTCCTCTATAGTCTAGGCATCTGGCTTCCCCAGTTACCCAAATCAGATTTTCCCAGACCAGAACGGGTTCAGGTCTCAGAATGGGGTTATGTTCAGTTTCAAGTCTCCGTGAGGGTGTGTCTTAGAAATTGATAGACTTTCCTGTGAGGGCTTCAGCCACTGTGCTTTTCCTAACCTGCCCAGCAGGAGGCAACTGTCAGCCTGTTGCTCCTGACTGGTGTAAAGAGGTGTGGCCCCTTTAATTTTAACTTAGCTTGTTTCTGTTTTGACTGTTTTCCCCCAGGCCCTGGGGTCTGAGTTCTGAGGGGAGGGCAGGCCCTTGAGCTGGGTCCTGCCTCCTTTCTCTTAGGGAAGGTACACTACACCCCCTAGGGAGCTATCTTGTGCATTTCAATAGTTCTTTGTCTCTCTGACTCTATCAATTCCACCCCGTCTGGGTCAGAGCACTGTGAAGTGAAAATGGCCAAGGCTCCACTGAGCCACTCAGGTTGAGAGAGAGAAAAAGGGAAAGAAAGCCCCCCCCTTCAGAGCCAGTCCATAGCCCCCCAATTTCACCTGTCAGTCAAATAGAGCACCTGGTCTTCTGGGCTCCCCCTCCTGGGGCACAGGTGTTTTCCTGCTCTCTAAGGTCAGTCTCTAATAGTCTCTGTATTTTTTTTTCTTTTTTTAATTAATTTTTTTCCTTTCTGTCAGCCCTACCTCCTTTCCACTGGGAGCGACTTCAGGGTACTTTGTGGCTTGTGTTCAGCAGTCGACATTTGTTAATTAAAATCCCAGTTGGAGCCAGACTGAGCTATATTCACTCGTTCTGAGAATGCTGCTTTCTCCCTCAGCCTGTGTGGGGTTGGGGGCTCCTGGCATGGGTCCACAATTTTTTATTGCAGATTTTTTGCTGTGATCTCAGCCTTTCCACCTAGTTCAGATTGGTGTACAATGTGTGGACAGTCACAGTTGTCCCCCCAGCAGTTGTTCCAGATTATTTACTAGTTGTTCCTGGTTGTTTATTAGTTGTTCCAGGGGACTAACTAATTTCCATACCTCTCTATGCCACCATCTTAGCTCCTCCCCTTCAACTAGGTATTTTTACTTAATAGTTTATGTTGGACGTTTTTCCATAGTAGTACACATATATCTAGCTTATTCTTTTCATTGGTTGTACAGTATTCCAATGTGTGGGTAAACTACAATTCATTTGTCAAATCACCTTTTAATAAACACTTGAATGTTGCCATTTTTTGATGATTCCATTAAAAACAGTGCAGCAATAAGCATTTTTGTGCACACATCTTGGTGTTTCATGTAAATATTTGTTTGAAAAATACTTTGAAGTGTAATTGCTGTGTTGAATCTATGAAATTCATAATTTTCTTCCAGGTTGCTAGGTGTTCTTTTCCTCACATCTTCATTGTCTTTTGGCATTTACAGTAGTAGCCTTTAGAATTATTATTTTTATTTTTCTTTTGTAGATGATAGCTTCTACTGCTTCAATGATTTTTTGTTAAGGTTCACTAAATTCACCAGTATATTTCTAGTTCTTCACATTTTTTCTTGACCATCTCTCTCTTTCCACAAGATATTTTTAAGTGTATTAAATCTGAAGTTTTAGGTCTTCATAAGGAAGTTTTCTAGTATCACATCATTAAATATTTCTTTTATCACATTTGTTCTTTGTCTTTTAGGACCACTCATTATGTTGACTTTCTGCAGCCTGTCTTCTGCCTACATCTTATTGTCTATAATCTCTTATTTCTATTCTTTTGCAGGGTCTTCTGTATAATCTTTTCAAACCTTTCCTGTTTCTGAATTTTCTTAGCAGTGTAACATCTATTGCTTAATGGTTGCATTGAAGTTTTCATTTTTTTCAGCTTTATTTTTTTCTTTTAATTCCTTTTCTGTGCCTCTAACAAATCACTTTTCATCTTATTCTGTTGTTTATAATACCTTATTTTTAGTCACTTGTATGTTTTCTTTGATCTGTTTCATATACTTTATGTTTTATTTTATTTGAGTATGTACAGAGGTTTTTTCATTCCCCCCTATTTTCCCTAGTAATTATTACTTCAAAGACTTTTGATTAGTTTCCCTTATGGCCTTCATCAACTTTCCTTGTGTATGTGTGGTAGCTATAAAATGGTTGGTTGATCTTTTTTGCTTATTCTTCCCCCTTGCAAAAGACAGCTCTATTGGGTTTGTTTTTTGTTCAAGAAGTGGTTCTTTTTGATGCTTCCTGCTATTTTCATGGACACTGTTTTAAATATTAGGACAGAGCTTGAGGAGTGATGGTAGTAATTGTTAATCTCAGTTCAATCCATCTGCTGAGCTGGTAGGGCAGGTAATGGGTTGGGGTGCCGTATTGCTGGTCAGCTCCAATTCTGGGAGAAGTTCTTTAAATAATTTCTCACTAAATGTAATAAATCACTTGCCCTGGTACAAAGTCAGATCCTCTTATGAACAGAGGACTTTCCTTTGATTTTTGGTCCTACTCTCAGGGGGCAAGATCTTCTGGTCAGAAACGTGTGATGCTCTATGCTCACAGTGAAGCCTCCAACACCTGGGCCATTGTTTGGATGTTCAGAAATGGTCTCTGCTCAGTGCTTTTGATCACCTCTGGCAAAGCTAATTCTATGTCTCTGTTTTCAGTGTCTCTTCTGTCCCACTTTGCCTTTTGCACATATTTCTAGTTAGGAAGCTGGTTTGAATAAAATAAGATTGGGAGGGTTACATAGTTCTGACTTTGGTTCTACCTCTTTTACTATTCTGTTGTGTATAAACAGACCCTGAAACTATGTTTTCAACTTTTTCCTTGACCAATAGTCACAATCCCTCCCTTACTTCAGTTTTCTAAATGAAATACTGTTGTGGATGGGCCCTTCAGAAACATCTCATATAATACTCTTTGTGAAAACCTATACTCAGCTAGAGATATTTGATTTGATTAGCAGATATAGATGATGGTATGGGGCATTCACCATTCTCAGATTTCTTTATGAGTGGAGTTCCTTTCTCTATCTTGATTTTTTTTATTCATTTTGAGGGATTCAATAAGGTAAATATGTTCTATTTATCAGAAGGATTTATTTTTTTATTTTCAATACCCAGATTTGTTCAGGTAACTGTTATAAGTCTCCTGATTTGTCAAGTTCTTAATAATGTTCATCACATACCAGTTTAATTTTTTCAAGCACTGCATATAGTTTTCCAAATGATGTAAAATATCAAAAGTACAGTGTTTATTGTGTTTCTCTCCTCCGTTACCCAAGTTTGGTGGATTGAAGCTATATGTACCCCAGAAAGACAAGCTCTTAAATTTAGTCCATTCCTGTGGGTGTGGACCCACCATAAGTAGAACTTTTTGATGAGAAGTTAGATTTTAAAGAAATTTTTCTAGAATATAGATATATGGCTAAGGTGAACTCTAAATATTGAATGCAAAGAATTTTGATTTTCAGGGGTCTGATTACTCACTAATCTACTAAAGCATCCTAAACACTGATAATTTTCATAGTCTCAAAAATTGTTTCTTTACTATAAATGCAACCAGTACAATAACTTTACAACTGAACTCCTTTGGAACCTCAAATTAATTTCACCATGCTTCTCAACATTATTATCTTGGTTGCCATCCAAAATGCATCTATTTTGTCACATACTCTCAACTTTGCACTGACCTCTCCTTCCTGGCCCATCCTCTGGCTACTGTCTCCTTTTCTAACCATTTCTACTGTGGCCTGTGGAGCTCTGTTTCCTAACAAACAAATTCCCTTGAATCTTGCTTATATATTTACCTCAGAAGACCACTTAGCTTTATAACTGGTGTCTTACCTTGACTTTTCTCTGCTCCTAGTGAATCCTAAATGTGGAATTTAAGTCTCTTACAGCCTTAGATTAATAAAATAATTTCTCTAATAGAAAGTTTCAGGAGCTTCACAATATTTTCCACATTACATCGCATGTACTGTGCTTAATTTATTTCCTCTTAAATTTTCTCATTCTACATGCACTTAATACTAAAATCATTTTGGAGCAACTGCTCTTCTTCAAAGACACTGCCTTTTCCTGCCATTGTGTGTTTGTTAAACTGTTTTCCCACCCTAGACTATAGTGCCCCACCTTTCCTTACTTTTGAAATACTAACTATTTATAATCCAGCTAAAATTGTAACTTCTTCAAGAAGCCTTCTCAGATACAAGTAATTTGAACTAAACGTTCTTTCCCTTGTACTTTATTGTACTTCACACTGGAGAACACAATGTCTTTCTATTTTGTTTGATATGTGCCTGTTTTTGTTTTCCATCTGACTGCAAGATTTTTAAGAACAGAGATTTTATCTAATTCATCTTTGAACCCCTTGGAATTCTAGTTCAGAACATGGATCACAGCAGGCGTCTAAGGAAAGGATATTTTGCTGGCAGGGAGCAGAGAAGCACTGAAAAACACTCAACAAGAAGGTTATTATAAGGACAATAGTGAAATCTCACAGAAATCTAAATACAGGCACCAAGTATGTATGAGAATCTTGGGATCTGGAATAAGGAAGACATTAGAAATGAAGAATTTTGTTTTTATTTCACTCTCCCTCAGGGATGCATAGCATCTCTAATTTCTGTCTCATGTTCTCTCTAACTACTTTCCTCTAAATCTGTTAGCCCAGTGCTTTCACCACTATCTGGCAACTACTTCTCTAGCCTCTTAGTTAACATTTACAAGATTCTTATATTCATATTTTTGAGCCAGGCCATAATTTGTTGTAGGTTACTGGACAGACTAAGGATTGGATACTCTTGAGCTAGGTGTTTACCTCAGTCTAAAGAGTTGTTCGAGGAAGGGAAGGGTGTGACAGGACAAAAGTACAAAGCATGACCATTAGTATTATAGAGTGTACTGAAGAGGCAGTTCCTCTAAAGCTCTGGAAAATGCTTAGCTTGGTAGGCCCTTTATAAATATTTACTGATTGAACTGATTTGAAACCCAATATGAACAACATTTTATTCAGTTCTTCCCACAATAATTACTTTTTCTACTCAAATAGTATGCTTCGAATAAGATATTTCATTAAGTACTTATCCATTCAAAGTTAATTACACTATATAATCATTTCCTATTTACAAAATCAATTTGTTCATATACAGTTTTGTGTTTGCATGTTAAATACATCTAGTTTTGTGAATGACATTGTTCTAGTTTGCTAATGCTGCCAGAATGCAAAACACCAGAAATGGATTGGCTTTTATAAAAGGGGGTTTATTTGGTTACACAGTTGCAGTCTTAAAACCATAAAATATTCAAGGTAACACATCAGCAATTGGGTACCTTCACTGGAGGATGGCCAGTGGTGTCTGGAATCCCTCTGTTAGCTGGGAAGGCACGTGACTGGTGTCTGCCTTCTGATTTCAAAATGGCTTTCTCCCAGGATGTTCCTCTGTAGGCTGCATTTCCTCAAAATGTCACTCTTCGTTGCACTTGGGATATCTGTCCTCTCTTAGCTTCTCTGGAGCAAGAGTCTGCTTTCAACAGCTGTCTTCAAACTGTTTCCATCTGCAGCGCCTGTGCTTTCTTCAAAGTGTCCCTCTTGGCTGTAGCTTCTCTTCAAAGTGTTACTCTGAGCTGCACTGAGTTCCTTCTGTTTGTCAGCTCATTTATATGGCTCCACTGATCAAGGCCCACCCTGAATGGGTGGGGCCACGCCTCCATGGGAATAGCTCATCAGAGTCATCACCCACAGTTGGGTGCACATTTCCATGCAAACAACCTAATCCAAACATTCTAACTTAATCCCCACTAATATGTCTGCTCCACAAGATTACATCAAAGATAATGGCATTTGGGGGACATAATACATTCAAACTGGCACAGACATCTTCAAAATAGTGCATAATTTGATATTTTAAATTCTGGAATACAATTTTTGTCTAGAATTTCCTTTTGAAGGTCACTGTCATGTTGGGAAAATAAGAACATGAAAGTAGGTCTTTCTACTGGTTGGTATTATCTGAGTGATTTAGTTTTATGCCTGGACTTAGAGAAGTACCATGATATTTCCACATCCAGAGAAGCTTTGCTGTCAGATCAGGAGAAATAATAATAATAACCATATTTATGTTTCCGAAGGTGTTGTGAAGAGTAGGCGAGATACTGTTTGCCTAGGATATAGGATATATTCAACAAATGGCATTATTTTGATTTCAAACACTTAGCTATCAGATCCCTAATCTACTACTTTCTCCATTTTGCTCCCTTTATTTTAAATCATAGTTCCTCAGTTAATTTTCAAGACCTTCCGTTTCCATATTTTCTAGCTCTCTTCCTAGTCTCTAAACTGTCCACTTAAGTCATATCATTTTCTTTGCTATATCCTTCCAAGTCATGCCAGTCTATCTCTGTGCCTTTGTTTTTTTCTCTTCCCCATCTTAGAATGTACTGCACTCTCCTAACTTTGATAAACTCTATACTTGTTTAAGGGCCAGTTCAAATCCTACCATTTTCACAAGAAATAGTCGATCACAGTGGAGTGAGTTTAGATTTGGATGTCAGAGGACTTGGATTTGAACACTTACCTATAGATTATGTGACCTTGAACAGTTGCATAATCCCACTTCACTTGTCTGTGAAATGGGGATAATAAACATGTATTATTTCATGCTTATACAATCTGTTTTTAGTGTTTTTAAATGCAATTTTATTGAGGTATAATCACATAACATACAGTCATTCAAAGTATACAGTCAGTTGTTCACAGTATCGTCTTATACTTACACTGTCATCACCACAATCAAACTCTGAACATTTTCATTACTCCTAAAAAATAAAATAAAAATTAAGATAAAAAAGAACATCCAAAACATGCAATTCCCCTGCTCCCCACATTGTCCATTTACTTTTTTTAAAAATTAAATTCAATTTTACTGAGATATAGTCACATACCGTACAATCATCTATGGTGTACAACCAACTGTTCACGGTACCATCATATAGTTATGCCTTCATCGCCTCAATCTACTTTTGACCACTTTCCTTACACCAGAAAGAATCAGAATAAGAATAAGAAATAAAAGTAAAAAACACTCAAACCACCCCCCCATCCCACCCTATTTTTCATCCAGTGTTTGTGTTTATACAATCTTTTGCATATACACTAGCCCACAGGGATATTTCCTTTCTGATTCTTTTCCTTAGCCATACATGTAGTGGTCTGCTACCTTATTTTAACCAGGTGACTGCTGGGTAGTAGTTAGGGAGGCTTGATTAAATTGCAGGGCTTAGTGAATTGTTCCCATTCTGTGATCAAGTTTCCTTAGTATAGTCCTGATCTCTGCAGAGAGGCATGATTCTATTTCATGGCTGTCCCTCTTGCATAATTGCCTTGATGTTCTCTTTGAGTTTAGTTTGAGGAAAACATTGAGGGGAAGAAACCAAAAGGGGACTTTGCTCCCACAGCAGTGTGGATTATTTGCCTGGATAATATGGGTCTAAATACTGTCATTGCAGAGACGAAAGGCTGCTAAGCCCCTTGCCAAGGCTCCCTCCCAATTTAGGTTCCAGCTGCCTCCTGAATAGTGAGGCAAGCTGCTCAAAATAATGGTGCTACAGGCTGCTACGTGGCTTCTGAGTGAGGGTAGGCTACTTGATTCAAGTAACAGCAATTGAAACAAAGACTATTTAGGCTACAGGGAACACTATAAAAGTGTACACATTATTGTGGGCATAAAATCTTGATCTTTATCACAGTGTTGCTATTCTGTTACAGTTAGTGCTTCTTTCATAGAAATAAAGAGTATTTTTTTTTTTTTCTTTTCCCTATAGGGAGTTGAATTGAATATTGATTGCTCCATATCCCATTTCTTTAAGGAAATTCTGGCTTCTAATATGTGTGTCCTAATAAAAAATTTCCCATCTATTGGTGGCTTCTTTATGTTGTGGTCAGGTGTCCCAGAGATATGAGTAGGTGTCTATTTCAATACCTGCCTCTAGCCACCTCACTCTGTTGGCTACGATGTATGGAAGGCAGAAGTGCACTAGACACTGATCAGCTCTCAGTGCCACCACTTACTAGGTGTGACTTTAAGTATGGCACATTGTTTCTGTGTATCTGAGTTTTTCTCTCTCTAAACCCTTGTAGGGTTTCTAAGAGAATTGCTTGAGTTAATACCTGAACACTGCTTAGAAAAATGCCAAGCAGATTGCAAATACTCAATAATTATTGTTTTTGATATTTCTACTGGGTACATAGAATTCCAGGTTTTTAATCCATATAAGTACTCTCTGAGAAGTAGGCCTATCATAATATAATAGATATGGAAACTCAGGTTCAGCAAGATTAACAAACTTGCACAAAAATACAACTGGTAAGTGGAAGAGCCAGAATTAAAATTTAATGCTGACTCCAAAACTTGCTCTCTTAACCATTGTGGTCTATTGCCTTTGGTTTGTTTACAAATATTTCTTGACTATGTAATGTGTGTTAGGTTCTTTTTGACATTTAGTCGTAACATTTATGACACCGTGATGGTTTGAAGCTGTATGTACCCCAGAAAAGATCATGTTCTTAAAGCTAATCCATTCCTGTGGGTTTAGACCCATTGTAAGATCTTTTGACAAGGCTACTTCAGTTAAGGTGTGACCCACCTCAGCCAGGATGGGTCTTAATCCTATTACTGGAGTCCTTTATAAACAGAATGATTTCAGACATGAAAGTAAGAGAAAGCCATAGGAAGTAAGAAGCTGAAATCAATGAAACCCAGAAGAGAAGGGAGAGACCAGGAGATGCCACCATGTGTCTTGCCATATGACAGAGGAGCCAAGGATTGCTGGCAACCATAGTCTTCGGGGAGAAAGCATTACCTTGATGATGCCTTGACTTGGACTTTTCCCCAGTCTCAAACCCATTGTTTAAGCTGAATCATTTCATGGTATTTGCTTAAGCAGCCTATGAAACAAAAACAGTGAGGTCTTAAGGTGAAGTTGCCCTGGGCTTACTGCTGAAGGCTCGGTATGGAAGTGGGTCAGGACACCCCTTCTTGATGCAGCAGAATTTCCAGCACATGCCACTGAAATCTTGAGTAGATGGGTGGCAAGAGTGCATCTTAGGTAAAAGCCTTAATTGTTGCTGCAGCTTTGGAATTATTACCATATTTCACCAACTGTCAGCCCACAGCATAGTCAAATCATTTGGAATGAGAATGAGGCAGTCACTTAAATGCTATACTTCTTACTTTCCCATTCTGAAAGTTTGTATTTGTAACATAATGGTGATTTCCTAAATATTCTTTTGAATGATGCTCTTTTAGGTGACCAAAATTTTAACCTCTAGCAAATTCATATTAACCAAAGATGTATTCCAAATCCTGAAGTGATGAAAAAATTTAGAATAATCATTTCATAAAAAATTATGACAAATGTTCTCAGCTAGAGAAAATATTTGGATTTTAAATATATGGTAGCTAGGAAATAAATCTTTGTTCCTGGCTTTAATCCATGAACGCATAGTTAAGAAAGTAAAATTAGTTTCAGAGCCAACCTTTGAATTTGAAATGCTCTATTTCAAAAGCATTATCTTTCCTTCCTCCAAGTTATAACAAAATTTTGCAATAAGGAGTAGAATTTTAAAATTGCTGGTGACTAGTGCTTTGGATTTTAAAAAACGAAAAGAAAGGTGAAGTTTGTTTAAAAGCTAAATTCTTGGGACTTCTCCATTTCAATTCAGTAATTCTAGTGTAATTATTATGAGGCAATTCTGACACAGATGGTCTGGGGATTAATCCTTGAGAAAACTGGATTAGAGAGCATATTACATACTTTAAAGCTACTCAATGAATATTCATCTCATGTTGTGCTAATGATTATGGTGATATGGCCCTAAACCTCAATTATAATAATGTTAATGATAAATTATAATAAAATGATATACTCAACAAATATTTGTTGAGTGTCTACTCTTTTTTAGGCCTTGGTCTAGATGTTGGGAAGAAAATATGAAAATTGGAAAGTCCTTGCCCTCAAAGATTGGTGGGACATAAAATAAATAAACAAATCAATATATAATATGTCAGAGGCTGACAGGTGCTATGAGGAAAAATAAAGTAGAATAAAGGAAATGGGGCATTTCTCTGTGATGGTGAAGGGGAGTAGGGAGAGAAATAATATTTGTTGAGTGCATTATATTTGTCAGCTGTTTTGTTTTTCTTGTTAATTCTCAGAAGAACTCAGAAAATTAGAGTATATTATTTTTATTTTATAGATGCCGAAATTAAGATGCATGAAGTTTAAATGATTTGCCCAAGGTCTCAGAGATAGCAGCTGTTTGAGTCAGCATTCAAACCTACATCTTGTTGACTTTGCTCTACCATAATGTTCTTTATGCCTCCTCTCCTGGGTAACTAATGACTTTTATTAGCACTGTTCAAAGTATACAAAGTATATTTCCATGCACACTATTATTTAATCTTCCTAACAATTTGAATGAAATAGGTAGCGTTGTCAGACTGATTTTACAGCGGAGAAAACTGAGACCTAGAAAGATTAAATGATTCCCCAAGTGTAAAAGTGGTATGTTCACAATTCTCTGACTCCTAAGCATTTGCCCTTTCTACAAGCTGGAGGTCAAGCTGGAGGTGGTAGAGCTTGGAGTTTAGGATCATGATCTCTCAAGCTGGTAGCCTGCATCTGAAACCCAGTCCCACTACTTAGTAGCGATTTGACTTCGGGAGTTTAAATACATTAATAGTATTTAACCTATTATGAGGATACAATGAGTCAACACATCTAAAATACTGAGAGCAGTGCCTGGCACATAGTGCAATATAAAAGTTAGCCATTAATATAATGTTGGGAGATGAAAGTAACTTATAATTGAAGTTATATGTGCTAGCCTATAATTAAGTGTTAAATGATGTGGTTTTGACAATAATTGCAGCAGAAGTTCAAAGAATAGCATGACCTCTGTGGTAGAAAACTCAAGGAAGACTTTTCATAGAGATGTTTCCCAATCATTATCTGATGATATTAACTATCTCCTCTTTCAAACAAGTACGAACACTTCCACTGTTTAAAACACACCAATGGCTACCCATGGTTTGATTATCAAAATTTAGATAATAATTTTTATCAACTTGCATCTATATTCACTTTTTTTAACGTGGATTTCCTTGAATTTGCATTTGTGGGCATCTAGTTCCTCTTGAACCATTCTTTTAATTTCTTTTCCCACTTTGCAAAAGAAAGGCCAAATTCTCAGCTTTTCTGAGCTCTTACTATGGAACATTGCCCTGAGATACATAAACCTCCAGAGTAACACCCAATGGACAATTCGAAGTCCCCTGAAAATAAGGCAAAGAGAGTTTGTTAAGTCACATTGATGGAAGCAGTGTATTGTTTCAGCAAGTTTACAAACACAGTAATCCTTGCGAAGCTAACTATCTGTCTCTTTATCTACCTGCCTATCTATTAAGTTTGAGAAGTGAGAAGATTTTATCAGAGTGCATAAAGAAATGTCTTTTTTTTTGTTTTCAAAGAAAACATGAAGTGCAGACCTTTTTTGGAAAGGTAAATGTGAGCTGCCTGACTTAGTGTGTGTTTGCTTATTAGTTTACAGAGCAGGATTTTCCATATTGAATAACTTAAATTTTTAGTTCCAAGATTTTGATAAAATATATTTAAAGCACACTGTACAATATATAACATAGTTGAAAATGCATTATTTATAAGTATTTAAATTTTAGATGTTACTTTAGAATGTCTTTCAGGGAATATGTGTATACAAAGTTGAATGACCTCTTGTACGGTTGCCCTCTGTCCACTTCTCCAGCCTCATATTGTACCATTTCCCCCCTTGTTTTCTTTGCTCTACCCAGAGAGTCTTCTTTCAGTTATTTGAACTTTGCATATACTGATATATCTGCTTGAGCTCTTGGGACCTCTTCTTCTACCATTTTTTTTTAACCTAATATACTCCTACACCATCCAAGTTCTCCCATCACTTCCTTGGAATGCTTTCCTTGACCTTTCTAATTAGGTCAATTTCCCCAATAGTATTTAATTTGTGCCTGTCTATTGTAGTATTTTTCAGAGTCATAATTGTGCATTTCTCATGATTCTTTAATTATTGTTTAACTTTTCCACTATGTACATTCCATGAGGGAAAAGTCTGTGTCACTTTTAGCTTACCATTGAATCCCTCTCAAGGAAGGTAGCTTGTACATAATAGGTCTGTTGATGCTTGTGAATGAATAAATAGAGGAATGAATGATTGAAAAGATGAATGGATAAAACATTGAACTTGAAATGCAATAAAAAGATGGGAAGCATTTAGGTAGGCTGAAAGGACTAGAAAAGTATTTTCCAGTTAAGAGAACAGTAAAAATGGGCAAATTTGCAAGGCATGTGTGGGGTGAAGAGACTGACTTGAATGGAGTAGAGAATTTGTTTTGGGAGGAAAATATGGGAATAGATTATAGATAATCCTAAGAGCTAGGCAAAAGAATTGAAAATTAGTGCAGCATTGAAATTGAGAAACTCTATGTTCTTGAATTATGGAACAATTGATTTATGGAAAGTTTATCCTGGCAAATTGGGTAGCAGGAGAGAAGGACAGGAGGCAATGTAAATATTTAGAGATCTTTTCCTATAATGTAGGACTGGAAGATGAGCACAATTTTAAGAACAAGAGGAAGAGAAAGGCGTACAGATATCCTAAAATAGCACTCAATGGCATGTGGGGAAAAATTGGCGAGAAGAAAGAGAAAAGAGATTAATCCAAAAGGATCCCAAGTTTCTTCTCTGCAACACTTTCACGGGTGTGGGGAACTTAGGTAGTAGGGTGGAGAATGTGTCAAGGAGAAGCTCTCAAACTGATTGGACTGAGAGTTGGCTGGTTAACCACAAAGTTGGTTAAAGTGGGGAAATAATAAAAACATAATGGAAAGTGTATTTATTTGTAGCATCATTCTGTTGTGTTTGGGGAATATGTATTGTGTGGTTTCAATATTTTTAAGGTACAGCAACTCGTTTTGTGATCTAACATATGTTCTATCCTGCAGAATGTTCCATATGCACTTGAAAAGAATATGTATTCTGCTGTGGTTGGGTGAAGTGTTCTACAGATGTTGATTAGGTCTAGTTGGTTTATAGTGTTGTTCAAGTCTTCTGTTTCCTTGTTAATCTTCTGTTTAACTGTTCTATTCATTATTGGATGTTGGATATTGAATCTCCAACTATTATTGTTTCATTTTATATATCTCCCTTCAAACACATTGGTTTTTGCTTCATGTGTTTAGGGCCTCTGTTGTTATACGCAAATGTGTTTATAAATATTATGCCCCTCTGATAGATTGACCCTTTTATCATGATAAAATGTGTTTATTTGACTCTAGTAACAATTTTTGTCTTTAAGTCTATTTTGTCTGTTATTAGTATAGCCACTCAAGTTCTCTTCTGGTTACTGTTTGTGAGGTATATCTTTTCCTAACCTTTTACTTTCAACTGATGTCTTTGAATATATAGTGTGCCTCTTGTAGACAGCATACACCTATATCATTTTTTAAATCCATTCTGCCAGTCTCTGCCTTTTAATTGGAGTTTTAATCTATTTACATTTAATATAATTTAATCTATTTACATTTAATGTAATTACTGATAAGGCAGGATTTTGTATCTGACATTTTGCTATTATCTATTGGTATTATGTCTTTTTTGTTTCTCTATTCCTACATTACTGCCCTCTTTTGTGTTAAATATGTATATATTTCAGTGTACCATTTAAATTTTCTTGTCAATTCTTTTATTATAATTTTTTGAGTTATTTTCTTAGAGGGTTCCCTAGGGACTATAATTAACATCTTAATTGTAACAAAATCATTTAGATTAATTTTGTGAGTATGCAAAAATTAAGTTCCTATATGAATCTACCCTTTGTGCTGTTATTGTTAGACAAGTTGCATCTTTGTACATTATATGTGCATCGACACAGATTTATAATCATTGCTTAATGTGGTTGTCTTTTAAATCAGATAGGAGAAAAAAGTGAAAAAGGATACATTTGTACTGTTTTTTATGTTTACTTGTATAGTTACCTTTAAAACTGCTCTTTATTTCTTCATGTGGATAAGAGTTACCATCTCGTGTCATTTCGTTTCAACCTGGAGGTCTCCCTTTAGTATTTCTTGTAGGGCAGTTTGGTATTAATGAATTCTCTCAGTTTTTGTTTATCTGGTAGTACCTTAATTTCTCCTTCATTTTTGAAGGATATTTTTGTTAGACATAGAATTTTTGGTTGATACTCTTTTTCTTTCAGCACTTTGAACATGTCAACACATTGCCTTCTGATTAGAAATCAACAATTAATCTTATTGAGGACACCTTGTTAAGTGATGCATAACTTCTCTCACTTTTTTTCAAGATTTTCTCTTTGTCTTTGCCTTTATGGTTTGATTATGATGTGCTTAGGTATGTATCTCTAAATTATCCTACTTGGAGACTGTTTAACTTCCTGAATATTTAGATGACTGTTTTTCATCAAATTTGGGAAGTTTTCAGCTGTTATTGATGCTATTCATATATTCTGTCTGCCCTTTCTTGTTCTCCTTCTGGAATTCCATTTTGCAGAAGTTCATATGTTGTTTTGCTTGATTGTGTCATGCAGGTCTCTGAGGCTGTGTTCATTTTTCTTCATTTTTCCCCGGACTGTATGATCTCAATTGATGTGTCTTAAAGTTTGCTGATTCTTTCTTTTGTCTATTCCAATCTGCTGTTCCATGAATTTTTCATTTCATTTTACTTTTAAACTCCAGAATTTCTATTTGGTTCTTCTTCTTTTCCCTCCTCCTCCCCCTCCTCCTTCTCCTCCTCCCCTTCTTCAAAAGACTCCTGTCTCTTTATAGATATTTTCTATTTGGTGGAACATTGTTGGCATATTTTCCTTTAGTTCTTTTGACATGGTTTTCTTTAGTTCTTTAAACATATTTAAAATAGGTAATCTAAGTCTTTGACTAGTAAGTCCAACTTCTGGGCTTCCTCAGGAACAGTTTCTATTGACCATCTTTTTCCCTGATTATGGTCCAGACTTTCTTATTTCTTTACATATTTTATAATTTTTTGTTGAAAAGTTGCATTTTAAGTACTTTAATGTGGCAGCT
The DNA here is from genome assembly GCF_015220235.1 of Choloepus didactylus. Taxonomy (NCBI): domain Eukaryota; kingdom Metazoa; phylum Chordata; class Mammalia; order Pilosa; family Megalonychidae; genus Choloepus; species Choloepus didactylus. The sequence continues at coordinate 86,428,728 of NC_051315.1, read as the reverse complement.
CTGGAAATAAGATTCTCCCATCTCCCCAAAGTTTGTAGTTACAGCTGTTTGTTGTAGTTAGTAGTTGTTGTTTGTTTACTGATTATTCTGAATGAGTTCTGTAAAGTCTGTATTCTTTGTTGTGTGTGGCCATTGAAGTTCCTGCTCAGTTATATTAGTGGTCAGCTAATGTTTGGACAAAGATTTCCTTAAATGCCTGTAATCAATCCGTTTCCTGGCTTTTGCTAGGGACTCTGCGTGCATTTTGAGAATGCCTTCGACATTCAGCCAAACAGTTTACAACTCTGAATTAGCCTTAACTTTCAGGTTCTTCAAGGCTTCAAGGTCTACCAGAGATGATAGCCTAGGGCCTTCTCAGATCTTTCCTGAGCATGCCCACAATTTCTACTCATGTATATGGCCTCCTTGAGTCCTAGGAATATGTTTTGCATTTCAGTGCCCCCTATGGGTAGCTGCTTCCCCAGACTTTAAACTCCATAGTTAGCCTATTGTTTGCCTCCAACTATTATCTACTGCTGCAGGCAGCTGTGATATAACACAATTATCTCTGATTATTTTTGGGAATAGGAAAGACTATTTCTAAGATAAGCTCTTACTCAGTTCAGTTGTTCACAGTACCATCATATAGTTGTGCATTCATCATCACAATTTTTGAACATTTGCATTACTACACACAAAAAAACAATAAGAATAAAAGTTAAAGTAAATAAGAACACCCAAAACATCCCATACCCCCATCCTTCCCTATTATTCATTTATTTTTTGTCTTCATTTTTCTATTCATCTGTCCATACACTGTATAAAGGGAGCAGGAGCCACAAAGTTTTTAAAATCACATGGTCACACAGTGTAAGCAATATAATTATAAGTTATATAATCACTTTCAAGAATAAAGGCTACTGGGTCGCAGTTCAACAGTTTCAGGTATTTCCTTCTAGCTATTCCAATACACTAAAAACTAAAAAGGGATATCTATCTAATGCGTAAGAATAACCTCCAGAATGACCTCTGGACTCTATTTGAGATCTCTCACACACTGAAACTTTATTTTGTTTCATTTTTCTTCTCCCTTGTGGTCCAAGAAGGCTTTCTCAATTCCATGATGCCAGGGCCAAGCTCATCCCCACAAGTCACATCCCACATTGCTAGAGAGATTCACACCCCTGGGAGTCATGTCCCACATAGGAGGGAGGGCAATGAGTTTGCCTACGAGTTGGCTTAGAGAGAGATCTCTAAGCATCTGAGCAACAAAAGAGGTTCTCTGGGGGTACTCTTAGGCACAATTTTAAGTAGGCTTAGCCTCTCCTTTGCAGAAACAAACTTCATAAGTGCATGCCCCAAGATTGAGGGCTCAGCCTTCTAAATTGGTAGCCTCCAATGCTTGAGAGAATATCATCAGTTCTCCAGGTGGGGAAATTTAATATTTCCACAGTCTCTCAAGGGGGTATTGCAAATACATTTTTATTCTCTGCCCAAATTATTCTGGGATGTATTGGGGCTTAACATTAACCTGTACAAACCAACCAGATTTCACACCCTATTCAATAGTCCATGTAATTATGTTGTTTGAATAAACTAACCATACAAATTAAATTATATAGTGTGTTACAAAAATATAGATTTTGTGCCTAATAAACATCTCTTCCTTTGGTCTCACACAGAAGTTGAAGTTTTAAAAACACTGTCACTATCATCCTTTATCCTTTAGTCTGATTTACCTTAGTCCTAACCAAGTCCATTTTGTTCATATCTCTAATTGAAGTCTGATATCTTTTTTCAGATTCCTTAAATTTGCTGTATGGGGTAATGCTGACATTCACAGCTGCCAGACTTTGACTCTGAGTCTCAGGTGTCACACAGATACCCAAAGTTACAGGGACTGACCAGGTTATACACAAAAAGCTTAGCATCTCAGAATTTAGAAATAACCATCACAACTCAAAAATAGATGTAACTGCTGCAAGAGCTTATAATTTAGGAAACTTACAATAAGCCTTCCCCTGATAACCTATGCTCTCAGACTCAATTCTCAGGGTTTGCATATTATAGTTAATCCATACTAGTGAGGCATTATAATGTTTTTCTTTCTATTTCTGGTTTATTTCTCTCAACATACTGTCCTCAATGTCCATTCACCTCACAACTTCTCTCCTTCTTGTATCAGCTCAATATTCCATTGTATGTATACACTGCAGTTTGCAATTCCATTCATCAGTTGATGTACCCTTAGACCAACTCCATCCACTGCAAATTGTGAATACTGACACCATAAACCCCAGTGTGCAAATATTCATTCATTTGCCTCTTTTCAGTTATTCCAAGTAGGTACCCAAAACCAAGTTGCAGGACCATATGACAATCCCATGCTTAGCTTCCTGTGGAACCACCACACTGCCCTCCAAATAGGTTGCACCATTCTACTTCCCCACCAATGGTGATTAAGTACATCCCTTTTTCCACATTTTCTCCAGCACTTGTATCCCTCTGTTTAGTTTTTAGACAGTTTAATTCACAAACCATAAATTCCATCCTGAGTAAACAATCAATGGTTCCCTGTATAATCACATAGTTATGCATTCAGCACCACTGTCTAAATAAGGACATTTCCATTTCTTCCACAAAGAAAAAAAAGCAAAAAAGTAAAAAGACAAAAGAAAAAGAAAGAAGAAAAATGACAACCAAAAAGCAACAAAAGAAGAAATAAAATTAAAATAGAACACAATAAGAAGACAATACCAAGGTCAAGAATCCCATACTCCTCCCATATATCCCCTTTGTATAGACATTTAGCTTTGGTATATTGCCTTTGTTACAATTAATGAAACATATTAAAATGTTACTGTTAACTATAGACTCTAGTTTTCATTGATTGTATTTTTTCCCTAATACCACCCCATTTTTAATACCTTGCAAAGTTGACATTCATTTGTTCTCTCTCATGTAAAAACACATTTGTACATTTAATCACCGTCATTGACCATGCTAGGTTTCACTAAGTTATACAGTCCCAGTCTTTATCTTCTATCTTTCCTTCTGGTGTCCTATGTGCCCCTAACCTTCCACTTTCAACTGTATTCACAGTCATCTTTGTTCCATATATTTACATTATTGTGCTACCATCACCCAATATTGTGCCCCAAACTTCTCTCTCCTCTCTTTTCCTGTCTGTCTATAGTGCTCCTTTAGTGTTTCTTGTAATGCAGCTATCTTGTTCATAAACTCTCTCAGTGTCTGTTTGTTGAGAATATTTTAAACTCTCCCTCATGTTTGAAGGACAGTTTTGTTGGATATAGAATTCTTGGTTGGCAGTTTCTCTCTTTCAGTATCTTAAAAATATCATATCACTGCCTTCTTGCCCCCCATGGTTTCTACTGAGAAATCTGCACATAGTCTTATCAAGCTTCCCTTTTATATGATGGATTGTTTTTCTCTTGCTGCTTTCAGAATTCCCTCTTTGCCTTTGGCATTTGGTAGTCTGGTTATTAAGTGTCTCAGCATAGGTCTATTTGGATCTATTCTGTTTGGGATATGCTGCATTTCTTGGTTCTGTAATTTCATGTCTTTCATAAGAGATGGGAAATTTTCAGTGATTTTTTCCTCCATTATTGTTTCTTCCTCTTTTCCCTTCTCTTCTCCTTCTGGGACACCCATAATATGTATGTTCATGTGCTTCATGTTGTCATTCAATTCCCTGAGAGGCTGCTTATATTTTTCTTTTCTTTGTCCTGTCTGTTCTTTTGTTAGTAGGATTTCAGATGACCTGTCCTCCAGTTCACGAATCTTTTCTTCTGGTTCTTCAAATCTACTGTTGTATGTCTCCATTGTGTTTTTCATCTCTTCTATTGTGCCTTTCATTCCCATAAGTTCCACCATTTGTTTTTATAAACATTTGAGTTCTTCTTATTTGCCCAGTGTCTTCTTTATATCCTTCATCTCTTTTGCCCTATCTTCCCTCAACTCATTGATTTGATTTTTGCTTTAGGATATTTGTTTGAAGATCTTTAATTAGTTGTTTCAACTCCTGTAACTCAGTTGAAATGTAGGTTTGTTCCTTTGCCTGGGCCATGTCTTCATTTTTCCTAATGTGACTCATAATTTTTTGTTGTCTAGGCATCTGGTTTCCTTGATTACTCCAGTCAGATTTTCCCAGACCAGAAGGGCCCAGGTCTCAGGAGGATACTGTATTCATTATCAGGTTTCCCTGAGGGTGAGACCCAGCAGATTGTGACACTTTCCTGTGAGGCCTCTAGACTCTGTGTTTTTCCTATCATGCCCAGAAGGTGGTGCTTGTCAGCCTGTTGCTCACCACTGATATAAAGAGGTGTGGTTCTTTTAATTCTCAGCAGGCCCTGTCCCGGCCAGGGGTCAATTGTGTCACAAGCCAAGCTTAATTCTGGCCAATCACCCCAACCCCCCTTATTCCAAGCACTGGGGTCCAAATTGTCTAAAGGAGGGCAGCTACTTAAGCTGAGCCCCATCCCCCTTTTCCTAGAGAAGATACACCCTTTAAGGAGTTACCTTCTACACTTGAATTCTTCCTTTGTTTCTTTGACTCTGTTAACTCCACCCTTGCCTGGTTCAGTGCTGACAATTAAAAATTCCTGAGGCTTTCTCTAATGGGCTACTCAGGATGAAAGAAAAAAAAAAATGGAAAAGAGAGAAAGCCCCTTTTCAGAGACAGTCCCCAGCCTCCCAGTTCTGCTGGTCTACTGGTGTTGGTACCTGGTTCTCTGTGCCCCTTTTCTTTGAACACAGCAGTTTTCCAGTATTCTGAGCTCTGCCATCTCCAAAAGCCTGTTTTTATTTGTTTTTTTGTTTGTTTGTTTGTTTATTTTCCTGTCAGCCCTGCCTCTTCTCTGTCTGGAGTGACCTCAGGGTTCCTTTCCTGCTTCCTCTGGGTTTATCTGTGCTTGTAGCTTATATACAGTATTCCATATTCATTAATTAATACCGCAATTGGAGTTTGGTTGAGCTACCTTCCCTTGCTCCCAGCAGAGATTGCTTCTTTTTCCCTCAGGGGCATGTTCCAACCCTGCCTGCCATGCCAGTGAGGGAGGGATGCCAGCTCCTCATTTTGCAGAACTTTATTTATAGTTTTATGCTGCAATCTCAGCTGTTCCACCCTTTCCAGGCTGATGTTTGATGTGTGTTCAGTCATAGATGACCCCCAAAGTTGTTTCAGACTATTTGCTAGTTGTTCCTGGCTATTTACTAGTTGCTCTAGAGGACTAACTAAATTCCACACCTCTCTATGCCACCATCTTGCCCCTGGGCTATTAGTTTCAAGGCTGCTGTAGAACCAGGAAGGGTAGATGAGAATAGGACAAGTTAAAGTGCTACAAAGCTCACTGTTCTTGCTGAGATTCAACAATTGAAAACAAACAAAAGTTTCTTGATTGATGAAAACCTTTGACTGATATCCAGAATTCTGAAAAAATTGGTTTTGCCAATTTTTTTGCTTGTGTTCTCATCACTTTTATGTAGGAGAAGATTTTTGGAGGCTCTTACGCCATCCTTTTCACTGACATCACTGACAAGAATTAAATATCAAAATGAATATAAAGATTTGTGAGCAAACAGCAAACTGTGGGTCAACCTGTAATACTATTGATGTGATCAGTACTTTATGTGAGGGGACTGTGGACTGTGAGCATTCAGTACACCACGGGAAGATCAGTGTGTTTTAGAGAGCGACCAAAGAGGCTTTTTTTTTTTCCCTTTTGTGAGTGGTTAAAAGTATGTGCATTCAGAGAACTTCTATTTTACACATTTAGAAAGAACCAAAATGTTTCACTGTGGATACATTTTCTAAGTACAAATCATTTCTGACTTTATTGAACCTATCTTAAAGTTGACATCAATCCAGCATATCCTATTAGCTTTTCAATAGGTTCATAATTTTTGGAGTTCTATATGTTTAAATAGAGAAGCAGTTGAATGGCAGGCCTCGCATTCAATTTGCAACAGAGGCTGGGCCTGGAAAGATCACAAACACTTTAAAACACCTGGGAATGCTTCTGTTCTCAAGTCAGTTTCTTCTGCCATTCACTGTTGAATGTCTCCTTTCCCTTATTGCACAGCCTTGAATATTTCTGCATGAGTCCTGGGATAAACTCATTCTTCTACTTGTTATTTTGTGTCTCAATCTTGGCTTTCATGTTATTTATTGAAGTAGAAGCCATACATTGAATCTCTTGTGTAGCCATAACTGATCAGGTCATAGCCAGATGCTTTCTTTTGTTGGAAGGTACTGGTCTACATCTCAAATTGATTTGAAATATATTACAGAACACAATTTAAAATAAATTATCAGATGTTCTCAGCTGCTATTTTACCCACTTGTTTGTCAATTAAATATGTATTTCCCAACACTCACTTTTAAAGCACCTTTATTTAGATATATTTTCCATACCATAAAATTTAAGTATTTCAAGTGTATAATTCAATATTCTGTAGGAACTTTACCAAGGGGTGCAATTGTCACCATAAACACATTTCAGAACATTTTCATTTCCCCAGCAAGATTCCTTATGCCCATTTATAGTTAATCCTCTTTTCTACCCTCAGCCCAGGCAACTACTAATATGTTTTCTGTTACTATAAATTTTCCCTTTCTGTACATTTCATGTGAACAGAATCATACAATATGTGATCTTTAATGTCTGACTTCTTTTACTTCACACAATAGTTTCCACATTTTTCCCTGATGTAGCATGTGTCAGTAGTTCCTTTCCTTATTATTGTCGAGGAGTATTCTGTTGTATGGATGTGCCTTGTTATGTCTATTCATTCATGAATTGATAGGCATTTAGGTTGTTTCCAGTTTTTGCTTCTTTATTATGAATAATTCTTCGGTGAACATTTGTGTGCAAGTTTTTGTGTGGATATATGTTTTCATTTTTCCTGAGTAGATACCTAGGAGTTGAATTGCTAGATTATATGGTAGTTTTATGTTTAACTTTTTGAGGAACTTGCAAACTGTTTTCCAAAGTGTCTGCACCAGACGCATTCTCATCAGCAATATCTGAGGGTTCTTGTTTCTCTAATCCTCACCAACATTTGTTATGTCTGTGTTTTTTATTATAGACATCCTAGTGAGAATGAAATGGTATCTCATTGTGATTGTACTTTACATTTCCCTACTGACTAATGAGGTTGAATATCTTTTCATGTGCTTGATATCTTCTTTGGTGAGATATATGTTCATATTTTTGCCCACTTTTTGGATTGGGTTGTTTTTTTCTTATTACTGAGTTTCAGAGTCCTTTGTGTATTTTGTATATAAGTCCTTTATCAAGTATGTACTTTGCAAATATTTTCTCCCAGTCTGCTTCTGTGCTTTCATTTTCTTATTGGTATTCTTTGAAGTGCAAATTTTGCATTTTGATGAGATCCAATTTATTACTGTTTTCTTTTATGGACTGTAATTTTGGTGTCATATCTAAACAATTTTTCCCTAACCCAATTTCTCAAATATTTTCTCCTATTTTTTAAAAAAAGTTGTATTGTTTCTTATATTTAAGTCCATGATCAATTTTGAATTAACTTTTTGCATAAGGTGTAAGATGAAGGTATAAGTTCATCTTTGTGCATGTTGGTATCCAGTTGACCCACCATTTGTTGAACGGACTGCCTTTTCCCCCAATGAGTTGCCTTGGCATCTTTGTCAAAAATCAATTACCTACAAATCTAAGAATTTATTTCTAGATTCTTAATTTTTACTCTGTTGATCTATATGTCTGTTCTTATGCCAGTACCACATTGTCTTGTTGACTGTAGCTGTATAGTAAGTTTGAAATTAGTAAGTGTGTGTCCTCCAACTTTGTCTTTTTTGAAAAGTATTTTAGCTATCCTACGTGGTTTGCATTTACATATAAATTTTCAGATTTGCTTGTTGATTTCTGCCAAAAAAAAAAAATGCTGGAATTTTGATAGAGGTTGACTTGAATCTACAAGTTAATTTTGGTAGAAGTGCAATCTTCACAATATTGTGTTTTCCAATCCAGAGTTCTGAAAAAATTGATTTTGACAATTTTTTTTTTTTTTTTTTTTTTGCTGCTGTTTTCATCGCTTTTATGTGGGAGAGGACTTTTGGAATTTCTTATGTGAATATGGTATTTCTCTCTATTTATTTAGATCTTTAATTTCCTAAGCAAATTTTGTAATTTTCTATGTATAATTGTTGTAATTTTTTTGATGGTTTGGATGCATTATGTCCCCCAAAATGACATGTTCTTTAATGCAGTCTTGTGGGGGCAGATGTATTAGTGTTGATTAGTTTGGAATCTTTGGATGAGGTTGTTTCCATGGAAATGTGACCCACCCAACTATGGGTAATACTTTTCACTAGATTATTTCCATGAAATTGTGGCCCTGCCCATTCAGGGTGGGTCTTAATTAAATCACCGGAGTACTTTAAAAAAAGCCACGCAGGCCCAGATGCTTGTTACAGCTTAGAGAGACATTTTGAAGATGGCCATTGAAAGCTGATGCTGACATTTTGGAGAATGCAATTTTGAAATGCAACCCAGGATCAGCAGATGCCAGTCATGTGCCTTCCCAGCTACAGAGGTTTTCCAGATGCCAATGACCATCCTCCAGTGAAGGTACCCTATTGTTGATGCCTTACCTTGGACACTTTATGGCCTTAAGACTGAAACTTTGTAACCAAATAAATGCCCTTTATAAAAGCCAATCCATTTCTGGTGTTTTGCAAAAATGGCAGCATTAACAAACTGGAACACTTTTTTTCTTAAATTTATTTCTATTTTATATTTCTGATGAATTGTGAATAGAATTGCATTCTTAATTGCATTTTTGGATTTTTCATTACTTATGTAAAGACTTAAATTTTTTAAAGCCTACCAAAGAAATTTATGTAATGGTAGGATCCTGGTTGCCTTAATGTGCTTCTATAAATTCTTAACATGATTATTAACCTCTCATGGATATAACCATAGTTTATTCATCCAAGTATACTTGGATAATGTTTTGGTACATTATTTTTCAGTTTAAAAGGACATGGTTACAGATCCACATAAGTCAGTTACCTTGATGGAAACTTGATCTATGTAAGTAATGTGAGTTAAAATTTTTTCATAGGCTTTTATCAAGTTTGGAGTTAAGAGTTTATTAGTGATGAGAGCTATAGATTTACAATATTACATTACGTATGAGCATTGGGTGTTTGTGACAAATGTCTTTTTTTTTTTAACAGAATTACCCCCCACACCCCCTTTATTGTTTTTTTACCTGATAGATGGTAATTGTTTAGGCAAGAGTATTAATGTTCATTTTATATGTTTCAGGAACTCTTTCCTAGGTTATACACATGGAAATATTACCAAATGGCAATTTGAAGTGCTAATTGTTTGGCATATCTAGGTTGTAGTTCCTAAGTTCCCAGGGCAGGAGGGAGGTATAACTTCTTAAATTTCAGGCAGAATAAACTTGGACTGTCATACTGGATGGTCTTGTCCAAACTTTTACCTTTGTGTACAAGAAAGCTTTTTTGTCATAAAATGGAGGTCTAACAACATTTGTCAGACACGTGAAGACGCTTTTCTATGGGTTGAATAGTGGATGTTGTGGTACGATGATCACAACCAAGCATGTATGATAGAGCACACATAAGAAGAATGCCAGTCCCAGTTCACACACGTTATATCGTGTCCTGTCTGGTTGAGTGTTTGACCTGGATTTTTCATTTTTAGTGAGTGGAGTATTATATTATTAATATTTGCATTAAAATAAGCCAGAATCTGTCTGTAGGCCCCCACTTTGTACTTTCAGCTTCTGCTGTGGTCTTATCAAGTAGTGTTCTAGTTTGCTAATGTTGCAGAATACAAAACACCAGAGATGGATAGGCTTTTTTAAAAGGGGGTTTATTTGGCTACACAGTTACAGTCTTAAGGCCACAAAGTGTCCAAGGTAACACATCAGCAATCGGGTACTTTCACCGGAGAATGGCCAATGGTGTCCGGAAAACCTCTGCTAGCTAGGAAGGCAGCTGGCATCTGCTCCAAAGCTCTGGCCTCAAAATGGCCCTCTCCCAGGACATTCCTCTCTAGCAAGCTTGCTCCTCTTCAAAACATCACTCACAGCTGCACTCTGTTCCCTCTCTCTGAGTCAGCTCATTTATATGGCTCCACTGATCAAGGCCCACTCTGAATGGGAGGGTCCATACCTCCATGGGAACTCTCATCAAAATCATCACCCACAGCTGGGTGGGGCACATTCCAAGCAAATCTAACCAACACCAAAACATCTGCCCCACAAGACTACAAAGATAATGTCATTTAGGGGACACAATACATTCAAACCGGTGCATTCCACCCCCTGGACCCCAAAATGACATTATCTTTCCAAATACAAAATACATTCATTCCATCACAATATCACAAAAACTCAAATCATTTCAGTAACAAAAGTTAAGTACAAGATCCTATCAAAATCAATTACGGGTGTGGTGGGTCCTAAGGCATAATTTTTCTTTAACTGTGGATCTGTGAACTTAGAACAAGTTATGTGCTCTCAATATACAAAGGAGAGACATTCATAGGATAAACAATTCCATTGCCATAAGGAGAAACAGTAAGGAAAACAGGGTTAACAGGAGCAAAACAGTTCCTAAAACCCGCAGGACAAACTCCATTAGATTTCAAAGTCTGAGAGTCATTTACATAACAATGTTGCATCCTTGGGGCTTGAGAGAGTGGGAGTCTAACCCTTCCCAAGGACCTTTGCAGCAGCCCTTTTCTCTCCAAATGCTTGGGTGAGTGCTCCGACATATCCACACATTGGGGAGACCACCTTCTCGGCCCCACCCTCCTCAAACATCGGGGCAGCTCCTGGATTCCCTTCCATCTCCGGGGCACACGCTCAACCCCTTCAGAACAGTGTGGTGGCAGCCAGCCTCTCCCCAATTCCCTGGGAATGTCCTCTGCCCTCTTTGGGACCTCCGATGGCAAAACTCTTCCAGAGCATCGAGGCAGAAAGCCCACTCTCGACCTCCAGGGCAAACTCACCCTTTCCATGCATGTGGGCTGCTCCGCTCTCCCAGCCCGAGACCTCTTAACTCCAGATCTCAACCTCCATGGCTCTGTCTCTGAAGAAATTTTTCCTTTAATTTTTTCCTTGTCTGTCTCCTCCAGTCCAGACTGGCAATGGCTCTGTCCATAAAGATCTCGCAAAAATTCTGTTGGCTTTGCATGAAGCACACAGGGATCAAAGCCATTAGACAATAGGACTTTCCACAAATCCTTTCTGGATAATTCCATCTCCAATCTTGGCTTGTACTGAAATGGTGGCTGGGTTCCATGTTTGGTTACATCCTCACGTTGGGCTATAGCTTCAGGGATTCCACACCCTGGAAGCTCATAATTTTCCAAGCCATCAGCTTCTGGTCTCTTTGAACCCAAGAGTTCAGTTCTAAGTTTATCTCTTTCCGCTCGCATTTTACTATAAGCTGCAAGGAGAAGCCAGGGTACCTCCTCCACATGTAGTCTGGAGATCTCCTCAGCTAAGTATTCCAGGTTGTTGCTTTCAAATTCTTCCTTCCATCTGACACCAGGACTCAATTTTGCCAAATTCTGTGCCACTTTAAAACAAGGATCACCTTTCTTCCCGTTTACAGCAACATATTCATCATTTCTGTTCAAGGCCTCATCAGAAGTATCTTTAGAGTCCATATTTCCACAAACAGTCTCTTTAAAGCAGTTTTGGCCTTTTCTATCAAGCTCCTCACAATTCTTCCAGAATCTTCCCCTTATCCATTTGAAAAGCCACTCCAACATGTTTGGTATTTGCAGACTCAGCAGCAAAAGCACCCCACTTCTCTGGTACCAAAATCTGTTCTAGTTTGCTATTGCTGCAGAATGCAAAACACCAGAGATGGATTGGCTTTTTTAAAAGGGGGTTTATTTGGCTACACAGTTACAGTCTTAAGGCCACAAAGTGTCCAAGGTAACACATCAGCAATCGGGTACTTTCACCGGAGAATGGCCAATGGTGTCCGGAAAACCTCTGCTAGCTAGGAAGGCAGCTGGCATCTTCTCCAAAGCTCTGGCCTCAAAATGGCCCTCTCCCAGGACGTTCCTCTCTAGCAAGCTTGCTCCTCTTCAAAACATCACTCACAGCTGCACTCTGTTCCCTCTCTCTGAGTCAGCTCATTTATATGGCTCCACTGATCAAGGCTCACCCTGAATGGGCGGGGCCACTCCTCCATGGGAACATCTCATCAAAATCTTCACCCACAGCTGGGTGGGGCACATTCCAAGCAAATCTAACCAACACCAAAATGTCTGCCCCACAAGACTATAAAGATAATGGCATTTGGGGGACACAATACATTCAAACCGGCACAAGTAGTATCTGAAACATTTGTGCAATTAATGGCCAGGGTTCTCTTGAACATGTATGATAGTTAAATCTGAAAGATGACCAGCAACAGTCTGACCCTTTTTTAATACAATGTAGCCGACACCTCCCATTCAAGGATAGCATGCTAATAAGCCATGTTGTGCTAAGAGAGGAAACAGGGACAGATGCTGGTGAGAGGTAGCCCTCTTTTTTTTTTTTGTAGGTTGTTCTTATTATTATGATTGTTATTATTATTATTTATAACATTAGAACTGTACACAGAAGCCCTGTCTCTATATCCCAGCTGCTGTAGTTAAATGAGGCATCTTTCTGAGGGAGCAGAGATTGAAAACCATCAAGGTAGATGCTTTCTAGGGACCTTTGTCTTTAGAACGCTTGATATATGGTCTGTGATTGGCACACCTTTTTAGCAGATCTGACCCACTTTTTACACTCTTCTCCTGACTCTTTACTTGATAGAAATTTTACATTTGAATATTAAGTTGAGAAGATTGCCTTTTTGAAAAAGTACAGGACATGTTTAAGATCCATAAATTGGTATTTCTTTACATCTCTTGCTCCAGAATAGCTCTTATGATTGTTGTTAGTGATGAACCAAGTTTAGTCAATCTTCTTCTTCAACAAGATGGTGGACCTATCTTGTCAAGATATTTATGGATTCAGAGCTGAGGAATATGCTTCTTTTAATGGCTTTACTATGTAAGTAAGGCTATATAATATGAGAGGTAGCCCTTTGAAGTACTAGCTAATTGGATTGTGACTTATGCTATGGCCTGTGAAAATCATGACGTCATCAACAATCACTGAGGTCAGAGGCAAATGGAAAATTTTAGGTTAGGTGCATATAAAAAAAATGTATGGAGAATAGAAACTAAGCAGTCCTGCTCTAGAAATTATCTAGAGAGATCTAATTGCTTTACCAACAGTGGTGTTGTCCTTTATCATATATTATAAATCTAAACCATTTTATACATCTTGGTATCTGGTAATCTTCAATTTTTAATAAACTTCAAATGTCAAAATTGTATTTTTCATTGTGGTAACTTATATACAATATAACATTTACCGTTTAACCACTTTCAAGCATACAATTTGGTGGCGTTAATTACATTCACAATGATGTGCTACCATCACCACATCCATTATGAAAATTTTCCAGTACCTCAAACAGAAACTCTGTATGCATTACCAGGGTTATGGTAAAAACAACATTCTCATTAAATTAACACTTATTCTATGCAATAGAAGCTGAAATTCTAATGAAAATAGAAGCTGTAGTTATAAAAATTTACAAGTATTTTAATATATAGAGCATACCTCAACTACAAAATTTTTGTGATTTAGCTAAATTTGAATTAAAAAAAAAGATTCTGTAGTATGGTGGTTTGCAGTTTTTTCTTTTTGCTGTCCATTATCACATAATTTTAGGTATGTTTAAGTGTTTGGAGAATTCCTTTGTAAGTCAGTTTAACTGTAATAACATAGAAATTGCATACAAACAAGTCCTTAATTTTGATTGCATTTTTTTGTCAAAATTAGTTGAAAATTTTAGTCAACATGGTTAATGAGCATAATTCCCAAAATATCAGCATTTGAAACTTTTAGCAAATCATAGTTATTGCAAAACTTTATAACATTAAACTTTTTCCAAAGATAGAACTGACCAAATAAATTTAGGATCTCAAATGGAGTAGAAGATTTAAACTTGAAATTCTATAACTGGATATTGAAATATCTTGACTTGTGAGGAGAATCTTTTGATGGAGCTTCTATTTTTAACTAGATAAATTTATATTCTATGCCAGAATGGAATGAAACTGAGAAGGACTATGACTGACTTTTGGCAGAGCATTAAAATGAATCATAAAGAGAGAACTTATTTGATATTTATCTTGTAAACATATTCGTTAAAGAAAAACACTTGAATGGAGGCAAAAAGGCAGTACCTGTAAAAATATTTGGGCTGAACTACTGACACGTTTCAGCACAAAAAAATTATATTCAGTAGTTCTCAGTTTAGCAGAATTTACTAGTGTTTACCAAGTATCTTAGCACCTCTACTCTGAGTTCATTAAAAATATTATGGTATCAGCTGAAGATATCAATAATTTCAAAATGTTGACAAAACAGAAGGTAATTTTATGAAAACAATGATAAAAGACTAAGATTATATAGAAAAATAAAATCTTCATAAAAATACCATGACAGATATTGTTAAAAATTGACTAAAGTGAGAAGTTATTCTACTTTTGTTGTTTTTTAATGTTCAGATAGTCAATATGTTTTTAAAATATTTTTTAACATATATAGATATGTGTTACTTTTTAGTTTTTTATAATTTTTAATAGTACCATTTTAAAGGTCCAAAAGTATAAGGCAAATAAATATTTGTTGTTCAATAATATTTCAAAAAATCGTGTTATTTTAATTATTTTTAATAACCTTTCTATCAAAGGTATCTCGGCTTAGATGATTAATTTTGTGGTCACCCTTCATATAAGGGATATGATAGCAAAAAGTCTACATTTTTAGATTTACTTTGGACCAACTGTACTTAGCAACCAATTGTCTGCTATCAGTTTCATATCTGACCTTCTGCACTTTGCTTGCTTCCCATTTTTCCCTGCCTTATCTCCAACCTCGAATTTTGGGTCTCAGTAATTCCACTTACTGCTTCCTCTCTTGGCTCAATGACTAGGCAGGAGAAGTAATACGACTTCTTTCTTTTGACCTTAGAAAACTTTCTTGAAAACCCTTCCTTGGAAGTCCCATTGACTTGGCCAGATGCTTAAAGTCCTTTCAGGCTGTGCCCTGGTCCTAGCTCTTTTAAGTTTGGGCAGAGTTATTGATTGCCAGTCCTGAGTTTTCATCATTATCACTCTTCAATTTATTCATGTTTTATTTTTCTCTCCAAGAGAATATATTAGATATTTAAATGTTTTCATTCACTTATGCTTTATTCTAAATTATCTAGACCTGATAACCTGATATTCATATCAGTGCCTAAAAACAAGGCTACTTGTTTACATTTTAATTTATTTTATTTTTAATCATGAAGCATATTTCTTATTTTTATGACTATTCTAATGCTATGAAAGCTCTTTATATAGGTTACTATTTGCTGGATTCCGTAAGGCCGTGGCTGTATTAGGAAATTTAATTAACTTGAGTTTATCATCTTTCTGGAATACCAGGGAGGTTTTCATCATTAGGGTATCCTGTTAAAAATGTTGTCTGCTGCAATTATGATAATGTTCATGCATGGAAATTAATTTCTGTTTGATTGTCCTACAATTAATAACCTTATCTATAAAAATTATATCTTCCATGTTGATAACATTCAGAAACTAATTATGTGAAAAAAAACACAAAACTAGTTACAATGATAAAAAAAAATTTAAGGTATATTCCTTGTATTACTTTAATCTTTACAAATATGACCTGAATACCTCCTATAAAGGATAATAGTTTTTCTGTAATCTATATGATGTAAAATACTGCTGATGATACACATCACAGGAAATTGATCAAGGAAAATATTTTTGTATTGCTTGGATTAACTGCACTTTTTCTGTTGTAATCTCAGATACCCAAGAAGCATACTGACAGAATTTACCAACATTTTAGGGCTTGGCATGAGGCTTAGTATATTTATACCATGGTGATATCACCTCACTTTGTGGGTTTTGGAGAGAAAAAGGAGGGTGTCATCTGGGAAGGGTTTATATGACATTGTGGGTTGAGATATTTCTATATTGGTAGTGTCTAAGATGAATTACCCTTTTCTTATCTAGGTGTCTGTTGACATGCAGATCTTCCAGAAGGAGTTGGAAAAACTGGTTTCCCTTTCTATGAGCACAAGTTTCTTCCTTGGCTTAAGGTCCCTGAATGCTGCATTTGAAACTCTCCTTACCATGGCACTCATAGCAAATGAAACTGTGCAGAATGCGTGTGCTATACAAACTACACAAAAAACAAAAATCAAAGCAAAACAAAAACTTGCTTGTTGCAAAGATGCGGACAATAGAATCACTTTAGGTATTTTACTAAATAAGGTAACATTTGGGGGGCAGGCTATAACTCCTATTCCATTTGGAAAAATGATTGAGAATGCCAGAAATCCATATGTAAAATCAAAAACAAGTCAGTTGGATGTCCAAGGTGGGAAAAACCAACCCAGTGGATCTTTCACTTGTTTTGAGCTTGACCAAACAGAAACTTTAAGGGGTTCTTTATTAATATTTTTGTTTCATTCCTAATTGTTGCTGTCAAGTGTATTATTAATAGGGCCTTAGGTGTTTTAACAGCCATCATACCTCAGGTTCATACATCAGACAGTTCTATACTGAAGTGGAAACTTGTGAGACTGACTCTCAAAATCAAGATGGAGGTATAGATCCTAAAATGTGATGATTTGTGTGCTCAGTTCAGAGCTTCATGATAAAGGTGCACTAAAAGGAGGGACTAAAAAATAGATTATTTTAACTTAGAGTAGCACTTTCCTGGGAGGTATCAAAACTGAGTGTTGGGCTATATCACAATGGATTCCAATCAACTGAAGTTGATAAATGACCATGAATTTTGAGTATACACCAGACCATTACCAGACCTAAATGGAGACTCCTTCCTGACTCATGAACAGTGGGACTTTCCCCCTCAGACTGAAGACTTTATTTAAAGAAATATTAGCATATCAAAAAGTTATCTTTTGTTTGTATGTTTAACACTTGTATAGATTTGTGTAACCACCACCACAATCAGGACACAGAACAATTCCATCACATCCCCAAATTTTCTTCTGCCAACATTTTGGAGCCAGTACTCTCTCCACTCCAACCGTTGGCAACTATCGGTCTATTCTCCACTTCTATATTTTTGCTTTTTCTGGGATGTCATATACATGGACACATACAATATGTAACCTTTGAGGCTGGCTTCTTTTTACTCAGCCTTTGAGATTCATCTGTGTTGTTGCATGTATCATAGCTTGTTCTCTTTAGTTGCTGAATAGTGTTCCAGGGTATGAATATAACAGTTTGTTATCCGTCCACCTAAAGAAAGATATTTTCCTCCCAGTTTATGGAAGTTATGAATAAAGCTACAATAAATGTCCATGCACAGATTTTTTAAAATGCATCTTTTATTGTGAAATTTAACACATATATAGAATAGTGTTAACTTTCAAAGTACAATTTAACAAGTAGTTAGACAGCAAATTTCAAAGAATGTAATGGGTTACAGTCACACAATTTCAGTCATTTCCCTATTGTGATAACATAACACATATACAGAAAGGTGATAACTTTCAAAGTACAATTTTAACAAGTAGTTGTATAGGTAATTTCGAAGAATGCTATGGGTTACAGTTCCACAGTTCAGCTATTTCCTCATTTTAAAATATAAGATAAATATAGGAAGGTGATGGCTTTCAATGTATAATCTGAGTAGCTGTAGAGCAAACCCCAAGAATGCCATGGGTTACAGTTCTACCATTTCAGCCATTTCCCTCCAGCTACTCTAATACCCCAGCATCTAAAAATGTATATATTTATATAAGGATTCAATATTTGTAATTCTTTGTTAAATCCTATCTTGTCTGTTTCTACCCCATCCTCTTGTTTAATCACTTTCTTGATCTTCAAGGATGTTGAGGCAGTGACCACCTAACTTGTTCATATCGAAAAGGGGTGCTGACATTAGGGGGAAGAGGGCTACATCTGGTTGATGTTCTTGAAGAGGCTTTTGTTTTTGGATTTTGGGACTTATCTGGCATAGGAACAATCTGGAGGATTTAAGTTTCTGAAAAATAAACTTAGTGAAACTTTTAAGGAGTCTCAGACAGGGACCTACATAGTTTGGTATGGCTGTTGGTTATGGCTTGGCATACTGTGGCCATTTGTGTTATCTAGCTGGAGCTTTCATAAGAGAAACCTCCAGGATAGCCTCTTGCCTCTATTTGAAATCTCTTAGCCACTGTAACCTTATTTGTTACCTTTCTTTTTTCCTTCTGGTCAACAAGGCATTTTCAATCCCTTGATGTCAGGGCTAGGCTCATTCCTGTGAGTCATGTCCCACATTGCCAGGGAGATTCACTCCTCTGGGAGTCATGTCCCATGTACGGGGGAGGTTAATGAATTTATTTGCCGAGTTGGGGCTTAGCCTCTCTTTTACAGCCATGTTTTACAAGAGCAAGCATCAAGATCGAGGGCTTGACTTATTAAGTAGGGGGGTGCCTAATTTCACATAGTATATATTCTGTCCAAGATAAACAATCTGAGTCTCATGTTATTCTTCTACTTAGTTATACAATTATCATCACTCTCAATTCATGCACAGATTTTTGAATAAAGTTTTCATTTATCTAGAGTGAAATTTTCATTTCTCCAGAGATTGCTGAGTCATAGGATAGGTGTGTTTAACTTTTAAAGAAACTACCAAACTGTTTTCTAAAATAGCTGTATCATTTTGCATTTCCACCAACAATTTATAAGAGTTCTAGTTCCTCTGCATTATCACCAGTACTAGGTATTGTCAGTTTTTTTAAATTTAGTGACTCTAATAAGTTTGTACTGCTATCTCATTGTGGCTTTAATTTGCATTTCCCTAAATGTTAATGATTTTGAGCATATTATTGCGTGTTTATTTTCTATTTGTATCTTCTTTGGTGTTTGTTCAAATATCTTACCTTTTTTTTTTAATTGTGTTGTTTCTTACTGAGTTTTGAGGGTTTTTTAAAAATATAAACTCTGACTATAAGTTTTTTTGTTGGAATTGGGACTTGTTTTTAACAAACTGTGTACAGGCAATATTATTTATTTAATTCTATCCAGAGAACTAATTTTCAATCTTTAATTACCATAACTACCATGAACTCCCCCTTTCTAGCTTGTAAAAGCTCTGACTTTTGCCCTTTGGTGTAAGTTACTAGACTACTCAGGTAAGTAATAGATTCAGATTTTTAAAAATAAGTATCTTGAGGGTTTTAAAGCATTCTTTGACATTATGA
This sequence comes from Choloepus didactylus, assembly GCF_015220235.1. NCBI lineage: Eukaryota > Metazoa > Chordata > Mammalia > Pilosa > Megalonychidae > Choloepus > Choloepus didactylus. The sequence continues at coordinate 86,409,341 of NC_051315.1, read as the reverse complement.
ATCTTGTCTGTCATTTCCTAACCAGGCTGCTGTGGATGTGTTAATTAACTTCTAAGGGCTTCAATTTATTTAACTGTAAAATAAAGATATGTCTTAAAATATTTGTGAAGATTAACTAAAATAATGCTTATAAAGTGCTCAATTAGAGCCTAGTGCATATTGGAAGTTCAATAAACAGGGATATAAAGGAATTTCAATGAATAGGGAAAAAAGTTAAGAAAAATAGTTAATCTAACAGAAGAATAATAATTTTAAATAATGAAGGTATTTCAGATTTCTAGTATTCTTTGCCAGATATTGTAGCTCCGTGACTAGCTGTTTAGGGGTTAGGGAAATTGGCTCGCCAATGTTATTATGGACAACTGCATAATTTACTTCTTTAGTAAACTCAATTAGAGCTACTGCCATGGATGGAAAGAGGCCAAGAAAAGTGATTAGAGCCCATAAAAGCATGAGCAGTCCTAAAATTGCATAATGAAGAGCAAGCAAATGCTTCCACAATCATGGAAGAAACATAAGGTGCTTAGTTAAGTAGTTATTTGGTGTTAATGAAGACTGTTTTTCTGTCAATAAATCGTTGGCCATGATTTCATTTATCCTGAGTAACAAGATTTTTTTTAGAATGTTCCTAATGGAAATTGAAGGCTTTAAGGAATGCATTGTTTGTCATTTAAAAATTATTATTTTTTAATGTATCTAAGTAGAAAATTTAACTTCAGAACATAATGCAAAGGAGGACACATTTTAGAAAAATAGCCCATGGAAGGGAAAAAGCCCCTAGTAGGTCAAATCCAAAAATCCTCTTCATAGGGCATTTGACAGAGAGAGAAAGAGAAGGGGGTGTGTGTGGGGGGGAGATAGGGGTGGGGGGATTGAGAGAGAGAGAGAGAGAGAGAGAGAGAGAGAGAGAGAGAATGAGAGAGAGAAACCAGCCTTATCATTGTTAGGCTAACTCAGTGGTTTCCAAACTTTGCTGTACATTGGACTTACCTCAGGGAGGATCTTTAAAACATATTGGATATTGATGCCTGGTTTCCACTCCCAGATATTCCTATTTAATTGGTATGGGGTTCAACCCTGGATATTGGGAATTTTAAAGGCTCAGGTGATTCTAATGTGCAGCAGAATTTGGGAACCACTGCATTAGACTTAAATGAAAAAAAAAAAAGTCTGGTTAAAGGTCACTCTTGACTGACAGCTGTGTGGGAAGGAAATAGTGTTCCACATCAAGACTAAATTAAATTTCATCAGAAATTTGTTTAAGCCTCTTGCCAGGAATGTTAATTTCTCCCCTAAAGGAAGAAAATGTTGGCTTCCACACCAGGTTTGGGAGAGTTTTTCATTTACATAGGGAATTGCACTGGAGTAGGAATCAAGAAACTTGATTCATAATTTGTCTCTGTCTCTCACTGCCTCATTCACCAGCTGAATTATATGGGGAATTTTTAAACTTCACTAGCTTTCAATTTACTAATCGGTAAATGTGGAACAAGATACATTTTATAATGTTTTCTAGTTCTACATTCTGTAATTTTATAAGTAACAACAATAATAATCAGTACTATAAAATAACATAAAAATTGAAGAAAACAAAGTAAATTTTATCAAATACATACATTTAATATATGTATACTGAGTAAGCTGAGCCACCCTGTAGCTGGCAGGAGCATGGGGTTGTGTTTAAAACACACACACATACACACACACACTGAGAGAAATCCAACTCCAAACTCTTTAAGATTGAAGGAAGACATGGTAGAATTACCTTCCTCAATATATACAAAAATGCCCTAAAATTCCTCTTTAGCTGTTTCTTCCCCATATCACAAAACAGCTGTTTTTGCCAATTGCTTGTTCCCATTCCCTCTTCTAGGTCTTCACGCCAAACACCAATCTGCTCTCTAGAGCACCTCTTCAGCAGTCAGGACCTTTTTCTTCTAGGAGTGGCTCAATGAGGCTTTGTCTGCCAAATTTTCTTGTATGAAATCCAGCATTTGGAGAAATTAAAACTGTCTATAGGGGGAAGAATTCCAGAATACAATCAGGATTCCACTCCCCACTCATCCAGGAGGATATATTTATTGTCAGAGAAGGAATATGGAGTGTTCATTGAATATTTCCCTCCTGGTTGCATGGGCCACCAGGTAGTCCCCCATGCCACAGTCAGAAGGAATGCATCTGTTTCTACCCTCCCAAGATGCTGTGCAGTCCTGGGCTGTTCTATCCCACCTCATGGGGCCAGGGAATTAGTGCCTAGCTGGTGGGGCAGTCATGTTTGTCAGTCTTGCCACACTAGAAGCAGATTTGGAGAAATAGTGAAGGTCCCAGGATGAATTGAGTCTTGGACTGACCCTAACAGAGTCCTCCAATCAGGGGTGAAGGAGTCACTTATTCCCATTCACCAGAATCGTGATGGTTGTGGATCTGACATCAAAAGAATAAATTATGTCTATGTTACTCTTCTTCCTCAGGGCCACCCTGGCAACTCCATGATGAAATAAAAATTTGATCATGCTCCCTGAGCATTACCACGGTGGCCTCTTTCTCCTCACTCCAGTTTTATTAACATGAGAAAGCAAGTCTACAGTAAATCTTGGTTATCTCTTCCTCTAGCACTGATCTAATTTGGCTCTTTCTGGTTTTCCAAATTGTGTTGCACCACAACTCTGCTGTTTTCTTGTTATCTGATCTTCTTACTAGGCATAAGCACTGTTTAATTGCCTTGAGGAAGATTAGCACTGATAAGGCATATAAACAAGAGTGTCAATTTTTAGCATGCTCAACTGAATTTTTGAATCCATACTAAAACATTAGTCCCCCAAAGTTTAGCTTAGCAGAGAGAGAATGAATTTTCTAAATTCTTTAAGCTTTTATTAATATATTAATAACTAGGTCTGGCAGGTATGTATGTCAAGATTTCTATGAACCATGAGTACAGGCAATTTTTTCTGCTCTGCAGGAAGAGAGGAATGTCTTCCCCTTTCAACTGTGGAATGAGGGAGGAAACGTATGAGAGAGAGAAGCCAAGAAGCCAGATTTGGAGGATGGTGGGGTAGCCAACAAGCACCTGGAAGAAGCTCCACAATTGACTTGGAGTGATGTCTAACATACAGTGGGAGAACTAGTGCAGTGTTGGAGGTGGGAGGCAGCTAGTTAGGTGAGCCCAGGCTGGGCTTCTAGCTCCCATGGCCTATCTGTGGCCGGCTGGGGATCTAGAGTCTCTGTATCCTGGGGAATGATGGAGGAGGAAGGTGAATGTGGGGTGCTGAAAGAATGCATGGGGCTGGTGGGGTCTGGGGTGGACTTATGGGTATGGTAACCTTATGAATGAGGTCCAGATGGCTGAGATCATAAATTTTAGTCAGGGCCAGATACATAGGTTGGTCACAGCTTAGGAAAAAAGCAGTCTCTAGCCAGAAACACTTCAGCGGAGATCAGTGGGAGACCAGAGGATGGGCTAGACCTGCTTTCAACATCATCAGGACCCCTCTGGTGTCACCATGACATGGTATAAGCCCTACAATAAAGCCAGATGCCATCCTGAGGAAGGGTAAGGACAAGGGAGATGCTCTGAAAGCCTGAGCATTTCTCTGAAAGATCGAATCACCCCAAAGAAAGTAAAATCTATAAATGTCTGAAATAGAGTGTATTGATATGGTGTGCTCCCCAAACTCCTTCTCCCACCCTCACCCCCAACTTCTCCACTATTCTGTGGGAGCTTATAAAAAAGATTAAATCAGTTCTGGAAAATAACAGAGACATATTTCCTTTGCAAGTTTAAGTAGCGGTGTGAACATTTTCATCCCTTCAACATACGAATCTTAACAACCTTCCACCTCAGTGCACACTCTTTCTAGGGCAGCTGGGGGTTGACACAATACGGGAGTCACAGAAACGGGCAGCCCAGCCTCCAGGGGATCTGGTGGTTGCCAAAGGAATGAAGCAAGGGCTCCGAATGAGTCTATTCTTGTCTGTCAAGTCTTACTCTTTTCTTGCAGAACGGATTCTAAAACATTAAGAAATTGGATGTCCATGTGGACTGACTTCCTGGCCTAGAATGTCACATGGGGATTTCTTTGACTTCCTCAATTTAGTGAACTCACAAAGTACCTGTAACCACATAAATCAGCAATTCTGCAGCTCTGCTTACCAGCATGGCAAAGGCCCAGGCCGAGGATCTGCTCAAGCAGCAAATGATCCTTTCTGCTTGGAAGGCAGGGAGGATGAAGGCAGGCATGCAATTGCTTATTTTAATATTTTTGTCCCCATCACATATTCATATACTTTTATCATTTCAGAAATGGTTCTTTTTCTAATCTTAGTCTAGTCAGTTACTTCCTCTTCTCAAGACAAACACCAACTGTTCTACTCATGTATTTATGTATGTGTGCTTGTGTTAATATGCATATATATGAAATATATGTATCATACTATATATGTACTGTGGATATATTCATTAATCTGCTCAATACATTTGGAATGAGGTCGGGCATATAAATCAACAAGCAAACAAGATTAATAAAGCCTTATAATTTTAACTAGATAAGGATACTCTAACTCTGATAAAAGTAAATCCATCCAAAAAAAAAGAATTCTCTTTGCTTGTAAGTGTATTGTTTTTCCTTATAGTCTATTTTTTTCCACAGCATGTTGCAGACATGTCCCCTGTATAGCCCAGTATGTTCTAATGCTATAAAATGTTAGAATTCTTTAGAGAAATATGTATAATTTTGCCTAAAAATTGGACTTTGCACTTAAAAATATTTATAACAAAACTTCACTTTAATGAAATATACAGAAACATTTAATCGAGTTGGCTTTACTATAATTTAATATATCCTTATTTTTAATTTAGCTTGGTGAGGCATTACTTTCAAAGTCTTATCATCTAAATTAACAAATAGAAGACTTGATTTTTTTATTTAAAATGTTTCAAAAACAGAAAATGATACAGAAAATAATATGAAGAATGTCCATGTAACCACCTCTCAGCTTTGTCAAATGTTAACTACCTGCTATATTTACATCAGATTTTTAAAGAAATAAAATGCTATAGACATACGTGAAGTTTTGCATGTTTCTCTTCAAATTCATTCTCCTCCTTCTGAATCCTTTCTAAAAGTTATTCACTATTCTGAAACTGTTTCTTATTCCTGTGCATGTGTTTGTACTTTTATTAAATATGTATGTATTTTATTTTACATATTAAAAAGCTCACAAAAATGTTATATTCTAGAAATCTTTTGCAAGCTGCTCTTTTTTCATTCATTATATTTTTGAAATGTATCCATATTGGTAAATGTAATACTTTTTCATTTATTATAACTGCTGTATAGTATATGAAGAACAGTATACAGTGATACAAAGAACATTCTTGTACATGACTAGCTCTGAAGTGTTCCTCAAGTGATGGTCACTGTACCACTGAAGGTGACCTTCTTTTCTTTAGCAAATTCTCTCCTGGATTCCAATATCCAGTATCTCCCCTCATCCCTTCTAGCCCTAGGTTACTTTTCTTCCCATGGGGTTCTCTTATATCCATCAATCTGTAAACAGTCTATTAGTAGCCATGACCAATCCTGGCTTTTTGCTTCCAGGAAGGTTTTTTTTGTTTCTACCCCACATCTCCTTCCACCACTTTGGTGTTAATTTCTTAGCTCAGGGACTCCAGTCCATGTGGTGCTGTAAATTCAAATTCTAGACTTATTTGTTGTACAGACCCAGTGTGTGCAACAAATCTGAGAATTACAAATCCTCAGAGAAAATTTTCCACCCAGATCCCAGACAAAACAAACTGTGTTTTGCTGGTGAATGGATCTTTTTTTATTTCATGCTCTTATTGAAGGTGTTAAGTTTTAGCTTCTAAGCAATGCATGCACATGTCTGTTTTTGGGGGTGGGGAGTTTCACTTCCTACTTCCAGTTTCCTCAAGTTAAAGCCCTCCTGTTCTGTTCCCTTGTGGTCATGAAGACCCAAGACTCCACATTACAGGGATTGGCAGAACTCCCCAGGCACCCATATTGATGACTGACACAACACAGTTCTGGTTTTCTGTTCTCCTTTCATCTTCAGTCTCTAAGGATTTGCCTTATTTTCTCATGAATGCATCTGTGCTTTCCAAAGCATGTTGGTTATATTTTTTACCCAGCATTTCTAGTTATTTTGAGGGCAATGTTTCTGAGTCTCTAACTGGTTCTCCAAGTTTACTAGATACAGCCAAATTGTTCTCCAAATAGTAATACCAATTTGCACACCCAGTAGCAGTACCTGTTGCTCCGTGTTCTCACCAACTCTTGGTAATGAAAGGATGCAATAACAAAAAGTTTCCATCATAAAAATATTGTTGTTTATTAAAAAATTGCCCAGAAGTTAGTATAAAATGGTATCTCCTTGTTTGTTGCAGTGAATTTTCCTGATTTCAACTGATATTTATAATTTTTTCATATGTGTATTAGATACAGACTTTACTGAAATTTTTTTTTTTCATATTCTCTGTCCATTCCTGCTATTCCCTCATTGGGATTTTGTTCCTTTTAAATCAATTTATAGATTTTTAAAATCTATATTCTGATGCATTGTATGTGCCACAAATATTTTTTTCCCAATGTGCAGCTTGTTTTTCTACTTTATTTAGGGTAAGCAGACTTGATTTTAATACTTTACTTGTGGAGCTCATTTCCTTCTTTTCTTCATTTTTAAATACTAAAAAAGTGTACTTCTGATCTATGTAAAAACTTTTTTTGCTGGTCCTAATTAAGATGTGCAAGTGACCTCAGACTGTATAAATCTGCTTGCCCTCTCTCATTAAAATGATGTTCTTTCTGTTCATACTTTATAAGTTGTTGTGCACAAATGATTCCATAATTTGTTGATTCTAACTTTTAAATAAATGGTAAAATAATTATCTTTAAAGGCAGTGACTATGATACATTGAAGTCTAGGATTTAGTCTTTGTATTTTCAGTATTGACTTCACTCTGTACCTCTGCTTCCTTGAATAGTGTGTTATAAGAAAAACACCAAAAGTTAAGCAAGAATATCATGGTGGAACTCTAATTTATTATGATTATCACTAATAACTAACAATAATGATGCATAGTCTCATCCTCTTAACACAATTATTATTAAAAATTTCCCTCTTAGGTTTCTTTTTCTATGCCTAAGATTCTCCCAAACATAGTTGTAATGAGTCTATATAAATAATTTTATTCTGCTATTTTAATTTAATTGCATATCATATATATAGTCATATTATGACATAATACTCTTTCTACTTTTGGAAAGGACTTAAGACAGTTTAAGGAAAAATGTCAAGATAAAACACTTAAAGGTAAAGAGGAGCAGCCCATCTAGTAGAAGCGAATTCTCTCCAGCACCTGTCAGAGAGATTATAGCACTTGGACTGTAAATTTGAATTTCACATTTCTCTTAGCTGAGGTGAAATGGGAAACTTGTGGGAATAATGTATTTTTTTTTTCTGACAACAGAGAACAAGGGGCGTATGTTAATATATACATATGGCATTTTTCATGCAATCAAACTCAGTGTAGAAATTTATCACACCTGGCAACAGAGTTAGGGTGACCATGTGCTGTATCTTCTGAACCAGAATACTTATGAGAGTGTCTGGGGGCTCTTATAATAATTACTTGGACAATAGGACAGTAGGAGTAAACTGGGACTGTCTTAAGGAAATTGGAATGTGTGTTCATCCCTGGTTATAGCTGGCATGACTTTGTCCTTGAACAGCTCAATCCTTGATGTCTTATGCAGCTATGTATTTCTTCTACATGTGTCTCTTTTTTACATACAAGATCTACTGGAAATGTGACAATACCAAACCTGACACTGTTGAAAAAAATGAAGGTTTATCAAAAGATCTGACTATTGCATTGGGTATTAATGGGTTCATGTAATCTATAGATTTGAATATATTTTATGCTGATTTGAAGATAGAGTTGACTCTATGGTATTGTAAATGTTTTCTATTTTTTGAGAATACATTGCATCTTAGTTGCATTAAGGGTTTTGATAGACATTGTTAGCTGCTCCCAACATTTTTCTCTTCTTACATTGTGATGGACTCTTATTGTTTAGGAGAACATAGGATCACCTGAAATAAATACTACATTTCCAAGCTCTCCTTGCACTTGAGTGTGACGGTGTGACAAAAATCTGTTCAACTGAATACAAGTGGAAGTCATTGGTGCCACTTCTAAGGAATGCACTTAAAATAAGGGGATCTGTCTTTCTTCTCCCCCTTCTCATTTCTGTGAGAAAATCCAGACATGATGGTTGGAGTTGAAGCAGCCTCTTGAGCCATGGTGGTGCTCCCATATGTGAGGATGACAACATAAAAAGACAGAAGGAGCCTGGGTCTATAATGATTGTGATGCTTCTGTGTTGGTTCTGGACTCCCCAAGTGTTTGGAGAAAGAAATAAACTTGTCTCTGGTTTAAGCCTTTGTTATTTTTGTATTGTAGCTACTTATAGCTAAACTTAATCATTAGTAATACAGAAGTTGGTGCCAAAAGTAGGTCTTACACATAACAGAATCTAAAATAAAAGACATTGGTTTATTCCGCTCAAGGATGGCAGGGACACAGATATTCAAGTTTGGAAAACTGGTGATCCTTATTACACCATGGTAAAATATTTGGCTAAACTTCACCAGTAATTCCGTGGAATGTAATATTTGGGCTGACTGAGGCTGTAGCATTGGGGGAAATGGTAAGATAAATTCAGAATGCTGGTGTGTATTGGTTGCTTCTTATTGCAAAGTGCTGTAAGAAAGTGATACACTCAGGCTTGAGTTAGCTATCTTGCAAGCCTTTTCAAACACCTTGCATTAGGGGTTCTCTGCCAGAAAATGGTGTCCAGTGTAGCAGCAAAGATCAGATTAAGGTATTGCCTTTCCAAGCTTCTTATTTCCTATGGCTTTAAGGGAGCTGTGTTTAAGGTAGATAGAAGGAAAGAGTTACTGTATGAAGTCAGTAAGTATAAGAGCAGCGCTCCAGGCTTAAAATATATTTCTAGATGAGAGTTTTTTGGCTTGGATTATATGCATTGAAAACAGATGTGAAGCATGTTAGTTGAAAATCAACTAAATTTTTGAAGGCATTTTTTTGGCAAATAAACTTGGAATCTGATTGTTCAACGCCTTGGCTGCACTTCCCTGTCCCCCTTATCCTGTCTTCCTTCCCTGCCCCCTAGGCCTAGCAGAAACAGCTCCCCAAGTAGAGCAGGTTCTCAATGCACATATTAGATATGGTCTTGGAGGACAACAAGGAAACATCTCTCAACAGGCAAAGCCAGGGGCCACAGAGGACAGTGGACAAGGAAGAAGGAAAATTCTCCCAGAGAACAGAATCAGGTGCTCCCAGATGAGTTAACAAAGGAACTTGCACTACTTCCAGCGAAGCGGTGGATGCTTTTCTACTTTTTGCTATTGGTGAATTGTCAGTGGCATTAACTGGTGAAGAAACTTAGAAACCTCAATTTTTAGTACTTTCACTTGGGAAAACATACAACAGTAAATCCATTACTAAAACATATCAAATGCCTTATGTCTTCTATTAAATGCTATTATATAGTCACATGTTGAAAATTACAAATTTAGAATGACACGGCATTTTCTTTGTTCTTCTATCCTTTGAGTATTTTCTGGCATGAAATAATTACTTCTTACTCACTTTCAACTTCACCCTTTCCAAATTAATTTATAAACCTTAAACTTCTGTTTAAACATCCATATATAGTTTACTTTCTTTACTTAAAAATATACTCACCACTTTCTCTGTTTATTGAAATCCTATCTGCAGTACAGAATATATTGCATGCTGTATCATATTTCTGCTGTATCCCCACACATGACTGTAAGCTCTTGGGGTAAAAAGATGTCTGCCTTGCTGACCTGATCAATATCCTCAAGAAGAAGAAACAGGAAGTTTTCCCTTATTGAAAGCCTGTCACATTTTCTTAATGTTTATGGAAATTCTTCCCATGATTAATACATATATATTCTTTTGGAACTGGAATTTCTAGTGACTTAATGATACACAAATGACAACTTCAAGAAAGCCTTTCTTAGACTATCAATGGTCCTGAGCAGAGGACTCTTTCATACTGTGAATAAAAATCGGAAAAACACTGGTATTGTGTCAGCTATTAATATTTTAATAACAAGCCACTAAAAACTGGTAGACTCTCACCATTCGATTCTCTATGTGAAGCCCATGAATTAGGTGGAAACTTGACAACTTAATGGTAATTTGACTGGGGGATGAGTGGAAAATGATGTGTCACATTTCTTATAGCTATATGAATACTCTTTGACACTTTTAAGATTATCATCTAAAATAAAATATACCAAAGGAAGCATGCTAAAATTTTTTCCAGCAATTGAATCAGGTAAAATAATGATCCATTAGTACATGTTCAATATGAATGCTTGGTGTTCTTTTTTTTTCATATTGGATCCTGTTCAGGGAAAGGATCATCTCCTTTAGATACTTGAGTTCCTAGGTTTTATTATCATGATTCAGTTGCTGCACATAGAAGGGAGTGAAATGATAAATTGACTTGAACTTTGTATTCAAAAGTCCTTTTAAAATTCTTTTTATGTGTTGTTTCATAATGGTATGTTCTGCAATACAGTTTACTCTTACATTTTTAATTTAGGGCTTAATCTGATTTTTTATGATTCTGAACTATGTCTGAGAAAGGTTTACCTGCGCCTGTTCCAGAGGTGTTTTCCTTTGAAAGTGAGAGACTTCTCCTTGTAAGATTGACATTGGAAAGCTGCTTCCTCATTATTAGGAAGAGACCATTGTGATTTCACACAGGCAATAGTGTTAAGCCTCCTCTACTTCCACAACTGTCTTCTTTTGTGATGGAGACGGGATAGGCATACAGTTAGTTTATCGGCTTGGTAGGGGACAGAAAAACCCACTATGGACAGCTCTCATATTCAGAAAGCTATCTTAGAGAAGACTCTCATTTGTGAGATGCAGATAAACTCTAGGTTGCTGAACAACTAGGTTGTCCAGAAAACTTCGCAGCCACAGGTATTCCCTAGGTTTAATTCCGTCTTGCAAAATTCATTGTATATTAAATACAAGAAAACAACAAAAAGATAACACACTCAAATCCTATAATAAAAATAGAGTTGTAGGAAATGTTGACTGAGAACAGCTCAGATCAATATGAAAGACATTAGATTATACCAATATTTGTTTTCTATGATAACTTGCCGTTTAGGACTATCTGTATTATTATTATATTTAGCTATATTACCAAAGTGACTATTTTTGATTTATGAAAGGATGAGTGCATAAAGAAAAGGCCCTAGTTTCTCTCAATAGCTTTCTTGAGAAACTCAACATTTTATAAATAATTCAGTCACCCTTGCTCCTCTGGAGGTAACATATGCTAATTGCAGGTAAAATATATGAGCAAAACATAATTTTTGTGAGGACTGAGCTTAAAAAACCCAAGTCTCTAAAACTGATTAAGTAGTCCAATAATAGAGCTTATGATACAACATCTCTAGACACTTTCTGCATTAGTTTGGTCTTCACTTTTGTCGAAGTTCTGATACTATGCTGAGACAAGCAGATAAGTAATTTGTTTAGGGTACAGAACAATGGATTGTATTCAAACCCCCAAAGGCCCAAAGAGGACCTTCACCCTGGTAAAAATTGAGGTTCATCACACCATAACATGCCGCGCACACAGAGAGATTCTGAATGAACTGGTTTGGGGTGAGGCCTCAAAGTGAGAATTTTTAAAACAGCTCCTTAGAGATTCTAATCTGCACCTGGGATGGAGAACCCCTTTGCTATAGCCACGAACACATTATGCAGTGTGTGCAGGGAAATGGTATTAGGATATTCTGATCAGAACAATATTAAAACACAGAATCTAGGTACACTAGATCAAGCAGAACCTTGGTGTGGGTGGGGTGGGTTGCTGGTGTATTCGTTTTTCCTTTCCCTTACTGCTCAAACTTGGATACAACTCTGCTTCCTTCTCTGGGTAAGAGCTTTATCACATTTATCAGGGAGAAACTAGCAATGATTTTTTATAGGAAACCATTGATTCTCACCCCCTTATAAAGTACCATCTGCAAAAGCCAAATGTCATTGAATAAGTGAGCCAATGCTTCTAGACCTATTGCCCTGATGGGCTACGTTGCCTTGACAAAGTTCTCTTAATCGGGGCCCCTCCCTGCCTCCTGGTGTGACTTATTCTATAGCAGCTGGGGGCGGTGCTATCCCTGCCTAACGTTTGTGACCCCGTAAAGCTCCAATGCAGAAAGCTCCTCAGAGCATATCTCCGTCAAACTAATGTAACGGCAGAGTTCTTTGTAACAGTAAATGAGATCATGCTATTATTCTGCTTAAAATTTTTCAGTAGTTCCCTCTTGCCTTCAGGTTGCATATGATATAAGGGCATTTATTGTCTGATCCTCTTTTCTGGCCGTCTCTATATCCCACCATCCTCCTCCTTACCACCGTCCCTCTACATATGCAATGCAGAAATGGGGAAAATAATTCTTCAATTCCTAGGACTTTGTGAGAATTAAATTGGCATCCTGAAAAGTACTTAGTACCATGCCCAGAATGTTTTAAGAGCTCAGTACAGGATTAAACGCACATGCACAATAGCAATAAAATGTCTCTTCCTGTTACCACAAAGCAGCTGTCAGCTTCTTTCTTCACATTTTGATAGCTTCTTTCGCATATCTCTATTATAAGTCTTATCGCATTGCATTGTAATTGATGGTTTGCCAGCCTGTTTAATACAATAGGACTTGATGCAGAATAGGTGCTTCATTAATGTTTCATGAAAGCAAATGCCACTGATTTAGGATTTTTAAGTGAGCAATGATGACTTTTGCTCATCCATCTATTCTTTTATATATTCAGACCTCAAATATGAATGAATGAATGATTTTCCCTTTAAAACCAAGAATTAGTAAGAATTATGAATGCAGCTCATAAAGTTTTGGTAACTGGTCCATAGATGGTTTAAAATGTTGAAGCTTATTTTTCCAAGAACCTCTACAAAAATTAATCTCTTAACTATATCCAAAACTACTACAGAAAAATTTAAAGACTGGAAAATCAGTATAATGTGTCTTTCTGAGCACTGTAGTTAAATTCAGTTGCTAAAATCTATTTCATTGAATTCAGTTGCTAAAATCTATTTCATTGAAAAAGTATGAATTATCATGGCACATTTCTCTTTTAACAGGGCCAATAGTGTAAGCAGTCAGCACTGAATGTGGTTGCCAGCATTTGATATTATAGATTTTCATGGCATGACTGTTAGTTTTCCTTTTAAGAACATGGACATAGAGGATGGTTAGTCATTCACACTGAATTTTCGGAGCCCAAAGCCCAATTTAGTAAATCAGAATAAATTATTGTCTTCAGCTGAGCTGGCACATATCAAGCCCCTTCCTCTGGGAGCCTAGTACTTGCAAAGCGCTCTAGAACAAATTCACAAATCCCATGTGTTATTTCCTTGGGGCCCAACTTGATGAAAGGCTGGAGCTGAGAAGTTTGTGTTATAACGTTCATTCAGTAAGTATTCACTGGATTACTACCATATGCTGGGCATTTTGATTGGTTACACAAAAGGATTAAAGTGGGGATTTCGGGCACCATGGCAAAAGGGAGAGGAGAGCTCTGGGGTTCAAAGAGGCTTTTTCTGGCACTTCTCACATTTCAGCACAGAGATCACAGCTGGTGTCATTCACCGTGATCACTGCAAGGCTGCTACTCCACAGGATTTATTTCCTTTCCTCCTTCCCTTCCTTTCTCCTTTGTAGTTGGTTGTTTGTCTTCATTCTTATTGTCTTGCACTGTCAACTTTATGACATGTATATATTGCTCTCCATTTTATCCTCACTAGGCAGCAAGTGGACACTAGCATCATTCAGGGTAAAGATATGGTCTGGTTCTATATGCAGAATTAGTAGTGGGTTCCTTTTCCTCCAACTGAGTGTTTCCTTATATTGAAACACAGACCGGTAGCATAGAGATAGCACATAAGAAAGGGAATCAACCCAGGCAGGAAAGGAGTTAGTTGATGGTTATGGTTGGCATTCCAGGCAATGTTTGGCTATGCTGATGATGGAGAGATTGAAGGTGAGGATATTCTGAAAACCCACAGATCCTCAATAGTACCGGGTCTAACCTCATTTGTTTAGAGGGAGAATAACCAGGTGAATATGCAGTTGCTGCACGGACCTGACAGGGTATATTTCTGTCTTTTATTGTGAGTGGCCAAGAATTTATGAACCAGGACATCTGGGTGATTGCAGCAAAGGATTTGAACCATATAATCACACTGAAGTTCTTTCAGAGGCCAGGCTGCTCAGAAAACCATCAATTTTTAAAAAATACTAGGTTTAAAACTAAACCCATACTTGGATTTCAAGTATGGCATTGGCATCTAAATTTACTCTGCTGAATATAATCAAGTTGTAGCAACCAGATATATATCCATATAGATATAAGAAATATCTAAGAGACAAGAATCACTTCACGGGAGAATATGTTCAAAGAAAGTCTTATTTTAAAAGGGTATCTTTGGTATTCTTAGACCCTTGAAATGGGATATCCCAGGGTTCCTATGATCAAGACAAGATTTAATAAATAATTGTTGAACGAATAAATAAATATGTATACAAATCTGTGCATGCTGTCATACATGAGAATTGAGAACATGGAGTTAATACCACTGGATTAAAAATCAGAGAACCTGGGTTCTACTCTCAGCATTATTCCAAATTAGTCATGTGATATATGTAAATAATTTACCTCATTCAGTCTCAGTTTCTTCAATTGTAAAATGTGGTAATAATATCTGCCATATTTACCTCAGAGATTTGATTTTTCTAAGAAAATAAAGTGCTGATGAAATTTTAAAAAGTTAAGAAATTATACATATGAAAGTTATTATTGAAGAAGACTTTTCAAGTATTCCTTTCCATTTACTCAGAGATTGTTTTGATTCATTTGTTTATTTTCTTGGGAAAAGATCCCAGGAAAGCACTATTATCTGATTATTTATCCTGTACTTCTCATAATACAAAGAGGATCAAATATTTTATTTGTATATTATCTTGTTCATCTAATACAATGCAGCAAAAATATACAAAATGCCTTTTACCATCATAAAATGGAATCAAGTATCACAAATTCCAAAGAAGATGAATGTTTTTCAAGATTCTTTAGAATCTCCCCAGATATCATTAAATACCTACAGAAATTTGTTTATAAACTGCTGTGATGAAAACGGAGGAACAAGAACCAAAATTGTTTTCACAGTTAGTTACAATGAACACATTGCTAGAAACCATATGCCCAATGTAGCAGAACCTGTCAGTTGTTATCCAATATCCAATATCCATATATACACACCCCCCGCCCCCACCAAATTTTAGATACGTAGCCCTCAGGAATAAAGACTACATTTCCCAGCCTTCCTTGAAGCTAGGTCTGGCTATTTAACTAAGTTCTGGAAATAGTATATGAGCAGATGAGGGTTTGAAAGTCCCGGAGAATGTCCTTCAAGGGTGGAGGTAGATTTTTCTTATTAGCTCTTCTTCCACCTTGCTGGAAGGAATATAAATGTGATGCCTGCAACTGGAGCAGCCCAAGAGGACCATGAAGAAATAGCCATGTGCTATGGTAGAGCAAAGACACAGGAGTCTGAGGTCTGAGTCCTTGACAAGACAGCACACCATACCAGCCCTGGACATCCCATCTCTGGATGCTTTTTTTTGTTTTTTGGTAAAAGAAAATTGCTACTTTGGTTTCTGGCATTCATAGCTAAACCCAATCCTAAGGAATATACCCAACCTTGTGGATATGAGTTAGTAATGAAAAGAAATACATAGGGAAATGTAGAGATGCTTTTTCCATTTTTATCATCAATGTACTTCCATTTTTCCTCTAAGATGATGACAAGTATTGGGTTGTTATTCTAGGAATTTAAACGGAATGCTTTGATGGGGTTCAAGGGAATATCTATAGTAGGAAAGGGTTAATGTTCTGAATGGGTGGGGCAATTTCCAATTGAACAAAATGTTTTAAAATGGGTAGTTTACAATCTTCCCTTCCTGACATGCTTCCTCTTGGGTACTGGGCTTTGACCAGATCCTAAAGGTCTGTTCTGGATGTTGGGTTGGGCTGGACTGATCCTCAGACTTCAGTGGATGAGTGGAACTGAGAGCAATCAGTGACAAAGTCCAAATGAAGAATTAAAATTGAAAACTAGATAGAATGGTAGAAGTGACAAGACAAAGGGACTAGGTTGAGAGACCAAATCCAGCTATAAGCAACAGTTGGAAATGGGGGAGTTTCAGCTGAAAACAAAGGTTTTAATGGAGCTGGGAGGTAGAGCTTGCAAAGCATCTCTGAGCCACTGCAGGGCAGTTGCCACACCTGTCACAAATGGGGAGGCTGCCAAGCTGGTTTGGACTGGGGAATATGTTGGGACCCTCTTAGGAGGGAGAGTATAGAAATAAGGACTGAAGAAAAGTGGAGGCTGGCCTCTGAGTGAGTCTTCCTACTCATCAGTTAAAGGAGCATCAGTGGTTCACTGATTGAGTCCAAAGCTGAATCTGTGGAGAACTAATCTGTTGTAGTCAGTATAGCTGGTGGGGGAGGGGAGCTTATTGGCCAGGGATGAAATGATAGGAAACTGATATATCTTTGGTAGTTGGTGTCTTTACAGTACAACATTAGACATTGGCTATGCAAAGGAGAAATAGGTTCAAGCTTTTGGGGAAAATGAGGTAAAAGCAAGGTTGGGTGTTAGGCCCCGTTATGGTAGCTAGAGTTAAGGACAAGATTCCAGTCCCACAAGTCACCTGGAGTGCCAGGGAAGAAAGCAAAAGTTTTGATTCTAATGTCTTACAGATTAGAAGCTGTGGTGGGTTGATTTCTATGCTCCAATAAAAACATATTCTTAATCTTAATTCATGTCCCTGTGGGTGTAAACTCTTTGCAAATAGAACCTCTTGAAGATGGCCAAGGTGTGGCTTGACCCAATGAAGTTAGGCTTTAACTGAATTACTGGAGACCTTATGAAGAGAAGGCCACAGGGAGAGGCAGGAAGTCAGCTGGAACCTGGAAGAGAAAGGAGAGGGCATTACCATGTGATGGCAGGTGAAATGCCAGCCAAGGAACCCCAAGGATTGCTGGCAGCCAGCACCAGAACTCCACAGTCTTCAGAGAGGTAGAAACCCTTGCCAATATCTAGGTTTTGGATTTCTTCTAGCCTAAAATAGTGAGCCAATAAATTCCTGTTGTTAAGCAAAAACTAGTTTGTGGTATTTGTCATAGTGGATCAGGCAAACTAAGACAGAACCTTCGTATCAGTATTGGCTTGATGGAAGCTCAGCTAATTGCTCCCACTGTGAGATGGGACCAGGGCTCCAGGATTCTGGTCCAGCTCATGCTGGAGCCCAGTCTGCTGATAGAAGGAAGGCATCCATTACACCCACCAAGATGGTTAGGGGGAAAGGAGGACAGGAAGAGGTCATCTACTTCCTGTTCTCAGATCAGAGTTCAAAGAGTCCAACTCAGAAATTTCCTGAGATGTTAACCATTACAGGGACAGGAGCCAGATAAATAACTGCTGAGTGGCATCAGATAAAAAAAAATATTGTTAGGATAGTGTCTGTAAGGACACAAATGACTTTATTATTCAGATTTTCCCCATGTAATGGTTTTGGCTTATTAAAATTTTACCCACATTTCCAATATCCCAAGTGATTCATACTGTCATATAAGACAAAGAAATAAAATTATACTTTGATTGCAAAACAGTCCACAGACTATGAAGAAATTACCATCCACAATGGTATGCGGTGATTATTCATTCCTAAAAGTCATCTACATTCAAAGTTAGCTTCTACTAACAGAAGCTCATTTTTTTTGGTTTTACTTTCTTGGAATGCTCAAGACTTTCTTCAGAAATTAAAAATAAAGCTTAAAAATTTTGATAAAGGAATACTGTCTAGGAAGTTCAACTGCATTGTTCATAAGATACTAGTGGCAAATATTCTTCTGAAGTGCATATAAAAACACGTTCATTTTACGGTGTTTTCCTGAGCTAAAAAAAAAAGAGAAACCCATTCAGCACCTTTATTAAGTCATATGGTATTGATAATAACTTTTAACTTATGTCTACTTCAAAGTTTTTTTTTTTTAAAAGCACACAAATGTGTTTAATCTATTTGTTCTTTTTGTCTTGGGCCAAAACATATCTTGGAATTTCAGGAAGTCAAACTAATTGAATAAAAGGAAACGATCAAAGTCAATGTTTAAAATTTTGGTAGGAAACACATAATATCCAAAATAAATAAGTGGGAATTTTTATATGGGCACAACAGTATAAATAGTAACTACAGATCATTTCTGGAACTGTGTGTACATAAATATTTAAGTATAAATGAGGTCGGAAGTGTCACAGTGGGTACTTAGTGTCAAGCGCCTGCAACACTTATTGCTCCTGCTCTTCTAACAAATAAAGTTTTTAATTACAAACTTTAGTGAGTTAGAATATTTGGGGTTCCCTTGGCTAGAAATTAAGTGACGCTGCACCACACCACCACTGATGTGGATATCTAGGTTAGGGATAGTGGGGACTGTCATTCATTGTTAATATGTGTCCAGTTCTTGGAAAACATTTTTCTCTGAAATTCAGAAATAAGTGGTTTTGTCTTCCTTTGGGAAAGCCAAATATCCTTCTGGTTGAACTAAGTATACATCAATTGAGTTATGTTTATTGTACATAATTATTTCCTAGGAAAATTAAGCATAGTTGGCTTGCTGTTTATCTGAACTCCCATATAATACTACTATGTAGTCTGTACTTCTTTTATAGCATTAATTTTATTCTGCATTGTATTACATTTGGTTGATTACATACCTGTTTCTTCAAATAGACTATAAACTCGTTGGAAGTGAGCATCTTCATAATTCATGTTCATATCTTCCTCGGTTGGGAGCATCATTCTTTCAGCTTTTCCAGGTCTCAGAAATGGCAGCTTCACAGGCTGGCACTCAGGTAGAGAGTGGCAGAGGCAGGGCTGGTGGGTCCCAGCAGCGGTAGCAGCCTGTCCGGTTATCTGGATTAGTGGAAGGAGATGTAGCCTGAGAAAAAGTGGGAATCATATCCAAGAATATGATCATAAACTTGTCCTATCTATTATCAAAGTAAAGGCAACAAGTATGAGACCCCGATCAAAAGCTGAAGCAAGAGGTCTGGGGCTAAAGATAAGGTTATGAACAGGATATGGAATAGGGCAAAGTTAATGATTGAGGTTGAGAACAAAGCAAGAATGCCAGGGTTCAAAATTATTGGGTGTTGAGGCACAGGAGCTTACCGGCCAGTCAAAAGGTGCAGAGATAGGACAGTCAAAGATTGTTTGATGCTTACTATAGCTATATGATGAGTTTCTATTGAGCAAATCAAAGTCGTTACTTGCGGAGTCCACGAAGAGTGATGAAAAGGCAGCCTAACTTCCAACCCTTGGCTCTCGACAGTGTGAAACACTGATAGTTTAAGTTTGTTTCTCATCAGAAGGGGATGCTTTTTCAGTTACTATTCAGCCTAGGAGGTGTTCACATCATACCCCATATCAAATTCATAAAAAAAAAAATCTGCCTGCTACACAGAGAAAGAAGGTATCTGGTAAGGGCAGCTTTAGCAGGAGTACTTAAGGAATGTGCATTGTAAGAGAACTACACCTTCTGAAATTACCCATTTCTGTACACTTGGGACAGATTCTATTTCCCAAAGATGGCCACCACAACATATCCTTCTCAAACACAAGTTCTACAACCTGAGATTGGCAATTCTCTCATCTATTGGTAGGGTGTATGCCCCCCCCCCCCCTTTGAACTGGGAAGACCTCTTAACTAATAATGTGTAGCTGAATGATCATACATGACTTCAGAGGCTAGGCCATAAGCATGTCATGCACATTCACATTTTCTCTTAGAATGTTTGCTCTTAGAACACACCCATCATGCTGTGAGGAAGCTAAGCAGGCACATGGAGCACCACATATAGGTATTCTGGTCAATAGCCCCAGCTAAAGCCCCATCCGACAGCCACTATTACCTGCCAGGTGTATGAGTGAGTGAGCCTTCAGATGATTCCAGCCCCAACTGAGTCATCCTCAGCCTTCTTGTCACCCCAGCTGATGCCACAAGAGGCAGAGATAAGCTGTCGTGTGAACCCCTGCCCATGTTTCATAGTTATGAGCAAAATAAATGAATTGTGTTGTTTTAAGCTACTAAATTTGGAGTGGTTTATTATTCAACAATAGATAACTGGAGCAAGTCACTAACAGAAATAAACATAGTTTGTGTTATGGAAATACCGTCTTGGTGAAGATATTTATTCCAAAGCCATTTTCATGAACTTGGTTTCACATTTTCTATACTTTTATGAAAATGAACTCATTCATCATATGAGCATAATATTTTCATATTTGAAGAACCTTGGTTCCAAAATAAACAAATTATTAGCAACAAATGTATGTTTATAATGTAAAATGTATTTTTAAATGATTACCAAATATTAGTGCTTTTTTTTTGCCTCCGATGATCATTGAATACATTGCATTGATGATTAAACAAACAAAATTTAAAATGCTATCCCTAGACACTAATTTTTTTCAAGAAATACAATTTGCTAATGTCGAAATGTCAGAACACTGACTATTGAAATGACAGCTTATAATTCAATGCAGCGCTAATTTGACTATTCTAAAAACTTAATTACTCACTCAAAGAAAATCTCCAGTTTTCAGTTTTCCATTTCAAAAAAAGTGAACATTTCCATTATAATATCTTGGGTTAAAAAGGGGAAGCACTTAACATTTATGTTTTAATTGAGTTAAATGCCTAAGCCTTCAGTGTCACCGCATGTGATTTGGCAGGGAAAATAAATATATCGTCAGATGAAAGAAGTGCTCATGAGGCTTGTTTTAAATATTCTTGAGATTGCTACATAATGTTATGCATTTGAGAAATTATTCTTTAAAATCTGAATTACCCATTCAAATAGACTAAAACAATAACTGAAAATGACTGCAAGCTTCTAAAAAGGGCCATGATGTCATCAACATGGCACTTGAGAAAGGCAGTTAATAGGGTTGCATGTGTAAAACACTGGGGCTGGGATTCCCAAGAGAATGGGGAGGTGGGTGCAGGACAGGCGCAGACCTAGACCTCCCTGGAGAATTCGAAACATTCTTCCCACATCCTGCCTTGACAAATTCCCTACCCCCAAGGGAGGACTACTGAAATTGTGGGAAATCCTGGAAACGGAAAATGTTGGGCTAGTGTTGTGAGAAGAGAAACCAGAAGACAGAACAAAGAAATATGGATTATGGAAAAGACTTGGAAGAATTTACTTTTTATTGGATGTGATGAGTGTACTGAAGATTTCAGTTAAGAGCTTGAAGGAAATATTGATACAGAGAAAATAGGATGTAAGAATGAGGGAAGAAAAATTATGTTCAGCTCCTTATTAAAATTTTTAAAAAGCCTTGTATCTGAG
This sequence comes from Choloepus didactylus, assembly GCF_015220235.1. Lineage (NCBI taxonomy): Eukaryota > Metazoa > Chordata > Mammalia > Pilosa > Megalonychidae > Choloepus > Choloepus didactylus. The sequence goes on along the minus strand of NC_051315.1, from coordinate 86,387,745 downwards.
CAATGAACTGTTTAGGTTTCAAAGAATTTGAACAGCACTGACATTTTTGTGTTTCTATGAAAGACTGTTTACCTTCATATACTTAGGAAGCTCAATATAATTTCTGCATAGATTTTTAACTTTGAATTATGCTACGTAAATGTGATAAATGAGTCGTTTTCCATTGAAATATGAAATATTATTTCTGGGCATAAGAAATTATGTTTTAGGTGTTGCTAATATACTCTTGGCCATTTTCTTTTACATTAATGAGTTCCTTTTTTTTAAAGCAATGCTATATTAACTTCTAAAAAATTCTGTGAACTACTTTGGATCAGTGTATTTTTCTTAAGAATGTAGCTCTTGAACATATGATTTGCTGCAGGACCTCATTTGCTACCTTACTTTGACCTTCTCAGTTCTTGGATCTCTCCACCCACAAATGGTCTGGGGTCCCTCCTCATTCTCTCTGTTAGTCAGCCCCTTTGCACTCACAGTTTCTGAGAGCTGGCTGATAGTCCCACAGTGGTCATTTGGATGAATCTGTAGGTAGTATTGTGAAGGCCTATTTCCTCCATATTTTTTGTCTGGTGAAATGAAAATAGCCTCCCTTTTTTAACCCAGTTAGTTACAGTTCTTGGTAATGTTTCTAATTCAAATCCAGACTGATGTTTATAAATATCCCTGACTCCCTGGATGAAGAGGCCTATTCAAGGCACTGCAGCAAATAATATAGAAAACTTTACATAATTACCCTAGATCCTTACTTTACAGCTTTGACTATTTTAAAACCCAACATGCAGAGAGGCTACTATGTAGTTGGGCTCTGTTTAACTTTGCTACCAATCAATGTATCAGCTTTAAGGAAGTCTATCCCCCAAAGAAGTGCTTAGTCTCTAAATGTCAACACATTCTCCCTTTTGAAAGAACCGTTTCTTTTCTGTGCAAAAGGTCTTCCTTAGATTCACTCAGTGTGTTCTCCTTAGCATTAAAAAATAAACAGAAGCGACATATCCTTAAAATAACTATCTGAACTTGAGTCACCTGTGCATCCCTGAAGCCCTCTAAATGAATGAACTGTCAAACAACACACAGAAGTGGGAATTAAAACTGCTGAACTTAAGATATTAGAGACAATATAGTGCTTCTTCAGGTCAGCATGTCTGCCACAGAGTTCACACAGCCGATGTGCTGCATTTCTCCCTGTGTATTAAAACATTGCCTTTGAATAGCACAAGCTCAATGCTACATTACTTAACCTCCTGGTGATTCTAAGCCTCCAAACCATCATCCAATTAGAGCTGGTACTCTCTAGTTAGCTACTGTGTTTGGAAGGAGAACCAGAACAAAGGGAAATTTAAGAAAAAGACACATTGCTTCAACTAAAGAAATGAACAAAGATTAATCATGCCATTGTGGGATTGGGACCGAGCATTTTAGTTCGATGCAGTGTTTACTTATTAATTGCTTAAAAGCTGTAATGCTTGTTTCCAAACTGCCTGTTCAATTTACAGTAATAGAGATATTGCTGGTCACCTGCCCTTTCTTCAGAGGATCAGCTTTAATAAACCTGTGTAACAATTAAAAGTTTGTTCTTGCAAATTTCTTTTCCACAAACTAGGGTTATAGCCACTAGTGGCCAAAGGTACCAGAGCCCCTCTTCTCTGCTGGAAGAAATACAGTGGAATAACTTCCTGCCCCTTAGCTCGACCTTCCAGTCTCTTCACCAGATTAATACTCTATGTAAAGAGGATTCCACAGGGAAAGTTGAGGCCCTCTAAGAAGGAAACAACAGAGGGTGAAGCTCTTCCGCACTTGGAGTTGACAATTAGACTGGTTCTTCAAGTCATGAGGAGTTCCAAGGATTCTTTCTTCAGTTTTGATCTTGCTTTCCTGCCTTTGCTCTCCTATGTGTCTGTCTCAAGTGACTGGGTGCACAAATCTCTCTCTTGGGAATGCTCCATCCCTTCCATAGGAAGTAGGGCTTGATTTTTTATTTCTTCCTGAGCTCTCAATCTTCAGACCTTGAGCTTCAAACGGATGAGAGTTGATGGTGGCCTCTGCCCTGCCTCATGGGCTCCCCGTGTATGTGTATCGGGTCCATTTCATGAAGAAGGATGAGAGTCGATTTTCCAATCCGAGTCCACTTTTCCTGTGGCCTGCTAGTTTGCTTGCTTGGTGATTAGTTAAATAAGCACATCTCTCTAAGAGAAACCTACATTTCTGTTTGTTTTTGAACAATGTAGCCTGTCCAAGAGTGAGGAGAGAATATTTTTCCTTTTCTATTTGCAGGGTCTGGCCTTGCCCTTTAGGGACAATGGGCCCACTTGATTGGGCTGAGAAGCTCTGGGCTCTTTCCAGCTCTGAGATACAGTGATATCCTGTAAACACATTTTTAAAAATGGATATTCTCTTTGTTACCCAGGAAATGTCTCCTGAACTGACTAAATTCATCTGCTGCATTTATATCTTACTGTATCTGAAATCTCAACTTCCACTCTGGACTGATGGGTACCTGTGGTCTCTGGAACTTATTCAGTTTCCACCTTTATAATGTGCACTCATTTTACTGCTAAATAGTCTTCCATATTCAAATCAATACTCAGGTAGTTTTCCTCTTCCTTGGAAGAGCTTCCCCTCCTCCTTATGCCTGTGCTGACCTCATTCTCTCACGTGTTGTCTCTCAGCACAAATTGTCTCTGTTGCTCCTTTGTCATTCATTTCATTTTGCTTTGTGTTTATCGTTAATATATATTCATATTATGAATATGTATGTGTGTATATATATTTTTTGTTAAAGAATTGTAAGCTCCTTATAAATGTTTCTTATACTTTTATACTTTGCCTTTGGTTGGCACTGAATTAATGTTGTACTGACAAAATATATTCAGAGATGAGCCATCCTCACTCTAGTTTTCACATCCACTTTCTGGAATACATTAATTAATTAAAAAAAAAAATCACCACTTCCAAGGCTTCTTTAAAATTCCAGAGGATTCTTTAGGATAAAACAAACACACACACCCCAAAACTGTTGGTGGAAAATCTCTGGCAGTGAGGACCACTTAAACAGAAACTAATGTGAATTCCAAATTTAGTATTTTAGACCCCCAAGCCATTGAAATTTCTGGTTAAACTCTCAAGTATGCAGTTACTTATCTATACTTGAAGGTTTGAAAATGTCAAGAATCTTCTTTTTTTCAAAGAAGATCTGTTTTTATTCATATTCCATTATACGAGTTAAAGATTTTGTTAGATCAAATAATTTCAGTTAATTCTTTTTTCCTGAATAATTTTGGGTTTCAGTGCCTTTTGCAGAAAAATACTTCTGTGTATAATATCTTTTATTATTGTTGCTATGTGCTAGATAACATGCTAGGCTTCAATTTTCTGCAATTCCTTGTAACCTTTGATTGTAGCAACACTGTCAGTTATTCTAAATTAGAAAATAGGATAATATTGAATGGGAAGATCTAAGAATATAGTGTTTATATTGGTACTAAATGGGCACATAGCATATTAAATTGCATGCTACAGGGCAGTGTAAAGAAAGCATTCCCTAAACTGTTTTTTAAAATGCTTTCTATTTAATTTCCAATCGATAGTCAACTTTACTCCTTACTTGTCATCTAGCATCTAGCTCTTCAAAAAAGCAGTTTCTCTTTAATTCACTCAAGTTTTTCTCAATTTAATTAAGTACACTTCATTTCAAGATGTTTATTTTGAAAAGACAAATCATCATCAAAATCACTCTGGACATTTCATATAAAGATACTGTCTACACATAATTATTATAATACAGTAAGCAAAGCAAAAGAAGAAAATAAAAACAGAGGGGGTAATTTCCATTTAATCACTCATTTCAGAATTTTTAAAGCTCAAAAAGGAAAATATTTTGGGTAATGTTTTAGACCAAACCTAAATTGATACAATTATTGAAGTAATTGAATTCTTAAATTAAGAAAAGTCCCCATGGCTCCATTTTATTTATTTATTTTTTAAAGTTTGTGTTGTACCTTTGTAGCAAACTTTATGGAGATTTTATAATTTCACTTGACCCATATTGTTTGTTGTTATACATTTTTGGTCTCCAACTTTTTAGAGGGACCAAATCTCAGCAGGGATGCATGAAACTGATAGCAGTATTAACAGTAGCAATATTTAGTAAGCTCTTACCTGTTTCAAGAAGATGGTGTTTTCAAGTCACTATTTCCATCTGTCAAAGATCACTGACATTTAGTGTATGTCAACACACAAAGGCAATAGTCAATATATGTATATGATAGAAATGTTATAAAATGAGGGTCAAAATTTTTCATTAGTGGACACCTTATAGTGTATTTAATACCACAAAGTTGTGCATATTATTGCTATTGATTTCTTTAAAATAAACATTTAAGATTACAAACTATTCAGTATGTAAAGGCTGAGAGTAAAAAAGACAGATAGAAATGTTACTATGAGCATGAGACACTTAGTATGGAATTCTAATCACTGGACCTGATGGGGAAAGAAATCTGATGGAGCAAAAAAGTAATTATTATAAAACTGTTGATAGTGCAGGTAAATTACTTGTCCCTAAAATTAAAAAGTCAAACCTAGTTAATTGTAGCTTAGCTAATAAAAACTTCAGTGATAAGGTTTATATTGGTGAAAAAATTAATGAAGTCTTTAATGAATTTTTCTGGTAAATTATAGAAGTCAGAAGTAGCTTAATAAGGAGTCTGAAAATGTTTAGAAGAGATTAGATTTACTGAGATATAAAATGATGCTAGAAATACTGAAATTCCGTAATTAAAATTAAATGTCTTACTGGGTTGTACCTCATTGTCTAAAATAGTCTAGCACAAAGTAACATTAATAAACAGTTATTGCATAAATTAATATTAAAAATAAGCATTGTGTGAAAACTGAGGTAGTGTACGTTGTGTGTGTGTATGTATGTATGTCATAACTCTGAGGGCTATGGGCAGCATTTCAAAGTGGTCAAATTTTGTTTCCTATACATTTGCACCTCTACTTCTCTCCAATTAGGGTATTTATGCTGCCATTTACCTGTCCAAAGCATAAACCCTCCACCCAAACACACTTAAGCACCCCTAAAATTACATTTTTTTCTTCAGAAATATCTCATACCTAAACTTCTATTTCTTTTTTCCATTCCAGTTAAAATACTCATCAGTGTTATTGAATTCTTTGAATAGTTGATTTGCTGACTATTAATCTCAATAAGATCTGGTTTAACTCCCCAGGTCTATTTGCATATTTTGGGACTGAAAATGGAAGAAAATACTACCTTGTTTTGTTCATTTTTGGCGCCCAGATTTTTTCCAGTAACCAGGTAAGGCTCTCGAGGCCCTGGGATTTAATGCACACACATACACAAATATAAAGAGGTCATCACTGTAATAGTCACTATCCAATTCTCTTGTTTGGTGTCGTTGGGGTAGTAAAAGTATTCATAACATGAAAATATTTATCCCACCCCACCACCAAATGTTACTGTTTCTTTTTTTGTCATTGTCTGTATAGGTGATTATATAAAGGTGCATATGCTAAACTTTTGCAACTAAAATTCTAATAAATTGCCAAATGAAATTGCAAATTTTGCAAGCAGTTCTGAAATCTGTGGAAAGGGATGTTTGAGAACTGCTGTAATTGCATGCAATGCCAAATGAGGATCTGGCAGAGTTAGACAAGTTAAAAATTGAATGAAGAAGTGACAAACAGGATGACTGGATAAGTTCTTCAAAGGAGAATGATTTGAATATCAAAGAATTAAGAGAGGCCCTTTGGGAAAATGGATGAACCCTTGAGTAAATTTACAAGAAAATGACCCTCTTTTATGATCATGCTGTGGAAGTCAAGCTTGATATAAAACACAGCACACGAAGTTGTGTGACAAATTAAAACGAAACAAAACAGTTACAACAGATTCATTTAAAAAATATGAATGATTGGTATATGGTTACAAATATAAGCTCTATTTTATTAGATAGAAGATGAACTTATTTTTATAATTTTTAATTTTATTTTTCAAAGTCAAGTCTCATACATATATTCTTTTTCACTACACAGTACAGAATTTTGCCCCTGATTTTTGATGGGCCTACTTCAGTGCCTTTTTGCTATCCACTATCTCTGCTAATTAAATAATGAGAGCCCTATGTATATAAGCCTCAATGTGTGTGATGCAGCATTGCTAATGAGAACTATATACTGTTTACTACCTGTATAGACTCTATAGAATATGTAGTGGATTTTCATATCCACTTCCAGGTTGTCTCATTCTGAATTGAGGTATCTTTTTTTCAGGAACTTTATTATTGATCTCAGACAATTCTTAGTTCTTTTAGGTGACTAAATATCTGTGTGGAATAAGTATGGTTCTCTCCTCTGTGGCTTCACAAATGTGTGTGTGTGTGTGTGCACGTGTGTGTAATAATATAGGTTAAATCCATTTTTGCAAAAAATAACTTCTTGATTTGGCTGAGCAGTGAAGAATCTGCCAGCACCTGGATATTTCCTGTATATCTACAATTAAATAATCTCTTCTATATGAATAGATGGGCATTTCTGTTCAATCATTTTAATATAAAAATTTATTCTTTGCATTTGAATATTATTTTAAATATTTCCCTTGACTTTTAATGTATTTTTCCTTTAAAAATTGGAAAAATTCAGAAGAAGGTAAAGAGGGAATACTAACCACTTGCAGTATTGCCCTCTAGCAATAAATACTATTAACACTGTGGTATATTAGTATATATCCTTCCAATATTTTTTTAAGTGTAATAGAATACTGAAAGAATGTTTTTTAATATTTTTGTCTTATAATTGTTTCTAAAATCTCCAAACCAACTCACAAAATAACCAAACATCCAAACTAACAAACAGAAGGCAAAACAAACAGGCAGTGTGTACATCCATACTCTAAAGACAGCTGCCAAGGAGTTATCAATCATATCCCCATAAGATTATTAATAGGTAGAAGAAATGACCCTCTTGCCTTCATCCCTTTCCTTTTCCCCAATCTGTATGAGTACCATACTCAAGGTTTCCCTGTGAATTTTCAGATGTTGAGATGTTGGTCCGGGAGAACAATGGCTTGTGTAGAAGGGTTCCAGTAGAATACCTTGGGGCACCAGCAGGAAGGGGAGGGAGGTATCTTATTCCCCATTGGACCCTTAATACATCAGACTTGATGATGTGCCTGCCCTCTGTGCCATTTTGGAGTGGGAATGGGGAAAATAATTCAAGATGGGGAAAGAGAGAAGTAAAGCCATCTTCACTCTTATTTTTTATTGTGACAAAGACATGCCCTTTTCTAGTGGATCAAGGGAACATCATGGAATTATCTGGGCTTCAATCATCTAGTCCATGAGAGAGCTGACCTTTGGGAAGGGGACACCAGCAAGAGAAGTTGTGGGTTAATGCTAGAGCTGTGGGAGAGGGATTGAGAAGCATAGAAGCTGGAGTGAACCCCTATGTCAGTGCACTGTATAGTGAGGGGGTCCCCCTCAGGGCCTCCTCCAGAACCTGTACCAGAAGGGACCATGAGAGGCTATTTGGCTGGTTACTGTTATCTCTCTCACTCATTCCTGGAAGCCCTAGATGCAAAAGAGCAAGGGAAGGAGGGGTGGGAAGGGGAGGCTGTTGGTCTCCATTCTGAGACTGCTGGCTAAGCCTGATGAGCAGTGAGCTGAATATGGGATTAAGATTTTAACAAACTGAATTTTTTGACACTCAAAAGTGACTGGGAAACTATAGGTCTGTCTAAGATGGCATGAAAAGATGGGAAAAGGAAATTCAACAGAGCATGTTTTGAAGGTATTGAACAAAGAAATATAAAACCACATCGCCTTTGTATCTCACTGAATTCAAAGGCTGTTTAATAGGCCAATTATATGTGCATGTAGAAATCTGAAATCTTACTGCATATTTCACAATTTTGCTTTGCTTTTCAAAATATATCTGTGATGTCGAAAGCATTTTCTTATGTTATTAAAAATTCTTTATCTACACTATCTGTGTGTCTTTATGCTTTGAGGTAGTTGGGAAATATTTCCTAAACCCAGAGCAGGGAGGGGTAATCTTGCTCATCTTCTCAAAGAACAGGAAACTCAACACCCCATTTCCATCCTGGACTTAGCCCTTTAGAGAGAAGATGGAGAGTGTGTGTGTATGTATGTTATGCCTCCAAGCTGTCCTACTATCTTGCATGCTAGAACACTAAAATAAAGTGTTTTGCCTAAAGTAAAAGGAAGTAAAATTTTTAATTACAATGTGGTCTATTTTATAGCTGTGCCATAATATCTTTAACTAGCTCTCTATTCCCCCAATCTTACTATTTTAAATAACACTGTGTATGAACATCTTTGTCTAGAAATAGTTTCTACATTTAGAGTTATTTTCTCAAGGTGGATTCTTAGAAATTGCAACCAGAATAGGCAGAATCTATTTTAGAATGCTGATTATATATAAAAAATATTCTGTTAGAAAATTTGGGTATGAAAGAAAATTAAGAAGAAAACAAAGATATCTTCAGCCAGAGAAAGGCAATTACTACTAATTTCTTCTAGTCTTTTACATATGCTTAAATACTTGCAAAAGTGAGATCATAATGAATAAGCAGATTTGTGCCTTACCTTGCTACTTAATATTATACCATGAGAATTTTCCCATATTCAAATAATTTTGAAAACTTGATTATATCAGCTGAGTAGTATTTTACTGAATGTATTTAGAAAAGTTTAGTTTTTCTTTTCCTTTATCATGGCTACTTAGATTGTTTAAATTGTTTTGGGATTATGATGCTGCATTGAACATGCATGCACATAATTTTTTAACATACATCTATGATTGTTTCTTTAAGCTAGATTCTTAGAAATGGAATTCTTGAGTCAAAAGTTAGGAGCATTTTGCTGAAATTGCTTTCCAGAAAGCTAACACCAAGTTTTCACTCCTACCCACATTTATGATAGAGTCGTATATTTGTATTCTTGTTTTTACCTCACTTGGCATTGAGAATTACCATGACAATTTTTGCAAGTTTCATAAGGAAAACTGATATCACTTTAATTTCCATTTCTTTGATTATTAATGAGGCTGAACTTTTCCTTTAATGTTTATTAGCCATTTGTTTTTCCCCTTGTGTGTTCTCGGTTCATGCCTTTTACTCATTTAGCTATTTGATGCATTTGCATTTTGAAAGAGGAACTCATTAACACAAATAAATATCTAATTAGTGAAACCTATGTAAGAAATATTTTCTACGCAGAGTGGGATCTTTCTTGCTCTTGTCTACCTTTTTTGAAAATTTATTCAGTAAAAAAAATGATAACCTGTTTGGTATAAATAACTATGCATTGTGGGAAATAAGATGGGGAAAATATTTCTTGCCCTAAGGAAAAGGCTATTCTGTGGGTTGAATAAATAATTTGGCTTATTGCTTCTAAAAATTCATTGATTTCTGCTTCAGAAATTATAAAAATGAGTACATTAGAGAAATTATGGACAATAGTAAAACAAGGGGAAAATTATTCCCAATTATATCAGCTTAATATATCACTTTCATACTCTGTACAGCTTTTTATTTTCCATGCATTTTAACATAGTTGTAATCATATGTCTGTACTACTTTGTAACTTGTTCCTTTTACTTAATAGACTTGTTAGAAGGAGTCTTTACTCCAATGGCTGAATAGTAGTCTCTCTGCTACTTACTTCATCATACCCATGTTTTGGGGCATTGAAATAGTTTCCATATTTCAGTATATTTTCTTTAGGTCTGTTCTATATTTCTTGGCAGCTTTTTTTTTTTCACTTTGTATATAGTGGCCATAATGCTCAACTTTTTGCACTTTAAATATAAACTTATTAGAATAGCTAATTAGAAAGTCTTAAGGAGTGACAAAGAGTGATTGCTGGGTAATCACGCCACATTTTGTGGTTGATAATTTGGAGGGATGTTTCCTTAAGTACCTCAGATCACACCGCTTTAGTTGCTTTTTGTGTTGCATTGGAGAGAACACAACTCAACACCAGAAGACCTGAGCTCTTACTTCAGTGTGTGATCTTGAGTAAATTGTGATTTTAGAGTTTCCCTTTTCTCATCTATAAAGTATAGCTTGCAAAGCCTCCACCACCCAGTGTTGGTGTGAGGATTAAATGAAATAGTTTGTGGCGCCCACACATTAGTTCAAATCAATGTTAGATTCCTCCTTCCCTTATTTAATCTCGCTCTCATTCTGGCTATTTGGGAGGAAAGCTAGAGCTTGAGTTGGCGTGAAGGGTTGGCTTTTCCATTTCTTTCTTTCAAATTCTTGTTAGGAGTAGGCTTTTAATCCTGGTTGTGCCTTAAGTCTTCTTGAAACCTCTAAAAATATAGTAATTACTGATTTTGTATCAATTTTCTCTAAGGCAATGTGTGAATATAATTAAGGTTCAAAAAAATCTTTTCTATCTTTTCTTTGGTTGACTATACATTGCCAGAGTATCTCAGGCAGAGCCAAGATTCTAAGTTATTGCCCATGAGTCAGCTGCTTTTTCACAAAACTGGGCTCCTTCTGCCTCCCTTTGTGCTTCTGATGACTTTCTTTTCCTTAAACAGGAACTTGAATCTTGTCCTTCATATATTTTGCTTATCAAGTGTTAAGATTTTTGACACAACTAGAACAGAATTACTGAAGATATTCTATCCTAATTCCATAGTAATGTAAGTGAAAATTACATTATAGGAGGGTAAAATGAGATTCTGAAAAGTGTACAGGCACACAATGCCTTTCATTCTCAAGAGAGAAATGATACCTGTATATATGTGCTTCATTATCCATTACTTAATGGCATCACTGAAATAAAATAGGAAATCAATGTTCTGGAAAAGCTGCTTTCTCTTTCAGAATCCAAAGTTAAAGGGAAACAGAGCTTTCCTAGTCAATGTGTCCTTTTCTATAGGATATATTTACTGAGCATGAACCATATCATAATGCCAACAGTTGGCCTGTGAGCAGGTTAGAGAAAATTATGCACATGTATTTGAAAAGGAAAGCCATGTCTCCCAGGCTATTGTGCAAAAGTAGAGACACCAAGAAATTAATTTTTTTAAAAAAGAAATACATGTTTCACTATTACTACTGCTTACCATTGTGCACTTTATTTTCCTAGTTCAGTGTGTTAGCATTATGACAGTGGGTGAAGGAGAAGGAAGGCTGTGATTCCTACTGAGGTACCCAGATTGAATATGTGTGTGTTGGTGGTGGTGGTGGTGGGGCTGTAAGAAAGGGGCGGAGATGGGAAGGGCATCTGGAGAAGAAGAAAGGAGTTTTAGGGAGGGCAAAGCCATTATTGTGGTCCAGGGTCAGGTTACCTCACTTCAAATCCCATCTCTGTCCTGAACTACCTGCCTGATCTTGAGTGAGCTCCTTATACTTCCAAGCCTAAGTTTCCTTATCTAAAAAATGGGGATAATGATAATACCCACCATATACTGTTGCTCTGAAATTACCTTTGCATTGTACCACAAAGTAAAGTTTCTTTTAGTGCAAGTTTTTGTTGTTATTTATTAATCCTAGCTTCTCAGATTTTAGCAGAAAATAATTTGATTGAGACAAAACGTGTGTTTGTAGTTTGAGAGCTTATTAATTCAAAGGAATGAATATGATTTTGTTATTAAAAATTTGTCTCAAACTATCCATTCTACCCAAGTTAGAGGGAGGGGTAAAATGCATATGTTACATATGAAAACAGTGATAGAAGCAGCGAATTCTTGGAGAAGTTTATTTATATATTTGGGGTATTACAGCTGTCAGAAGTTTTAATTCCTTAGTGCCTGTTTCTTTTGAAATGCAAAATTTCAAAGAAGAGTATTGAATAGTTTAAATAACTAGCACCTTGGTGTGAATTATTTTCAAAGTACCATTTATTTTTTCAACTGGAAAGGACTGCATGAAACCACTTGGGGGAAAGAAATGAATAAAATAAAGCTAAGTGGGAAAAAGAAGGCAGAAAGGCAGGAAGCAAGCAAGGTCTGTCACACAAGCTACCTAGTTCATAATTTTACTGAGGTCAGCTATGTGCAGAATAAACATTTTGCTTGACATCTGTCTATGACTTCTTGAAAAATTCTCAAGAAATATGTCAAATAAATTACTTGGGAAAACTTTTAAAAGATTAAGCGTTTTTAAAAATTAACATTCAATGACACAAAAATCATTCTTGAATCTGCATGAGTTACCTACTCAATCTCACTCCTTTTGTTCTTAGCTAAATTTTTAAATGGATTTTTTAATTTTAGAATAATTTTAGAATTTATAGAAAAGTTGTAAAGGCAGTATACAAGGGTTTCCCTTATTTTCTTTGCTCAGCTTCCCCTAACGTTAACATCTTATAACCAAGGTTTATTTTTTCAAAACTAAAGTATTAGCACTGGCACAATACTATTAACTAAACCATAGACTTTACTGGAATTTCACCAAGTTTTCCACTAATGTCCTTTTTTTGTTCTGGGACCCAACAGACTTGGCCAGCCAAGTCTTTCTCATTATGTCATCTCTCTGGTTCTGACTCTTCTGCCTTCTTCCCCATTAAAGAATCCATGTGAAAATATTGGGCCCACCAGTGCAATCCAGGATAATCTCCTTATTTTAAGGATAGCTGATTAGCAAACTGAATTCCATATACACCTTGACTGCCCATTGCTTTATAATATAACATGATGACAGGTTATGGAGAGTAGGACATGGGCATCTTTGTTGGGCCATTGTTCTGCCCACCAAGTCTTTCCTCTGGAACCCAAAGATTCATGTCTGTCTCACAAATATTCACACCTTCCCAAGGTCATCAAAGGTCTCAACCCATCACAGAATCAAGTCAAGTCCAAAATCTTATCTAACTCTCATTAGCTCAAAAGTCCCAATGTCAACCTATAAGTCATCTAAATCAGGAATGGCTAAGGTGCTGAGTAGAATCCACCTTGGGGCACGATTCCTTTCCATATCTATGAAATGAAACTCGAAAGACCAGTTATTTGTTCCCCAAACACAGTGGTGGTAGGACAGGCATAGGTATCATTTATAGAAGTTCTGTTAAAAAGGGGAGAGAAAATGAATCTAAAAAGGAGTCACAAGTTTCAAGCAATTCCAAAACCCATTGTTTTCAAGGCCTGGGAATAATCCCCAGTGGTTCTTAGCTATACCCTCTTGGTTTGAGGCTCCACCTTTGGAGTCATCCTTCCTTCTTCATGAAAGGTAGCTTTTAGTTGAGGACTTATATCAGACTGTTTCTTGCCTGTAGAAATCTGGGTATTTGATAGCTGTCTTTCATTCTGTACCCTCTCTCTTTTGGTCCAAACTGGCAGTATTTCTGCTGATATAAAATTCTCAGGAACCTGCTGACATCCTGATTTTATTCCAGTGGGACCAATGTTGGACTTCTAACCTAAAGGACAGTAAGGTAATACATTTGTGTTGTTTTAAGCCACTAACTTTGTAGTAGTTTGTTAATAGCAGCAATGGAAGATACAATTGGATCTAAGCAGTATGGAGATCATGGAAGACAATAGTAAAAACTGTTTCAGAAAAACGAAAGCCATTTTTGAGGACATTCAAAAGAGAGAGAAAAACGCTTGAAGAGAGAGTGTGTGTACACTATTCTTGAGTTTTTCCACATACTCCATCCTTTCTTACCTCTTTGCCTTAACTCATTATCTTCCTTGCCTAGCTTGTACTTCCTAACACCATAACCCACCTCTCATTTTTCTGGTTAATTCCTATCACCTGGACACTTACTACATTGCATGATATAAGTTCTCTCCCAACTAATCTTCTTTGTATGCTCACCACTTAGCAGAGTGCTTAACTTGTAATAGATTTAAATAAATGCTTATTGAATTGATAATTATTTTGGGAGTTCTTGCACATTGATAAATTAAGCAATTATAAAGGATACCCTACTACCCTATGAAGTTTTATTATCTCTCTTCTTTACATACAGTTCAGGAGTTAGGCTTTTATTCAAATGTTTGGTAAGGTAAGCAGAAAGAACAAATATCCATCAAATTTCAATCAAATTATAGCTTCAGCACATAAAAAACTATTTACTTAGGTGAAAGCTCTTTCCCAGGGAAATATTTGTAGATCATTATCCCAAGTTTCAAAGTAAATTTCCAAGTAAGTCCTGAGTTATGATTTTCCCTTGAAAGAAAAAATCCATACTTACAAAACTGAATATGAAGCTATTTAACTTTCAGGAAAGAGGATGCTAGGAAATGCCATAAACATTTGAAGACTTAAATACACCTGCCTTGAAAGCTAAACACACAAAGATATAGGAACTAGGAAATTAAACCAATTAAAATAATCAGGAAGCCAACTTACCAAAATAAACAGAAAAATTATTTAGGTTTTAAGATGTCATTGAATTTTACTTCCTTGGTCTTAATTTTTCTTTTAAGCTTTCTCACTGTACCTATCAAATCCCTATGCTTCCTCTCAGCAATCCACCTTGTCAATAGACACAATTTCCTGTGGCTTCAGAAACCACATTGTTCAGTTAATTCTTCCTGCCCTCTCACCATGCACCTTTTCACACTTCTTTTTATTATCTCACAGGCATTGAAATCTGCTTTGAGTAAGCAGTACCATCTTACATTACCAGAAGGAAGTCTTTGATCTTGCAACTACATCCATCTGAAATAACCCGGAACAAGAAAGGAAGCAAGTGGTGTTTCTCAGCAGCCGAGATACTGTCACACAGCCCAGGCTCTACAATTCAAATAATTTACTCTTTGGGCGTCTTCCATGCTCTCACTCTAAGTCTGCTTACTTTGACACAATCCATTTATCAATATTTCCTAAGGACATTAATGAGTGATGTCATAAAACAATCACTAATACTCATGATGTGATGATTTTGACTCGTAAGTACAAGTTAGTTCGTGTTCTGTGAATAAGTTAAAACAGGGAATGGACAGTTCATCACTAGAAAAGTTCCATCCAAAATGATTGAAATAGAAATCATTTCAACACTTAAGAAATGAATTCCATTAGTTTACAAGATACATTTTTGTGGAATACTTCATTTCCTAATAATGCAGAAAATGTTTTTTTTTGTTGTTGTTTTTCAATTCATCCAGCAGCAGTGCTTTATGATTTTAAATTTATTCACTTTAAAAGTTAAATGTGTTTGTACAACAGTTTGGAGCTAACTAAAGAAACCCTAAGGCATCACAAAATCTATTGGAGTCTACATGCCACAGGGGCTATGGAAAGAAAGTCTGGCTAATGAGGTACGATTAGTTCAATTGGTTTTGAATTCAGATAGCTTGGGTTCAGATCATTATTTTGCCACTGACTAGTTGTGTGAACTTTGTCAAACTGCATAACTGTTTCCTGCCTCAGTTTCCTCATTTGTGAAATAAGGATAATAAATACAGTCGCTTATCAGTGTGCTAAACAGAGTAACGCACAGTAAATCTTCATGTTATCATTTCTTCATAGTTTTATTTTATACCTGTCAGAAACACATACATTACATGCATAGAGAGAAATCAGAGAGAATTATAAAATCTTAGCATTAAAAGAGAACTTAATTTTTCAGCAAAGGGAACTTAGAAATCATCTAATCCTACTTTCGCCCAATGTAGTCATCTCTTCTCAACTCCTCTGCCAGTTCTTTAGCATCTGTATGGGAAATTCACTGAAAGGAGCTAACTCCTTTCGGAGTGTTTCTTTGTGGCATGACTTTTTTGAGGGCAGACTGTGTTCCAGGTAATATGCCATATCATTGTTGGTCCTTACAAATCACCCTACAGAACTGATATTCTTAACTCTATTTTTTTAATTCAATTTTATTGAGATATATTCACATACCATGCAGTCATACAAAGCGTACATTCAGTTATTCACAGTACCATTATATAGTTGTGCATTCGTCACCAAAATTAATTTTTGATCATTTTCATTACCACACACACAAATATAATAAGAATAAAAATTAAAGTGAAAAAGAACAATTAAAGTAAAAAAGAACACTGGGTGCCTTTTTTTTTTTTTTTTTTTTTGAATTCAGAGAGGTTGGGTTCAGATCATTATTTTGCCACTGACTAGGTGTGTGAACTTTGTCAACACTACTCATCCCTCCACACACTGGACAAAGGGGAGTGTGATCCACATGGCTTTCCCAATCACATTGTCACCCCTCATAAGCTACATTTTTATACAGTCGTCTTCAAGATTCAAGGTTTTGGGTTGTAGTTTGATGGTTTCAGGTATTTACTGCTAGGTAGTCCAATTCTTTAGAACCTAAAAAGTGTTGTCTATATTGTGTGTAAGAGTGCCCACCAGAGTAACCTCTCAGCTCCTTTTGGAATCTCTCTGCCACTGAAGCTTATTTCATTTCCTTTCACATCTTCCTTTTGGTCAAGAAGATGTTCTCCATCCCACGATGCCGGGTCTAGATTCCTCCCCAGGAGTCATATTCCACATTGCCAGGAAAATTCACTCCCCTGGGTGTCAGATCCCACGTAGTGGGGAGGGCAGTGATTTCACCTGCCGAGTTGGCTTAGCTAGAGAGAGAGGGCCACATCTGAGCAACAAAGAGGCATTCGGGAGGAGGCTCTTAGGCACAATTATAGGCTTAACTCTATTTTAAAGATAAAAAAAATTGAGGGGCAGATGGCCAAAGATCTTTTCTGAGGTGATACAGTTAATAAGTTTAAAAATGTTGAAGTATTCTTATTAGTAACATCCTTCTAAAAGATTTGAAAATATGCTAGTTGAAAATATGCTTTAGTCTTCAAGCTCTCTCTTTCCTACAGTAAGCAATTCCTTCAGGTATTCCTTATATGACAGGAGGACTATATTTTGTATTTGTTACCCTTCCTTGAATACCTTAAACATTCTTAATAATGCTCTTAAGTGTGGTACCCATGAGTGTCTACTCTTCTCCAGATAGATATTGCCTATTCTGATTGGGATCTTACTCAATTATATAGCCTATGACATTTTATTATTTTTCTGCAGCTATATCAAAATATTGATTAATGTTTAACTGGATATCAACTAAAGTCTCTAAGCTCTTTCCCTCACTCAAAATGCTGTGAGTTCTTATCTTCTCCCATCTTGTACGTGTGCAGGATGCTTTTTTATTTTTGTTTTTTAAACCTTAACATGTCTAGTTAATTTCGTCTCACGGGTTTCATCTCGGTGTTCTGCCTTGTCAAGATCATTTTGAATCTTACTTCTGTCATCCGGTGTATTAGCTCTGCCTTTCAACTTAGTGTTGTTTGCAAATTTGATAGCCACTTTTCTGTGCCTTCATCAAAGCTGTAGATAAAAACATTGATTAAGAAAGGGGCAAAGTTATAATCCTGTAGCACTACCAATGACATTTTAGTTAATGAGGCTCCATCTAAGTGAGTAAGGGTCAAGCAATAAAAAATAATGCAGCTCTGTTTGTATGGTATTTAATAGTTTCAAAACCCTGATTTACCATATAAAACATTACCTTAATCTAATCCAATCCAGTCCTCATAACCACATAATTGGATATCCAGAAATTAGATTCAAGAACAAGTTTGAGATGGAGCAGTAAGTGCTTGCTGTGTGTTGGGATTTTAGGAGCTTTGGAGAGTCTCTTCCTTAAGGTCCTCTTCATTCAATTAATTGCCATGAGGAATTCCATTCTAGTCCTAATTCAACTTTGTATTCCAATGGCCAATCTAGTCTCACAGCTTTCCTGACATGAAAGAGTCCTTGCTTTGCTCTTGCCAGTTGCCCTATGGCCAGGAGTCTCAGATGTTGAATGCCCACCTTTGTTTCCCATTACTGCTCATTTGGGATTCCTTGTTTAAGCAAGGACTCCTTAATTGGGACTGTAGTGTCATGGCAGATACTTAAGCTCCCAGGATCTTTAAGCTCCTATCTCATTTTCTTTTGCAAGGATCCCAAGCTATCACAGACAGGGACAGAGTGGAAGGGAACATGAGGTCATGGGTAGCTGGGAGATGAGACTCCTAAAAGCAAACTCCACCACTTGATTCGGCATAGAGAGCCCCTACTTATATTACTACTGAAATGGTTTCTACGTGAATGTTTGTATAGTTAGGAAATAAGATAAATGCAAAGATACCAAAATTTACTTCTTTAGGCTGGAGAAAGAGAAGTGACCTAATTATTGTTTTCCAATACGTGATGGATTGTGCCCATCTGCTTTTCTCCTCCACCAGGAATAGAACTAGAGGAAACAGTCTTAATCTTGTAGCCTGAGCTTTGTAGTTTAAAGGAGAATTTCCTGACAGTGAGTAGTGGACTATGGAATTTGTTTCTTATGAGATTTAGATTTCCATCTGGCTGGGGTATGTTTGATGCAGTTGATTCTGAAGGTGGTAGAGGTGGGGGAAAATAGAGGATAAATGACCTCTCAAAGATTCCTAAGAATTCCTAAGAATTTATGATAAACTTTTTGAACAAAAGAACTAAAATGACTTCATGCTTTCCTAACTTTTTAAATGTAAAATAAAATGAATTTTGAAGTTATTGGGGGAGTACATTTAAAAATAACTTCAAAAATGGGTGTTCAGCCGCTTCTAGAGTGTAGGAGGGCAGATCTGTGATTTTTTTTAAAAGATTGAATGTGGTTTACTGAAATGTATTTCTGGTCTTGCCCTAGACAAAGTTGTTATTTGTTCAGTTATGCTTTATATTTCTAAAAATGAATTTGAATTTGCAAAGAAGCAAATGTGCAAATGTTTTTTTTTATGTGACAGTATTTGATTTTAGAGAATATTGATAGTAGCAACCTTAATACCTGTCATCTTTGCCTGTAAGTTGATAGAAAAGCTTTACAGACCTAGTAATTATAGTTACTGAACTAGGCAAATTATAGATAATGGTAATAGAAATAAAAATAACCCAATTATTGTATTATACAATATGGTTAGCTAAAATACATGATCTAGTTGGAGAATAACTGAAGTAGAAATAACCATAGATAAGGGAGGAAGATGAGATTCAAAGTGACTTCAGTAAGGGTTACTTTAGAAATGTATATAAATATCAAGGTATTGAAATTCTGCTAAACTCACATATATCACTTGCATGGTAACATTCTCTCAAAAACATGTGCTACACCCTAATCGAGGGTGTCACTCGCAGTTGGATGGGTCAAATCTCCAGGGAAACACTCAATCAGAAGATTCCAACCTAATCAAGACTAATATGTCTGCCCCCACAAGATTGCATTAAAGAATATGGCTTTTTCTGGGGGACATAATATATACAAACCAGTACACATCATGTTGAGTGAAGCCAGACACAAAATGGCAAATGTGTATGATCTCAGTAATATGAAATAATTAGCATAAGCAAACTCATAGAACTTGAAACCAGAATACAGATTACTAGGGTTAGGGAGTGCAGTGGGATAGAAAATGGGAAGTTAATCCTTAATTGGTATAGAGTTTCTCTTTTTGATAATGGAAGAATTTTGGTAATGGGTAATAATGAATGTAATCAAAAGCACTGAATTATGTTTGAATGTGGTTAAAAGGGGATACTTTAGGTTGTATACAGATATATTACTGGAATAATTATTTAAAAAATCAATTGGACTGTACAATACAGTGAGCCCTAATGTAAACTATGGACCACAATTAATAGTATAACTATAATAATATTGTTTCATCAATTGTAACAGAAGTACCACATTACTTCAAAATGTTATATAGGGAACTATAGGGAAAACTGAGTATGTAAGGGGGCTATATGGGTACTCTGTAGTTTTGGCCTTATTTTTCTGTAAACCTACAACTTCTCTAATAAAAAATAAATTATTTTGCTTTTCTTACAAAAAAACACCAAACAAACGTGCTAAATGTTATAATGTGAGCTTTTAATTATCAAGGTTGATAATTAAAAGGGAGACTATGACAGTTAGCTAGTAATCATATTATAACCTCCAATAAGGATTCTGTGTACCAAGTGCCTTTCAAGTTAGGAAATTACTTCTATACTTACTTTCTTGATTATATTTGAACATTAGATTTGAACAAATGAGAAATGAATAATGTAGTCGAGGCCAACAACAATGTTTTTTATGATTTAATTGACAAATTTTCAAAGACTACTAAAGTTATGCTAAAGGGACTTTGCCAAATGCTGGTATTTTAATACAAAATGTGAATTAATCTTCTGGTTAGGCAGCACTTTCTTAAATAGACAAAAAATGCAATAAGGATATCAAGAACAGGTACATGGTTAAGGATTTTACTTGGAGGATATTTCCACTATTTCCTGGTTTTGTTTTAAAAAGGAAAGTGATTCATAAATCTGCCATTCAGGACACATAGAATAAACTAGTATCTTCCTAAAGAATAGAAATTAAAGTTTGAGAAATCTGGTATTTACTACATACAGGGGAAAAAAGTCTCTAAGATTTTCAAAATTCCCAGCAGCATTGGTGAGTTGCAGGTAGAATTCACAACTCATATTTAACTGAAGTTGATGTCACTGTGGGAATTACATTGCCTTTGTTTTCCTTTTCTGACAATCTTCTGCCTATTTACTGAGTTTGTCTCTCTGTCATTCCCCGGGTCTCAACAGGATTATATCTAGCCCACACAACTATTCTTTCAAATGATAGAGCTCTACCCAATCTCTTTGGTAGATCTACAATTTCATGCCTTAACCCTTATCATTTTCCACTGTAAGTAATAAATTGAAAGGATGTGACATGAACTTTGTAATAGAAAGTTCTGGATTTGTGTGAGATCAGAGAATTTTAGGGATAAAATTGTAGGAGGATATACCTCATGTGCTTGAGAAATGAATGACTTGATGAGGGACTCACACTGAGAAATCATTATTATTAAAAAATAATCTGATTAGGTTATACTTAAATATGCTAATGAAAGTAGATTTTAGCTGAGAAAAAGATGAGGTCCCTTTAAAAATCAAAAGTTTGGGAAGTGTGGTGGTTTGGAGTTAGGTATTCCAGAAAAGCATGTTCTTAATCTTAATCCATTCCTGTAGGTGTGAAGCCATTACAAATGGGATCCTTTGAGGATGTTACTTCAGGTGAAGTGTGGCCCAGCTGAATCAGATTGGGCTTCAATCCCCAGATTACTGGAGATCTTTCTGAGCAGAATTAAAGTCAGATGAAAAGAAACCATGGGGACAGCCAGAAGCTAGAAGTCAACAGAACCCAGAAGTAACGGAGAGGATGCTGCTATTAGGATTGCCATGTGATAGAAAAGCCTAGGACCAAGGATTGCCAGCAATCAGCTCCAGAATGCCATATTCATAGTGGAGAAAGCATCATCTTGCTAATACCTTGATTTTGGACTTCTTCTAGCCTTAAAACCATGAGCCAATAAATTCCAGTTGTTTAAGCCAACCCATTGTATGGTATTTGTTTTAATAGTTGGAAAACTAAACAGAAAGTAAACCTATTAGTTACAAGATACATTATTATATAAATTCTTAAAACCAAGAAAAACTGTGAGGATATTAATACCTTCTGGCCTACTGCTAGCTGTCTGATCTCCAAAATCTTTTTCTCTTTTCCAGGCCATGTGGTATACAACTGGAGGCTATGATTACCAGCTTCCTGTGTTGCAACGTGTGCCATGTGAAAAGTTCCTTGTCATGCCATATGATGGGAAGTGATGCATGAAATTTTGCTCTCATTCACTTACTAGGCTTAGCCCTTTTCCATTTCTTGCGAGGTGGAGCATGGACATAATCAAGACCCAGCTTGACCATGAGATGGAAACTAGGCCCTGGGGCATGGTGGAGCAACCAGGTAAAAGGAACATGGTCCCTTGTTAACTGAATGGAATGGAGCCAACCTTCCAAACTGGCTACTCACCCTGGAATGTGTATGTATGAAAGAGATAAATGCTTACTTCTTTAACCAGGAGTCTCTTTAATACAGAAATATGTCTGTACCTTAACCTATCTATCCTTTATGGACAAATATTTCAAACCAAGAAAAAATATTAAGGTAAATTCTGTTAAAGAGTTCTCATGATAAGAAAAGAGTAATAAGGAAGTTTTCATTTTATCCATGTTTATGTTTTTATCTCTTTACCCCTTCAGATTCACTCTCATCCTTCTTCCATTCTGTTAGTTGTCCCATGAGGCTGGCCTTTATGGATTGTAGAAACAGGCCTTCTTGCTCTCTGGATTCTGGTTGGGGTTGACTAATAGAGAATCCTGGAAAATGATGAGAAGTAGGTAAATGAGGTCAGGATACTTATTCTCCTGGCTCTCCCCATGTAAGGGTGCTTCAGGCTGCTTCATTCCTCTAACTGCAGCTAACGGCTTCTTTCAAATCAGTCTTCCCTCAAGATTCTCTCCTCTTTTCCTGGAACGGCTCCCTCCCACTGTCCCTTTGATGTTGATAAAGGTGGGTTACAGAACCATCCCTGTGGTCCCCCTCACCCTGTCAACACCTTTATAAATAGTCACTTTGTAATTAAACTCTCCTTGAATTATCTTAACTTGAGTGTTCCATCTGTTTCCTGTTGGAATCCTTGACTGAAACACTATTTGTACATCATTCTTTTAAGTATAGTGCTATCTGAATGTTAGGAAATTATTTGTGATCAGTTTGAAATTACTTTATTTTTAAGAAAACATTGTTATAATTGAAGGGAAATAGAAGGGAAAGCATGCAATTTATGTTTTAGGTTACCAAACCTATATAACCACAATTATTTTATAATGAAAACCTGACCTAGACTCTGCTTTCTTTATTTCCAGAAAGGATAACTTAAATTACAGAAAGAGTGCTTAGGAAAAAAAAAAGCAGTAAGACAAACAAAAATGAAGACTTCTAGAGAATAGCATAGAAATTGGTCTATTCTAGGAAGTGATAACCCATCTCACCTCACCGCTCATGGAGGCTGGGAGTTGAACAGTATCTGTATGAAACTGGTTGTATATCCTGATCCTCAAGTGCTGTGGAACAACCAGTGGTTTGTAACATTGATTTTATCAGCCACAAAATTGGATTAGTCAATATTCTTTCATTTTGAAATGACAGAACTTAAGTACACAAGGTTTAGCAAAATGTTAATTTCTTTGCTTAAGTAATTGGGAAGTCTGAGGAATGCCAAGGCATCATGGGGTTGTTGCTTTTTTCTTGAATACTTGGCTTTAATTTGTTCTGTTCGTTGACTTCATTTTTATGCAGAATTTTTCTGTATGTTAAGAAAGATGGTTGCTGACAGCCTTAACTAAATAAAGATATTTATGACATATGATTCTCTGCTAATAGAACCCCTTTCCCTCTCAGATTTCATCCATTGCATCTCACTGAGGGACTGTGATTGGCTTCTCCTGGGTCAAGTTCCCAGTTATTGACTGTGATTATGTGGGTTTGATATTTTGAATGCACCTAGCCTGGGTAGTGTGACCAGTTCTGTGGCCAAGTAGGGTCAGGCATTGTAATTCAGGAAGAGTGGTAGTCGGTGGACAAAAATAACATATCTATTCCTGACATAATATGGCATCTTAATGTCTCTTTTATAATCTCTCAAAAAATAAGATCAAATGTTTTTTTAAGTGTTTGGTGGAAAAATTAATGGTTTTGCACATCTTCTACCAGTATGACAGGTTTAGTAATTTGGATCAATTTTCCCTCTGAAGAGAGCCAAAAATGCTGAATAAAATGTTTTAATATATCTCTTTAAAAGCATCAAAGAGCTTATAAATTAGTAAGAGATTCCTGAAACTAATCTCAGAGAAAGCAAGGGTGCAGACAGGAAAGAGTAGCACTGGGAACTGCTTTTGCCCAAAGGACATTTGCTGTTCTTATAGAAGCATCTTTGAAACTGAGTTTAAGGTTTAGCTCAATTTCAGCCTTACATGTTGAAGGACCTTTCCTAATTAGAGTGTCTGACTATCTTTGCCTCCACACACACATACTTTAATTGGGATCTAAAGGCTTACAACCTCAGGATAAATCTCAGCACATTTCATACAGTTTTTGTTTTTGAACAACAATGGAATTATGTTAGAAATTTATAACAAAAGAGTAATTAGAAAATCCCTAAGCTTTGGAAAATTAAAAGAAATATGTTTATAAATAACCCACAGATCAAAGATTTCATATAGAAAATTAGAAAATATTTTGAATCAATGACGTAAGAATACTACTTATCAAATCATGTGAGATTCAGGTAAAGGAGTTAATAAAGAATTAATACAGTTGATATAATATTTGGACTGCAAATGTTAAAAGGCAGTATTAATATCAGGAGAGTAAAGTTGGAAATGGACATGTGTCATTTATTGGTTGGGCTGGGATCTTGACTACTTTTCAAGGTAGTCTCAGCCTTCATTCCACATATCTCTTTCTGCATTTTTGTTATTGTCTAAACAGATGTAATGCTATAAAACTATTGAAAAGTTTCTAATTTTAATGACTTTTTCTCCTCTCTTCCCCAGCCGTGAATCTGCCGGGAACTTTAATTCAGACTTACTATAGCAAGATTAAAATATTTTTCACACACACACACACACACACGTACACATAATACATACACATGTACATGACCACACACATACACTCATTCTAATGGAAAGGTCAGGTGTACTTAGGCTTAGCCTCTGTCATGGCGTTGACTCAGGGGCTTAAATAATTGTGCAGGAATTTGTTGGTTCATATCTCCTTCATTGTTTGTAGTTCCAGCTAAAAAGATATTAATCTTGCAAAATGTGGAAATTAGCTCTGATCGGCTTTTCTTGAGTCATATATCAAGTCCAATTACTTTGGCCAAGGAAATATGGATATGTTGCCTGTCTGAGCTTGACTTGAGCCCTACAAGTCAATACCAGTCCAAGACGGTATTACCATTATCAAAAGTGCATGGATTAATAATGGGTGCAGGTCTGGTTCTCTCAAAGCAAAAATAGGTTATTATCACCACGAGAAGTGACAGGTGTTTGGTGGGACACAAAAACAACCAATGTCTGTTGTGAAAGGTCTACTGCTTAGTGGGATTTTCTTTGCTTTGCACTGCCTTAAGCACCTAGCATTTTTTAAAATTTGAAGATGAAAATGGATAACGTTTTTCATAGAGTAAAACATTTAACAATTGATATTGCTCTAGGGGCTTTCTATAAGTCTGGTCCTTAGAGAACTAGTGTGGAATGACCTTTTAGAATTGTCTTCTCATGGTCCTTTGTTATTTAAAGATGGAAGGGATCCAAGATGACACTTACACCAAATTCCACTTGATAGAGAACAATGCCGTAGTGAAAGCATGGTGTACAGTGCCAGTTTGGATGTATTATGTCCCCCAAAATGACATTATCTTTGATGCAGTTTTGTGGGGGCAGATGTATTAGTGTTGATTAGGTTGAGATCTTTGATTGAATTTGTCCGTGGAGATGTGACTCAATCAACTGGGTGAGACCTGTGATTGGATAAAGTCCATGGAGGTGTTGCCCTGCCCATTCAGGGTGGGTCTTTGTGAAAGGACGGAGCTGACTCCATCTCTGTGTTCATGCAAAAGAAAACTTTATGCTACTCATTCCTACGGGTTTTTATAGCATACAAGGTAGTCTCCTACGTGACTGTTTTCAGGTATTTCAGGGAGGGTGTGTTTTTTCTTAAGGCATAAGGTGTGATTGCATGTTTTCAATCTCAAGGGACAATCTCTTTGGGGCTAGACAGGAGACAGCAGGAGCAGGAGACAGGAGCACAGAAGGAGCCCGGCTTTGTCCTTGTCTAAACTGGTGCCTACCTTCAGGCATGCAAAGCTTCGGTCTTCTCCCAGCCTGGTGCCTGCCTTTGAGCACACAATGCTTAGGAGGCAGCCTCCCTGTATAACCTATCAAGCCAGGGAACCTTCCGTGTCTCCACAGGTTTTAATTGGATCACTGGAGTACTTTAAAAAGAACCACACAGCCCAGATGTCAGAGCAACTGAGAGTGACATTTGGAAGAGAAGCTGCAGCTAAGAGAGTACAGAATGCCCCAAGAGCAACATTTTGGAGAATGCTGTTTTGAAACGCAACCTAGGAGCAAGTGGATGCCAGCCACGTGCCTTCCCAGGTAACAGAGGTTTTCTGGATGCCATCGGCCATCCACCAGTGCAGGCGGCCATCCTTCAGTGAAGGTAACCTATTGTTGATGCCTTACCTTGGACATTTTATGGCCTTGAGACTGTAACTTGTAACCAAATAAACCCCCTTTATAAAAACCAATCCATGTCTGGTATTTTGCTTAATGGCAGCATTAGCAAACCGGAACAGGTGTCAAGACTTGAAAGTTTTTCACTGGAAGGATCTAACTTTGCAGGCTGTTAAAAAGTGAATACACTGAAACTAATTCCACTTTCATATGTTTCAGGTCAAGGAAGAGAAGAGCAAATTAAAGTCCCAAAGTTTCAGTTCCTCTTCTCTATAATAATTATTCAAGACAAGCACAGGTGGAATTTTTAAGGGACAGCTCTTTTCCCAGCATCAAATTTTGTGAAATGGAGCAAGTGACCTGGTTAATTCTACAGTCTTAAAGAACTGTTCCATTTGAGATCCCCGCCTATTTTCTAACAATATGCAGCTAACAATAACAAGCTACAGGAATTTTACTTCAGAGGAGAGATTTTTGTCAAAGACAAAATAATTGTTTTCTTACTGAGTTACCCATGTATCATAAGGATTTCCTCACAGGATGATCCCAGTATTTAACAATAACATGAATCAAAACAATTCACACGGCTTTTCCTCAACACATAAATTTATTTTGTAGACTGCTGGAGGTAGTGAGGACTGAGTGGAGCGTCATTTTATGAACCCCGCCTTGGGCTGTCAATTGAGCTATTGTTACTTCATTCCCTCAAATTTTATAATATGGGTGGAGTGTGGGCAGGTCTTTTAAAAATTCAGTGAGGAATACTTGCTCTTAAGTAGGTAGGGATTGGTAAATTATTTTAAAAAGTCAAATTAAGTTTTCAAGTCCATAGTAAACTTAAGAAGTCCTGGTAAATCCATTTGCTACAGTATTTTCTTTTGAAAACCAGCCCCTTGCTAAAAGACCAGGCAGTTCTGTGGAATTTAAGAAGTCCTAGTGCCTTCCTTCAACACAGCATCTCTCCATTGAAACCCCAGAGGGTGCTTCATATTTGAAAGAAGCCCAATTTTGGTCCTAAGACCTTGAATTTGAATAAATGAATACAAATCATTTGTAAGGGATCTCTGCTCAGTCTAGAGTTACACATGATAGTTTTATCTTTTCATTTCTGGTGTGGTTGTATATTTTAGCACACATTACATAAAACGTAAAACAATAAGATCATATAACTTCTGCTTTCTCTGCCACCTTTTCTTGGTAGTTATAGCTTCCTATGGTTAAATGGCAGTTAGGGATTAGGAAAGGTGGTAGAATTCATATAGGCAGGTTTTGTTCTCCACCTGGCTTAGGCATAAATCAAAGAAGATGAATATCCAGCCATTAGAAAGAAATTAAAAAACATTGCCCCATTCTGTATAAATGTTAAATTTCACAATACAAAAACTATGTTAAAAAAAAAACATTGCCCCACACAGGAATTTTTGTACTTGTTTTTCCACATATATTACCAAGAACCTTCACCTTTTCCCTCCGCCTCGCCGACATCTTCCTTCAACTTCTCCCAGTGCTCAGTGTAAAGAGTTTTTATTTAAGTCCTCCAAATTGACTTGGAAACCCCTTTTAGTGACAGTTCTGTTGCCTCCTGAGGACTGAGGCAGGGAACTGAGGAATGGTCACAAACAGCTCACTTTCTGGTCTTCCCTCTGCTTGTCTACCTGAACAAATCAGAGTTCCACTGGTGGTTATTTTGTGGTTTGGGATCTCATCCTTCCATCCTTCTTGAAACTTGAACCAGCTTTAAGACTAAAACAAAGAAAAACATAGATTTTAAGTGTAAAACTTAGAGAAGATCTAATTATCTTCTCAACTCATATTATAGTACATACTGCTTATCCAGATCTCTATTAAAGAGTTTTTTTCCAAGTATGTTGAGAATCATCAAAATTGTTGACATCTACCTATTCTATTAATGGCTAAAGCCAATCTTAGGGAACATTAGGAAGTAGGCATAACTGATCTTTGGTGTCTCTCCTGCCAGTTATTTTCACCTTAATTCATAAGTGTGGCATGTTTATTATAGAGATTTTAGAAAATGAAGTAAAGCAATAGAAATAAAATAAATAATATTGGTAATTTTACCACTCAGAGACAACGCAGTTAACATTGTCTGAATATCACAGTAATATTTATTATGTGATTACTAGGTGCCCAGCAGTCTGTTAAGTACTGGCAATAAACACAGAACAAAACAAGTCCTAGCAAGGGATTTTGACTATCCCTCCTTCTCTTAATCCTCTTTAGATACTCAGTACTGTCTTCAGTCTTCTCAAAGTGTCCACCCTAGCTCCCACCCTTTCACAGACATTCTGTCATTTTTCTTCCACAGTATTTCTGAAGGTTCTTCATATCTTTTCTTGACTTTCTCTTCCTTTCCTCTTTAATATTTTCCTCACCTCTGTCCTAATATTTTATATCCCTATTAAATTAGTGGCAAATCTAATAAACACATTTTAACCAAAATGGTAATGGCTAACATTA
Organism: Choloepus didactylus; assembly: GCF_015220235.1. NCBI lineage: Eukaryota > Metazoa > Chordata > Mammalia > Pilosa > Megalonychidae > Choloepus > Choloepus didactylus. The sequence goes on along the minus strand of NC_051315.1, from coordinate 86,359,148 downwards.
TCATAAACTGGTTTACATTTATATTCTGACCTAAAGGAGTTAGCAATTTGTGAATCTCAGGCCTGGGTCAGAGCCAGTGAGAGAGATGTTTCTGGAAGACCCTTCTCCAGTGGTTGCTAATCAGATCACATCCATCTTCAAATGAAGGGCAGAGAGGGAGAAAAATGCCCTGGTAACAACCTAAAAGGTACCTGAGGAAATTTAACCTCATTCGCTTCCATGTATATTCGCCACTGTCCTTCCTCTTTCATCACCTCTGAGGCTTCAAATCCCCTTGCATGTTAGTGATTCCGGCATTAGAGGTGGCATTCCACGAGGGACATTTTCCGTCTATTTTGAATGTGATTATGTGATGTCAATGACAATGGTCAAATCTTCAGAGATCAATGTGGTATTTCATAGATGGATTTTACTTTTGTGATTAAACCAGATCAGGATGACACAGATTACTGGGTAGTCTTATTAAAACGGTCTTGTAAGTCTGGATAGGTCTGAATAGGACAGGAATTTAATCTGTTTAACTTTTCCACATAGTATTCCTCATCGTGGCTAAAATTTGTGAGGGTATTTAAAATATCTACTTGAGGGAGAGACTAAGAAACAAATGTTTCTGTACCTGAGTCTATATCTTATATTACATTTTATAGAACTGTTGTAGCTACTATGCAAACAATACAGAGAGTCACTATGATATTAGTCTTGCTAGGCTATTAACTTGATAATTGTTCTATTATTACTTTTGACCTTACTGTAACATCTAGGTTCACCATAGATCAACTATTAAATGAATGTCACCTCTGAGAACACAGACATAAGTAAATCAACTTTTCTTAACATAGAATTCATGTATTAATTTACCATGTTGACATTCATAATTCACCAAGGTTGACTATTCACTGATGTCAAAGGAATTGTAGTTACAATGCTCCACAGAAAATGGGAACTCTGAACACTGCTATTCACACGTCTTATGTTAAAAATTTTTTTTTGTCATGATGCAGTGAATGAAATTCAGCCATCATTTACAGACATCTACTGCCTGGAGGCTTAGAATAGTCTTGATATTTAGCAGGCAGGAAAACGAAGCTAAAATTGTGACTTATAAATAATGAAACAGACAAATTTACTCCCTCTGGTGAAATGGAAATAAATACTGTACACCTTTGCAAATATTTGTTTATTTGCCCACTTTGCTCACTCCTGCCCAGAGGATTAAGTGCCCCCTCCCCCTTTTAATGGAAATGTCTAGAAAGTAGTCCTAGTTGAGAAATATGTTTTTGGAAATACTAAGGTTTTAATTCTGTTAGTCAGCAATATTTACTATTTGCAATTATATATCTCTTTCAATAAAAACTGGATACTGATAAAATGTGATAGGGACTAATGTTAGTAACCAGGGGTCTGAAGTGAGGACAATTCCCAAATTAAAGCTTCTTTTCCTATTCAGAAGGTGACCTAGAAATTCATTTCAGTGCCTCTGGATATCTGGCCTTGCCAGACTTAAGGAGAGTTGAGAGGTACAAGTTGCCTCTGAAGTTTGTCTTATGTACTATTAACAAGTCCTAACCTGGAAGCTGGGTCTGATTTATGGGCTTGGCTTAGTTCCACCTTTCACAGATGTGCATTAGAGAAGCAAAGGCAGCAGCTAAGCAGTCACCAAGAACTCACTGTATTCGGCTGGTTTTGAATCCTTTCCTTGCTTGTGCTTCCTGAGCTGCCTTCATCAGCATAGAATCATGGTTCTTGTTGCCATGTTGTCTGAAAAGGCGAGCTTTCAGGCTTTTTTTTTTTTTTTAAAGTTTGTACCTCTTCTGGCCGAACTAGTTAGTATATTTGATAGTGTTTAAGTTCAGCTTATTTTGAAGTACTGTGATTATGACTATATGAATATATGAGGAATAATCTTCCCTTTGTACAATCTTCTTAATATTTGAAGATGAAGGATGACTTCAGAAACTGAATTTATCTTTCAGATTTATTTATGCTTCTTGACAAATTGCCAGCTACACTTGAATGTCTTTAAATCAGAACACTTAAACTCTTTTCTCACCTTGGTGAAGAGGGGGTTCAAAGACTTTAAAAGTCCATTTTAAGCTATTACATCAGCTAAAAGGGTGATGCTGGATATTCTGTCATTGGAGAGGGGAGTAGAATAGTTTTTAGCTATTCCTGGGCTGTAGTATAGCATCATTATTGTATTTGCAAGAATTCTCAGAGCTCAGCCATGTTCAAATATAATAGCACTATTGGCTATGTGCTAGCTGTGTGATGCACAGTATTCAGGTATTAAGTTCAGGTATTAAATGAATACCTAAGCAATAGGTATCATTGTTCCCATTTCTACAGATGGTGATTCTGAAATTCAGAAACGCTTATAAACCTGCCCCAAAGTCACATAACTAGTAAGAGGTAGAGCCAATAATTGATCTCAAGTCTCTGCAACTCGTGCCCTTAACCACTGCAGTGAATAAAGATAGCACCCAAAGACAAAAGGAAATGAGTCAGACCATCTGTTTTTCATTTGTCTTATCTCCACTACACAATGACTAATTTAGAAACTCAGCAGGAAATATACACTTCTGTGATTCTAAAATGCATGTGTCACCTCCCACATTTTAACATCTCTTTAATTTGGTTGCGCATAATAATCATTCAGGTCTGACAATGATTAAACACCTGGCAGCAGTTGTGACATAGCCGTCATTGCCCTAGCCAATTTATTTTGCTTATATTTTCCTTTTAATGGATCAATAGAGTGATGCATTAAAGAAAATCTCTGCCAAAATAAGACTAAAAGAGCTCTTTTATCAAGTATAAAATAAAATTTTTAATGACGAGAAAGCAACTTGTCACATTTGTCCATGCTTTTCTTTCTTATTGGAACATAGTGTGTTTAACATCTTTGATTCAATAAAACATAATATGTGATATGTATATACAATGGTTACACAACTTATTACTATTAAAAAGCAAAATACCAGTACTGTATTTCTCATTGTGTTTGCAAAATTGTAAATTTCTTGCCAATTGCATCATCTTTATACCGCTGCATCATCTAGCATAGTGCATACAAGTGATAGATACTGAATAAATGTACGTTAAATTGAATGTGTAATGAGACTGATTTTCTTGTCTTCCCTGCAAGGCAAAATCAAAACAAGAGTTCCAGTGTCAGCATCACTCTAATTGTGGTAGAACCTCCCACGATGACCTCCTGGAAATATCATGCTAATTTTAATGTATTCATCATAAGAAGAGTTGACCTCCTATAAAGAGCACAGTTTGGGAAGTCAGGAGATTTTAATTTTAATCCTGCCAAAACCTTCCTATGACATCTTAGGTAAATGACTAAGCCATTAGTAATTAGTCCTGAGCCATTTATAAGAATAATAATTAACAGTTCTCTTAGCTACCTTACCAGGTCAAAGTCATTGTGACTGTAAGTGAAATTACAGATGCAAAGATCATTCTAAATGCTTTTGAAAATACCCACAAATATAATGTGCTATTGTATATAAAATTGTCTCACTTAGGGAGCCTGAAATTTCCAACAGAGCTGATCAGAACCTGGAGCCCCAGCTTGTTGAGAACATCAGTGGGATGGGGATGGTGAGTGCTACTCCTTTTCTTCTTGGCCCTATTCTTGGCACAATAGGGCCCAGTACATGTTTGTTTAATGAGCGAGTGAGTGAATACAGAGGCAGAACTAGTAGCTAAAATAAATTTGGGGAGTATCTGTGAATTTTCTTCTCATAAGATCCCACATCCTTTGTAAAGGAAGGTGGAATAATGGGAATAGCTGACTTTCCCTCAATATAGAGGGAAATAGAGCTCTGATCAGAGGTCAAGATTTCTGGGATTGCACAGTCCTTAAAAAATTCTTGTCCCTCGTTGTGGGTTGAATTGTATTTCCCCAAAAGGGTGTGTTCAAGTCCTCACCCCTGGTTCTGGTGAATGTGACCTTATTTGGAAAAAGGATTTTTGCAGATGTAGTCAAGTTACGATGAGGCCATACTGGACTAGGGTGAGCCCTAAATCCAGAGGCTGGCATCCTTCAAGAGGGAGAGAGTTGAAGACACAGGGAAGGAGACTGAAGCAGAGACAGCAGAGAGTGGTGTGATGCTGCCACAGCCACGGACGCTGAGGACTGCTGGCAACTGCCAGAAGCTAGGAGAGGGAAGGAGGGATTCTTCCCCGGAGGCTTTGGAGGGAGCATGGTCCCACCGATACCTTGATTTCAGACTTCTAGCCTTCAGAGCTGTGAGACAATAGACTTCTGTTGTGGAAATTTGTTCCAGCATCCCTAGGAAACGAATATACCTCACTATCCTCTATCTGATATACTTGAAATTTCTGGCAAAACACTCATGTAGTTTTCCTCATTGTGTGGAGAGAAACGATCACATTTTGGATAAAAAAGAAACTTTTCTTCGGAAACCAGGCTGATTTCCATACCAGATAGTCACTACACAGTCAATAAGGGTTGGAAATTGCATTCTTATTAATACTTCTTTTTATAGACACCATTCACTGCAGATAGAATTTTCATGTTTAAGCAATTTATTGTAGCAAATTTTGCTCATCTATCCAACCAAATATGCTTTTCTACTAAGTAAGCCTTGGACACTTGACACACATGTTTTAAATCACACAAATAAGCCTGTTTCTCCTAAGAGTATGAGCACAATTAGCACAAATATCTTTTTTTTAAAACAGGAAAACAGAATTCACTTAGGAATATGACATGTTGCCACTTGGTGGCAGTCTTTACTCATTTAAAGCAGCATCGATGACGAGGAAAAATGTGTTTGTAATAAAGAAAAGTGACAATCCAGGGAGAATTTTAGTAGTCTAATTTTAGACACAGCATTCAGGTGTTTTGGTATTCTGATAGCCTGGATCCGGTGGTTTCCGGAACTTGCCAGCGCACTGGTAGGTTTAAGGAATGTCACTAAGGTTATGGAATGCATCGGGTCTGCATATAAAGATGTTTTTATGCTGCAAAATTTGGAATATTAGATTTACCTCTTTGATCTTCTTTTGTCTCTATTATAGAGGACATGTTTTTCAAAGCCTGACCAGTATATGGATAGTAAATACTCATAACAAATGATTTTCCAGAAGATTCTCATAAGCAATAAATTGGATAAATAAAAACTCAACAAAGTAATCTATCACAAATCTTTGGTTACCAGATAGCTGAGCCTTATTTACAAATAAAATTTAGAAGAAGATAATCAAGCTACAGCTGTCACGAGCCAGTTTATCCATTAAGGGGTATTTTTCAGAAGTGCAGATTGGGGGAAAGGCACCCATGATGCTGAAGGGTACCAGGTTGTTGTTGAGTCAGTCAGAATGCAAACTGAATAATGGCATCATAGCCAACTGTCACTCTTTCACATGATCAGCCACTATTCCACAGGTTTAATTTGACATCAGTCATTTTAATAGAACACTAGAAAGGGATTATGTTAGAGTATTGTCACTGAGATGCATGGGGAATAGAAATTTCTGACGCAGTCAGTATTGTTCTTGCTATGTATAAAAATACTTAATGCTAACCTTTTTCAGCTTTTGGGGCAGGGGGTGGGAAACATTTAAGACCCATGCCTATCTTCATTACAATCACAGGGTCTGGGCAACAGTCCCAGCCTCTAGCATAAAGAACCTCCCAGAGCGTGGATCATTAGTGAGTACGGTTCAGCTTTATCAGCTGTGACATCAATCACATTCAGAATAGTTATATCAGGTTCCCACCCAAGCCACTCAATTATGAAAATCTGTCTGATGCAGAACTAGCATGCCATTACATTCAAAATCCATTTAGGCAAGCTCATTGACACTAAGATACCACGTCTCCTATTTTAATAGATGAAATTCATTGAGAAGCATCTACATATTTTAGGACATTGTTTCTCCAAATATAGCCTGAGAACAAATCTGTTTCCAAAATACTGAAGATGAAATCTAAAATGCAGATTCCCAGGCCCTAAGCAGGAAGAGGGGTTAGCATAGGATCTCGGTAATTTTCATGAGCTCTCAGAGTGATGATTCTTATGCTTACTAATATTTGAGGGCTACTGTTAGGTGAGGAAGACCAGCTTATGTGACTAAACATCAAGCATAGTTTCTGCCCCTTGGCAGTATGTGTTTGCCACTCCACTGTTCATCTTAATAGTAAGAGGGATCTTATGTTTGATCACCCTGTTCTGTTCTTTGGAACCAGGGACTGGGATTTAGAAATTTAATGCATAGAAAGGTTTAGAGCTGAAACTACCGAGGAGTATTTTGTTTGAAGTTCTGGTTTACTGGGAATATATTGCTTTCATAAATATTACTTGTCCCCTATATAAATATCCAAGGATAATATTTAGGGATGATACATGCCCAGGGGAACTAACAGTCATTGTCATCTACTTTGCAATAGATTTTTTTATATTGTAATATTTCAATTAATCTGACGTTGCCTTATTCCATCTTCCACTCATCTTCTACATGAAGTGATATGAACACAGTATCATGCTAGCCTGGTGCAGGTAATTAGGGGGATGTCTTGTTCACTGTTAATCAGATTCTGTTAGGGACATTTGAATTATTGTTGCTAAGATGCCCTTTGAAGGATAAGAATCTCTGCACTGTGTTTAACTGCATCTTTTTCTATTTTGCAAATCTTGTATTACATGGGGCAGTTTTAGATATTTTCCAGCTGTGCTCTTATCTTTCTTTCTTTTAGCTCAAAACAATTACACATGCCCTTAAGCCAAGGTATTCAATTCTGTACTTCACATTTAGGGTCTCCAGCATGATATTTCTTCAGCTGGTGTAGAAGTTTATGCCATAGGAAAAACAAGCTTTGTATGCTAAATATGCTAAATTCTCAAGAAAAAGACAGATAATTGTGAAAAATAGAATACATTTTTGGTTCTTATTTCTTAATCTCATATTTCTAGGTATATATATTCAATTGCAATATGAAACATAACAAGATGAATATTTATCACTTAAGTTTCTTTTGATCACCATGAAGTCTCCATTATAATGCTTTTGGTTCTCCAGAAAGGCAGCCAGGAAATCACACCAGCCAGACTTAAAAGCTCCTTTTGATTCCTAAAAGAAATTAATTCCTTGAGGACTGTAGTGTGATGTTTGTGGATGAGAGAGCATTTCTAGATCCATCAACATTCTATTCTGAACCAAAAACCTACTGATATGAAAACCATGCTTCTTATAATTGAGACTGTTTGCTTCAATCATTTTTCTTTAAGGCTTGCATACAAATGATAGTTGAGAAATAACAGCTTCCATTATTTCAACTCTTGCTTGTTAATGAGTATCTAAAAGTGGTTTGAGAGTAATTTGAACAAGATCTCCCAAAATAGTCCACTCTGATGGCTATAAAAAATAGTACATATAATCTAATAATTGTTGAATTTTAGAACTGAGATGGACTATGGAGAGTGTGTTGTGCAAACCTCCTATTTTGCAGAAAAGGAAACAGGTTCAAAGAAACCAATTTTACTTTCACTGTAAAATGGAATTTACAGCTTTGCATAATAAAATGATAATAGTACAAACTGCACAGGAATGAACACAACTTGATATTTGGGCTTACACTTCTTAAACTGCTTTTCATTTTGCTTTATCGTCTTGTCACTTCTTTTATAATCATTTTCTCCTCAATCCACATTTCTCTAAACGAGATATTAATAAAAATCCTAATTTTCTCTAGCTGTTTCTGTATCAAGAAATACATTTTTTTGACAACATATATTTATTTTGACAACCATAAGGGCATTGCTTAATAATATCCACCACAATTCACAATAATAGTTCTCACAGATTTTCCTTTGGTACTTTATGCTTTTCTTTGTCTTGGACTGAGAACATTTGACTTCGAAGAGCTGAGTACTTATGAAATTTTTCTGTTCATGGTATCGGAGCTGTGTTCTTCATGCTTCTGATGATCCCTGAAAGAAATAGGTGGAGGAGAGATGAAAGCCCAGGAATCAACTCATTCCTTGGAGTAGCTGCATTGGGCAGAGGTTTGCAATGGTCTGAGCTAGGTGTATTACAAAGGATAAGGACATGTGGTGTTTTAATTTCCTGGGCTGTCCAAGCAAATACCATGCAATGAGTCGGCTTAAACAATAGGAATTTATTAGCTCACAGTTTTGAGATTAGAAAGTCTAAATCAAGGTGTTATTACGGCGATGCTTTCTTCCTGAAGACTGTGGTGGTCTGGGACTGGCTGCCCACAATCCTTGGTCCTTAGCTTCTCTGTCTCATGGCAGTACACAAGGCATCTTCTCCCGGCCTCTCTCTTCTCTTCAGGGTTCCACTGATTTCAGCTTCTGACTGTCCTTCTGTTGTTTCTCCCTCTGAATTTAATTCCACTTATAAAGGACACCAATAATAGGATTAGGATCCATTCTGATTGAGGTGGAACACACCTTAACTGAAGTAACCATCAAAAAATCCTACTTACAAATGGGTTCACACCTACAGGAATGGATTAAGTTTAAAAGCATGGTTGTCTGGGGTGCATACAGCTCCAAACCACCACAGATGGAGAAAGCACTAGTTGGAATTCATTCTATTTTAGCCTGAAACGTGTGGCATACAATATCTTCTTAAGATTCTCTTTTCTCTCCTTTGGCTTCCTACATCTCATCACTTACACATCCTTGCCATTTTTGTTGTCACTGGGTCTTTTGTATTGGTCCCTCTTCAATAAAATATTACTCTGAGAGAATATTAGAGAGCATCCTTTCTAACCACATATCCATTACAAGAACTTCTTCTATAGCATTCCTGATAGATGATCTTCCATTTGTACACAAGTAATTTCTAGTCTGAATAACTCGCTATTTTTCTAGAAATTTTATTTTGTTATTGGACAACTCTAATTGCTAGAAATTCTTTCACATTTATAGGGAAAATAATATCTGCTGCAAATTTTAGCTTTTGGTTTTAGTTATTTTCAGAAAATTTTCAAAGTAAGTATAATTCTTGTTTAACCTTGTAAACTCATCATCATATATTTAGTGTCAACTGGTTTTACCCCCACCCCCCACCCCTACTCCACCCCATAGAGACAAACTGAAAGGTGCCCCCGATGGCCAGAGAGGAGAGACAGCTGAGTTTAGGCAAAGGCGTTTATTCTGAGTGGAAAGGAGCCCACCTGGGCAGCTCACAAAGTGGCCTCTGCACCCCTGTGGCAGGGAGAATGCGTTATATAGGCAGATTCTTGCGCGGGAACCTGTGGAGGGAGGAGGAGAAGGAAGAAAAGTTTGTAGCAAAAAGTTTTTAGTTGACACCAGCCCTGGATAGGGGGTTAATCTCTTATTGTCAAGGGCTGGTTTCCGTCAAGGCCTCAGAAGCTGCTGTTATCTTTCTGCATTTCTTGAGGAGGCTGGACATATCACAAACCTGTCCCTTCTTCATGCCAAACATCCCCAAATACTTCATGTGACATAGTGGTTTATAGATTGCCTGTCAACCTGGTTCCCTTCTTTGCCTTTTCACATATATCAGCCTCTCTCTAAAAATGATATTTGTAGAATTGACAATAGTAATTTTCCTTTATCTGGGAATTAGATTCCAATCAAAGTAGTCTGTGATTGCACTAGTTTTTTTCATTTGTTTATGTTAGTAGCAGTGATATTTTGGTCTTAGAGTCATTTTTGGTCTTAGAGCTCATTTTGGTCTTAGAGTCAACCCACCACCCCCTCATCTCTATCTTCTTGTACTTCTGCAATTAATTTATTGACTGTCACTTTCACAATTGTTAACTTTCATTGGCTTCGAACCAGTCTTCCACTTTTTGAAAAATTAATTATGTCATCAGCTAGAATTTGCCCCAGTTGTGTGCAATATATACTTGAAAAGCATGTTGTCATCCAGGTGTAACAGGAGAGCCCGAAGGACAGTGCCTGTGGCACAATCACAGAGAACTAACTCTGTGGGTTGATTCAACACAAATTGACATAACTGTATACAGGTCATGAGACTCCCGTCCAATGTTGCAAAGACTTGTCACATCTCTTGTGCATGTCAAGATACTCTACTTCTTTGACCATTCCCATCATTTACAGCTGCTCTCTGCCTCTGGTTCCTCATTTCATTCACAGTTTGCTATAATCTGTTCATATGAAGTCATGCCATGCTTAGGCTCTTTCTCATCTATGTTCTAGAGATGTTGGAATTGTTTTTCTTAAACACTGTTCTTTAACAAGTCATTGGACCAGGGATACATTATGACATTGCTGGAACCTAGGCAATTTTGCCTTTGTGGGCCCCTTACTTCATTTAAAAAAAGAAAAGAAGAGAAAATTACATTATACAACTGTATTGGTATAGCTTGTTTTTGACCTAAAAATTCATTTTCTTTTTTGATTTGTAAAGACATTAACATATCTCAGCATTGGGCCTCAGCATTGGCCTACTGTGCTTAATGGATAAGCCAGTTCTGCCTTGAACTCTTAACATCGAGTTATGTTCCTCCATTACCTTTTCTTCTCAAGTCTCTCCATTTATGTAATGTTCTCCCTCCACGAACCTAAACACAGTCCCTGTATTTTAGTGGGGTGACCTACATACTGACTTCCCTGATCATCAATTCTACTTCTTTCAGATTCCATGGCACATTATACAACGCTGTGACTTTAATAGTTAATTTAGAATTAAGAATTTATTATGGTCATTAGCATTAAAGAGAGACTGCACCTTGACAACGTTATCAACTGATAAGTGCCTGAGGGAGTTTTCTTCATTGATTTTTTAAAATACTGATGTTTTATTTTCCTGATTCACACATGTAGTATAATTTCAATGGAAAAATTTGAAAAATACTGAAAGTATTTTAGAAGAAAATATAAATCACTATCACAGAGAAAAAAGGCTATAACTTGTTTTATTTCCTTGTAGACATTTCACACATAAACTTATTTATACTTTTAGTAAAATTAAAACCATACTGTTACATGGCTTTATATCCTGTTTTTCTCCACTTAGCAATATACTGAAAACACTAGCCCATGTCTGTAAATATTCTATTAGGCTATGATTTTTACCTTCTGATTTATGCTTCTTTTCTGAATGTACAATAGTGTATATAACCTATCTCCTTTAAGTTGATTCTAATTTTAGGCAGTTATAGTCAGGTCTACCAAGTTTGTTTATTTCACGTTTGGTATTTTTTAATTGCTGCTGAAAAATTCAGGAGCCTGACAGGTGGTGGTAAACAGGAAGTTGATAAATGCAGTAATTGTCATCCTCATCAGCATTTCTGGGTGTTTCGTATTTCTAAATGTAGTCTTTTAAAATTAGAATGTTTTGCCTTAAAGAAAGATGATGTGAAGGTGAGCGAAAACTAGAGGCAGTTGTTTCAAAAACTAAAATTTTCATAATTTTAAGTCTTTAAAGAATATTACAACAGCAGTATTTTGTTAAAGTCTAATCTGCTTATAATGAATGAACTGTCTTATCAAAATGATCCTAGTTTTTCTTACAGTTTCAGCATTTGAAAAACTGTTTATTGCTTTGTGTGCTTAATTTAATAAATGTTGCTTAAATAACAAAAAAAATCCAAAATTACAGTACATGATAGATCACAGTCTGGAAGTGCAGTGTGAGAAATCTGTTCTATTAGGCATCGTCTACCATTTGAAGAAGAAAGATGGATTGATAAAAGCTATTAAAAACTGGAATTAATGCATATTTTATGGACTCTGCAACATTAAGGGGAAGATTAAACTTAAAGGTGGCCATTTCAGGCTTTACACAGTACTTTATAATTTTATTTTCATCCTTCAGAGTAACATGGGTGTAATGCCAGCAGACCAATTATGTTTCAGAGATGAAATAACCATCTTCAGCAGCTTGGCAATCAAGGATCTATTGTCTAAAATTCTTCCTGGTATTTATAATGTAAAATTTCCAAGGCATCTGCTTTTTTCATCCTTGCAGAATTCAGATGGTTCACAATGTCCACATGCCCACATATCATTTCTGACCTTCCATCTCAGTGCTAAAAAGACATTTTATACTGACTTGCAAAGTGCACTTTTCCATAAACAAGTTATAACCCTAAGTAAAGGCAAAAGAGCTGCAAATATAATTACGTGAATGAATTTAATCCATACATTGATTTATACTACAGGAAAATAAAAAGAACAGTGTTTTCCCGGATAAAGTGAACATATTTTTTTTGATGCAGACATTATTCATATCTTTCAGCATTTACATAATGAAACTTTTGTTAAATACATTTTTTTCACTTATAAATCACTTTTGTGGTCCTACCCTCAAGGATATTAACCTATGAATAACTTGGATGGAATGTAAAATTGGAGATATAAAAACAAAGATATAATAGGGTAATTTGGCTATGAAGAATAATGAGTTTGTAGATTTTGGATTTTGTTTCTAGTCCAAGTTCAAGAGGTTGTTTCCACAAAGTGATCCAATCACATACTAAACACATGTACAGTATTTATAATTTGGAAATGAAACATTTAGTTGTTTTGGGAGTGGGATGGGTGGATTCTAGGGAATGGCAATTTGAATATAAACCAACAATGCTATTGTTGATATAAAAACATTTTATTCCACACATAACCAGGTTTTATTCAATTTAAAAAGATAAGAAAAATAGTAGCAGCCGTTACTTATCAAAAGTATATACCTAGCAAATGTGGTTAGGACTAGGGCAAATTGGGCCAAAGGGTAAAGGATAATACTGAGTGTGTTTTAAAACTTCAAATTCCAGGTGAGACCGAGGGAAGAGATGTTTATTTCCTAAACAATTTAACTCATACAGTTTGTTCAAATACCATAATTACATGGATCTTTTAATAGGAAGTGAGACCTGGTAGGTTTGCATAGGTTAGTGTGAAATAGTGACACATCTCAAAGTAATTTGGATAGAGAATAAAAATATATATGCAGGCCCCCCCTGAGGAGCTGGGGGAAAATGCAGAGCTGTTGGGCTTCCTCACCTGGATTGTTGCTGATGTTCTCACAAACATTGAAGACTGGTGGGTTGATGTGCCGAGCCCTCTATCACGGGACTTGCCCTTATGAAGCTCGTTACTACAAAGGAGAGGCTAAACCTGCTTATAATTGTGCCTAAGAGTCTCCCCCTGAGTACCTCTTTGTTGCTCAGATGTGGCCCTCCCTTTTTAGCTTAGCCAACTCAGCTGGTGAACTCACTTTCCACCCTGCTACATGGAATCTGACTCCCAGGGGTTTAAATCTCCCTGGCAATGCAGGATATGACTCCTGGGGATGAATCTGGACCCTACATCATGGGATTGAGAACATCTTCTTGACCAAAAGGGAGATGCGAAATGAAACGAAATAAAGTTTCAGTGGCTGAGAGATTCCAAATGAAGTTGAGAGGTCAATCTGGTGGGCATTCTTATGCACTATATAGGTAACCCTTTTTAGGTTTTAATGCATTGGAATAGCTAGAAGTAAATACCTGAAACTATCAAATCACAACCCAGTAGCCTTGACTCTTGAAAACGATTGTATAGCAATGTAGCTTATAGGGGTGACAGCATGATTGTGAAAGTCTTGTGGATCACATTCCCTTTATCCAGTGTCTGGATGGATGAATGGAAAAATAGGGACAAAAACTAAATGAAAAATAGGGTGGGATGGGGGGGATGATTTGGGTGTTCTATTTTACTTTTATTTTTTATTCTTATTTTCACTTTTTTCTGGTACAAGGAAATGGTTCAAAAAATAGATTGGGGTGATGAATGCACAACTATATGGTGGTACTGTGAACAACTGACTGTACACTTTGGATGATTGTATAGTATGTGACTATATCTCAATAAAATTGAATTAAAAAAGTATATGTCTATCTCAGCTAGACCATTTACACACATGACATCAAATCCTTTTAAAAAGCATGCAAATACTATTATTAATACCAAATTAAAATAAATTAAAAATTGAGATTGGGGGTTGGTGATATAAGACTAAGTAAGTGACTGCTGGCAGTGCTGATATCTGAATTCACATCTAATTCCAAAGATCACCCTCCTTTCCACCACATACGTAATAACTGGGCAATCATTTTTTCTTCTGTGGTTGGTATCGGATAGCCTCTGGAAGTAGTTGTCTACATCTGATAACTTCTGCATTTTTTTGGATTCGCTTCCCAACTGTGAGATGCTCTTAATCACCCACAACACATTCAGTTTCCCCATTATTAACTTGGCAAGCTTGATCATAAAAGGTTCTTGCTAGTTAACAATTTTGGCATTGTTCTGTGATCTGTCAAATCTCTGGAAAATGCCCAAGGGATGCTCAGAGGGTAATCTTTGAGTTTGGGTATAGAATACCCTCCATTCCATATCACTGATATATTTTGTGGGTGGGTTCTTTTTACATGAAATATCCTATGCTGCCCTCTGGAGAGTTATTTACCATCACTAAATACATAATTCTCTACTACCAGGGCACTTTTTATGGAGTCACCCTTATGAAAAGCTGCTTTATCATGAACCCATGCTTGTAAATCCCTGTTTTTTTTGTGTGTGTATGTGTGTGTGTGTGTGTGAGAGAGAGAGAGAGACTTCAGATTGGTGGGTCGTATTTTTAATCACAATTTGCTTGTCCCTTCTGAATGACAATTATACTAGCCTTTTAAACTCCAGGTAGAGCTTCTCAGGAAGATTTCAGCCTGCCATTTGAAGGGCCTCCTTGAGATCCTTCAGAGTAATTTTCATATATGATCCAGTACCTACATTTCAAGCCTAACTATCCCTAACATTTCTTTCAAATTTGGTAAAAATTCTCTGAGCTTTTTTCACACAATGGGCAAAAAGATTGAAATTTGATCTCATTTATATAGATTGTGACTGCTGAGAAGTTACTTACTCTTTACCTTTGGTTCCCTAATCTAAAAAAAAATGGAGAAAATAATAGAATCCACTTCTGTGGATTATTTTAAGGATTAAATTAAATAATACAGAGAGAGATGGATGCAGGATGCAAGGAAATATGGGATGGGGAAGAGAAGCTATGAGTTCCATTGGCTTTCACTACTTTCTATTTCAAAATTTATTTTATTGTAAACTGTTATAAAATGGTTTATTGTATCCATAATTTTTCTCAAAGTGGATTTTTTTTTTCATGGATAGCAAATAACTAAAATGGAAGAGAGGAGTGAGAATGTGGGCAGGGTATCCCTCTCTCTCCAATTCTGAGCTCATGTCCTATTTTCCTCACTCTTGAACTACCAGCTTTGTACAGGAGGGAAATGGGGAAGTAACAGCAGTCCTTGCTGCAAGAAAAGAGAGAAGCAGTCTGCTCACAATCTTTTCTTTATTCCTTCTTGATCCCTACACCATCCCTACTCCATTCCCAGACTTCTTAAGGGAGGTATATAATATTTGGTTTACAGAAAGTTGGGAAAATTAAGGGAGACCAGAAAAATAAAACAAAGTCATAGATTGTGATTTAGCATGTAAGAGTCCTGAAAAATAAAAACATTGTATTGCTTTTGCATTAAAGATAATAACTGTTTCACAGATAGCACTTAGATAAAATATTTGCTGTCCTGATTTCTTTATAGAAAAATTAGTGGCAACCCAAATTCCTGTAATTATATAAGCTATATACCAGGATCCAGAGATCTTCAACATACAGAACTGGAGATTTGATATTTTTTACAGCCTGTACTGATCCATCTTATTATGACTGCTTGCATTGACTGCTTAAGTCCCACTGGATTACATCCTCATGAAATAGTATATAATCAGTTTGATGAAGCATAACCACCATGTCACAGTATAATAGGTTGCATCTTACATATTGGAAGCTGGACCACTAGAATAATTTTCACTTTTGCAGGCTTATGTAGTCATCTCCTTTTGTGAGTCAACATGATGCAAAAATTCCTAAGCACTCTGTTTAGAGCCTTTGCTACTCCTGAATGTCTATAATTAGATCTTTATTCTTAGTACATATTTAAATGATTTAATCTGTGTTTTTAAAATAAATTTGATTATTTGTTTACAGTAACCAGTTAAGAAAACTGCCTGTTTTATCTTTTTATTTTTAAATTTAGGAATCTAAAGATATATTTGCAATTTCTTGGAATCAAATATAGGACCCCTCAGAGATCATCCAGTTTCCTGGCCAGCCAATTCCTGATTACTTTGTTAACATGGGATTTCTGTTAGAATTCAGATTTTGTCCAATGTTTCTAGGATCTTAGAAAAATGACATTTCTGTGCAATTAAGTCTCAGCATCTGCGAAATGTTGTCACGGTAGCTCCAGTTGAGGTTGACTGGAACAAACTGTTTTACAATATTACATGTGATACTATGCCAGAAAGCCAGCTTAGAACATGATGCATAACATTGCTCTCAGCAAAAATTTTATTGCCAGTTCCAATAATCATCGGTACACATGAAGACACAAAATTAGATAGCTACTGTTCAATCTGATGTTTTATGAGATCCTAAAAAAATCAGTTAATAAATGTAAGAAAATGGAGAATTTCACTGCTTAGCTTATGAGACAGAATGAACAGCAGGAGCCCAACTAGTATCTGTAGCAGGCAAGCCCAGGTTATATTTAAACTCAAAGGGACTGGAGAGCCCTGATTGAGGACAGCTCATATGGTAACTTTGTTATCTTCTGCCTTTATATATATAATTTTCCCCTGGATTTTTAGCATAAGTTCATCCAAATCAGAATGCAAACACAGTGCAATTAGCAAACTCCATCTGCATATTGAACATATGTTGACATTGTGATTTTATTAATTCCATCCTCATAAAGTGGTCTCATGTACACTAGGATCCTATCGAGTTCTTATTGTCACCTTAGAATGCCCTTTAAAGTCACAATGAGTTGTGATCTCATGCCAAACTCTTAAACACACCATTGTGCTTGTGACTAAGTAGATAGGGAAAAACTGTGGAATAACAGTAGCAAAATTTATAATCTCACAAGTAATATTACTGCAATGACTCAATAACTATATATTTCATGTTTGATTTTTCTTGCTTTTGGAAACTAAAAAAATATTTTTTAAAATGGATTTTATCTTGAATTTGGCTCATTATTTTGCTGAATCAAATCTGGATTGATTTACTTTGCTTATGTGCCAATGTGTCAACTTTTTCACATTACATTATTGAATTTATCAAAATAGTGACTGTGCAGATGGTATTTTCCTTTCTGTATTATAATGCCTAAAAAACCATAAACCAAAATACAGGCTTTGGTAAACTAGAATATTCCTTTTAAATTCCATTTCACAGAGTTTAAGCTTGTGATCTTTGATTTTAACTTGCTGGTGTTGTTTCAGATTTCTTGCTACAAATGGGATTTCTTGCTACAAACTCCAGCTGTCTGACCAATAGCATAACAACACATGTGCCCACTTCTGATATTGATACCTCATGATCTTTTAAAGCGACTTTCTGAAATACAGTGCTATCAAAGGATTAAAAACATGCTTCTATCTTATCACAAATCAAAACTTCTGAAGCTGAAGTCTGGACCAGAAACCAAATTTCTTTTTTTCTTGATGCCTTTGATGGAGAGGGAAAACAAAGGGCAAGAAAAGACAGGAGAGGTCTGATTCAGCAAAAGTTAGACAGAAATTACTATGCAAACAATGTGCTTCAGAAGTTCTAATAAGTGCCTTCATGTTGACAATGAAAGTGTTGAAGGTTTTAAATCCATGAATAGTAGACATCTAACAATATCATTTCGATTTCTAGTGGTTTGTTGATGGGTCTAAACTACTGGGACAATTGTGAAAATTTAACCTCTATGTAGAAGTGATGGGAGTTAAGAATCAAAAGTAATAATACTAATGGACTCAATATTGTTTAGTGGCTTATTATTTTAGGAGATTTAAAAATTATTTTTCATGCTTTTAAAAAATTTTTCTTTGCTTAGTAATCCCAGGTACAGACAAAGAAACTGAGAGATAGAGAGGATACACGTTTTAACCAAAGTCAAGCAAGTTCTTTCGGTGAGAGCTTGGTTTTAATCCCAGAAAGTCTGACTCCAAAGCCCAAATGATCAATGTTGTGTTTGATTGCTTTTTTACCTAATGGGCTGGGTGCATAGCAGAATCTCTGATAATTTCAAGCACAAATGTTAATTCCAGCCCAAGTGCCAAAGCCAAATGAGTACATCAGGGAAACAGTTCACTTGATGTTGCTCTTGTAGACCCCGTCATACCCTTCTGTATGATCGCCTGATTTTCCAGCATTTTCTACTTTAATTGCTGATATTCTTCCAACTATACCATGGAATAGCCCATCTATACCACCTATACCTATTATTTCTGGCATGGTATAACATCTTAGATGCTGCCTAAGACCTTCCTTGCACATTCATATTGGATAACCATAGCCAAGGAGAAGTAGAGAATTGTGGCAATGCTCTGAAGTTATTCAAGGATAATTTTTGAAGGAGGATTAGATCTATTATTCATGTAATTGTCAAAATTCTTATGATTTACTTATTTCTGGTTGAACTGAATTGATTTTGACGTTTACCAGTCCTTGAAGTATTTAGGTCTCTGAAGGAAAGCAAAAATAAATCGGTGGCTTAGATAACTACTCTCACAATCTGGTCTATTGCCTTTCTTGTGCTGTTCTTCAAATGTTCAGAAGGCACTTGCCTCATTCCTCACTACTGTTTTCTCCTCTCTTTTGCACTCTTTTCACTCCATATTATTCCTTCCCTGACCTTACTTGAGATTTATTTCTGAATACTAGTATATAAAATAAATATTTATATACTTGATCTTATTGAAAATAACTTACATTTCTCATTTTATTTGTGAGAGGGCTCACTGGTAATTATAACTGCATTGATTACATTTAAAACAACCTACAGTTTGGAAAACCATGAGGAGAAAAGTTATTCACATATCACTCAACATATACTAATTTCATTATTTTATTTCCAGTCAACCCATGTTTTCTAGAAAAGATTGCTGGGGGCAAAAGTTTATATGCTAACACTATACTCTGAGAGTCAGAGTAAAGAGAAAAGGGAAGTTAGTTGGAGAAAGGGGAGAGCATGGACAAGTGGATGTGTTACAAAGCTGACTGCAGGTTCACAACAAGTTCTGCTTGTTGCTCAGTTTCATGAGGTTCTTCCAGGAGGCAGGACCAAACTATTGCATCTTGAAATAGTCTATGCAAGGGGAGAAAAGAAGAATTTATCTTCCAGATTGTCTCATTTCTTCTCATTGATCAAAGTTTGTCTAATGGGCTCTTGCCTCTCCAGCTCTTCTAGGTTGTGTTACCCAAGTCTTCCAGGTAGCCTCAGTGAAGCCGGATTCCACAAGAGCAGCAGCAGAATCCACGGCACAAACGACAGCGTGCCGGGCCCGCCCCGAGGGCACTCCCACTTTTCAGCTGCCTGCAGTCTCACAATCTCAGGCTGAGCTGAGTGAGCTTGTACACATGTGTGGGTGCTGAGAATGTTCCCACTTGAGTTCAGTGGCGAAAATGAATGCATAGCACAGGAGGCAGGGGACATGAGAGGCGTGAGGTGAGGTGCTTTCAGCTTGTGCCACATTAAGTTAGGGAACCAGAAAACAGCTGCTATAGCCCAAGTGACCAAGCAGGTAGAACACTATCGTGAACTATTTGGCCATGGTCATAGGGGCAGAGATGGAGCCCAGTGAGCCATTTATCCACTGAAAACTTCTCTCTGGGCCTACCAAATGTGGCTGGGCTAGGTGGTCCTCCCAGAGAATCCTGGTGGCATCAAAGCAATCATGGCCAAGCAAATCCAGGAGGTGCATAAACTGGGTCTGACACACTCCATTTCCATTTCATACCTTAAAACCTGCTCCTCTTTTCATATTCCTGTTGCAGATGAACTCAATTGAGATAACCAAAGGTTTAGAAATAGTCTTTAAATATTCTTCTTAACTATGCCAGGTGATTTAGTCAAATCAAACACTCTTAATGCTAGATGCTTTAAAAAGGAAAAACTGTGGTGGATGGCCAGAGATGGTTCTTTAATCTCTGGTCTCAGGGCAAGATACTTTTTTTTTTTTTTTTTTTAAAGAGTTGTGTGTTCATCACCCCAATCTATTTTTGAACATTTTCCTTACACCAGAAAAAATCAGAATAAGAATAAAAAATAAAAATAAAAAAAGAACACCCCAATCACCCTCCCCCCCATCCCACCCTATTTTTCATTTAGGTTTTGTCCCCATTTTTCTACTCATCCATCCATGCACTGGATAAAGGGAGTGCGATCCACAGGGTTTTCACAATCACACTGTCACCTCAGGGCAAGATACCTTTATGGAAGAGACATTCTTTCTCATGAAATGAATGAAATGGTACTTTCTAGAACATACCTTGACTGTACAAGATCCTGACCCTTTAGGTAGGGGAAACAGGGTCAGAAAAGTTGGGATGGGTCATAGTATCAGGATAGTTACTGTTCACTAACTTCAGCAAATCATTTTCAGAGGCCGTGAACCCCTTCATTAGAGGACTGTTGCGTGGCTCCCTTTATTAGGAAGCAGGCTGAGAAGAGAATAGCTGAGGCACAACAGGACAGAACTTTTCAGATTATTGATGTTGTTTCAAGTCCTTTAATAGGCTCCAGGTGGTTGAATTCATATTCCTTGGAATTTGTAGGGAATTTTGGAGACCATATTTTACATGCATGCATTGTATTTTGAGCTCAGATTATATATGTGCTATTTTCTTCTTGGGCAGCCTCCCTGTTCTTTCCCATACCTCCCCTTCCACTCTTCCAAGAAATATGTAAAAGTTGGGGTTGAAGTTTCAAGTTTGATTTTAGCTAGTTTATCCACCACACACACATCCTAAATCTGTTTACCCTTTTTCTCTACCCTGAGAATTATTTATCCATCTGCTCTTCCTTTCCTTACCTTGACCAGGTATATTCAAACATAGGGGCTACCATGTTCTCAATACTTTTATGAAACATGCTGTGGAGGCTTAGTTGATGTTCAGATAGAGGAACCTTCCTTAACGTAATGCTGACATGACTATTTCCCACAGGGGCTCCATTTTATAACCCTCCTCCAATATGAGTTAATAAATAATTACTGGTTACTATATTAGGAGCATAAGTTTTCTGTATGAACCCATACACTCTTACAGGATACTCTCATTTTCTTCTGACTTGTTCAAGTATGGTATTGCAACTAAGGAGTAGGCCCTGAGTTCAATGTTACATACCAGTTTGGGTAGTTCCTGAGGAATTACGGGAGATTGTGTATGTTCAAAATTCTAGGGTTCATTGTAACAGTCACAGATTTATACATGGGACCCTACATTGGTCAAAGCCAAGCAGGTTATTCAGACTTCAGGAAGAGCTGTACTTACTTCAAGGCAAGCAAGTAAATTATTCCCTAGCAAGAAATCAATAGTAAGTTTACGCACCTTAAAATCTGGAGTAATTTTGCTTCAACTTTTTAATCCTCTGCCTGCCCAGCTTCATTTGAGCTGTCTTTCTGCTCTGCTGTATTTGGCAAAAATCTAGTAGTAGGATAAGGACATTTTATAAGCAAGTCCCCACTGGAGTGAACACTATACTAATTACCTAGAAAACAACCAATTAATAAAAGCCATAACCACATCTTTTCTAATCTTTTTATTTTTTTCTGAAATATCTCATTCCCCACAATATACAAATGATTATTTTGTGAAATGTATTAAATTTAAATTCTTTGCCGCATTCTCAAAATTAAACCTTTCTTCTTGACATTTAGCAGGTTGTGGGAACACTCACATGAAAGCTCATTGAGAAGCAGCTTTCTATATCAATGGTGTATCCTTAACTCCAGAGAAATCTGTCCAGGATTGAAGTGGAATTAGGACAAAAGGAAAACTATATTTAGCAATACCTCCAAAAGTTATTTTTTATAAAAGATTTTCTAATAGTCTGTTAGATGCTATAGCCTTCAAAATATTAAAAGACCTAAACGTGACATCCTATAGTTTTAAAAATTCAGTTTTATTTCTCTAACATTTATTTCTAAGCAGACAAATTGAGAACATTGGTACAAAAGGGCCATGGATGGAGTAATTATTGATGGTCCTGATATTCCCTAAGCAAAAATGGAGATTAGTTTAAAAAAAGGTAGAGATTTGTATATATATTTTCTTTTTAACAAATTTTGTCATGTTGAAATTAATCTTCCCTGTATGCAATTTATGGCTTGAGGAATGAATTTGTTAATAAAGAACATATTTCCTGATTTTATTAACAGGCTATATATTTTCTTGTCTGCATATTGTGGGCAGCCTTATACATTTTTACATGCTGTCTTGAAAAAAATCTTCAACAAGCATAGATGAGTGACTCAGTTTTACATTTTTGTTTTCAAGATCGTACACATTCCCTTATGTAGTCTCATGTCTATATGGTTAATGTCTACAAGGTATTAAAACATAAATTTTATAAGCTCTTGGACAATTGAGTGCTTTATCTACCAGTACACAAGATTAAACTCTAGGTATTATCTTATCCAGTCAAAAGCCCTGTTGCTACTCTGTGATGCAAATCTGAAGCAAGTATATTGATCTTACTTGACAAGTCTAGATGTTGGCTCAGATACTAATGGAAGTGAATACAGTCCTGTTCTAGGGGTGCTTACTCTTTCTCCATAAGAAGCAATGCATTTGCCAGAGTGCTATGGAGGTACAGTTTACATTTTAAAAAAATAATCCAATTTATTGAATTCTAATGATCTCTTGTAGAATATCTAGGGTTGCTAATCAAGAATAAAAATTTGTCCTTGCATATCCTTAATTTATGAATTTTGATTCATTAGTTCCTGACATTTTAGTTGAACTAATGCTGTATTTTTTTGTTGCGGCAATCATAAAATGGTAACCAGTGGGGATTAATATATTCCTACATTATCATACTATTTAATTAATCCACTGCACTGTTTTCAGAGTAAGTAAGAACTTTAAGGGTTTACATGGAACACAAACAATGTTTGCCGTGTTAGGCTGAGGGAGTCATACAGTGTCTGTGGCCAAATGGAGTAGTGTAGTTTTTGGTTTAACATTTTGGAACATCATGGTTTCATAGAGCTTTATGAATAGATGTCTGGGCAGGACTCACTGTATGACATCATGTGGACATAGAGGATATGTGCATGTGAGAATGGTGACATTTTCACATTAAGAAGAAATTTCATCTGCAACCAAAATACTCTCACCCTGGGAGTAGGATGATGCGGAGAGTGATTTCCTAGGTCCAGAAACACTGCACAGCAGCCTTCAGCAGGAACTAAGGGGGTATAATAAGCAAATAATGCAAATTACCACAAACCAAATAAATTCTACCATTGCCCATGATTAGTAAAGGATTCAGCTCATTTTGCAGAAGACCCTGTAGATTACATTCCAACTCAGAAATGTACAGCTTGATCAGTAAAGTTTGTAAATGACTTTACAGATGAGGGTGCCATTCAATAATGAAGATGCTCTTCAGTTGCCAAAGCATTTTAAAAACATCACAGCTGGGATGTGCTGCAGCCCGGAAGCAGGTGCTCAGATCTGTTACAAGTTAAATTACATTAGCAGAGTATTCATATTTGCTAAGAGTGCAGTCTAAAACAACAGTGAAATATATACAGTGAGTGTCTTAATTATTAAATTAGCAAAGCAGGTTTTGGGGATTGAATCATGTCCTCCACCAAAGGCATGTTCAGGTCCCAACTCTTGGTCCCGTGGGCCTGAACCCATCTCTAAATTGGAACTTTGAAGATGTTATTAGTTAAGGTGTGACCAAACTCACTGAGTGTGGGCTTTAATCCAATATAGCTGTAGTCCTTATAAGCAAAAGAAATTGGACACATAAAGAAAAGACATGGAAAGAGTAAGAAACTGGAAGTCAATGGAATCTGGAGGAGAAAAGAGAAGACATTGCCATTTGCATTGCCATGTGACAGAAAGACCAAGGACCCAAGGATTGCCTGCAGCCAGACCGGAATATCGCAGTCTTCAGGGAGAAAGTATTGTCTTGCTGATGCTGGATTTTGTGCTCCTCCTAGTCTCAAAACCGTAAGCCAATAAATTCCCATTGTTTAAGCCAACCCATTGTGTGGTATTTGTTTTAGCAGCTGGGAAACTAAAATAGTAGGCAACCATCTGACAGGTTCAATGTAAGACTAAATGAAGGCATTTAGTTTTATCAGAAATAGTGATGACATTGGAACATCTAGGAATATCTAAAATTTACCCTAGAACACAGTCATCCCTTCCTAGGTGGGTATATACACAAGAAAAAAATGAAATATAGGAGGGAAGTACCACTTCATTGTTTGCTGGTCTTGGGTCCGAAACCACAATACAGAGAAATCTGGTAAACTGAACTGTTAGGTTTCATAACTCATGTTAGGTTTTATAACTTTGTATCAGAAGAGGCTGTAGGTGGGTGAGAGTCCTGTTCATTTACTAATCCCCAAAAAGAAGTTTTCAGATTTTACTACTGGGTTATGCATAGAAAGAAGTCTATGGGGGTTGGGACAGGGGAAGGGAAGAATGGAATCAAGAGAAATAGAGAGAGGTTGACGTGGTGTTGGGTCTTTGCCAGTTTAGGTTGGCTTCACCTTTACTGTTTTAGCTCTGCTGATGAGAGACAGGTATAAGTAAGGGGCTGAAATGGTTAGTACATCACTTTGATTGAAGAAAGAGTCACCCACAAATGCTGCCCTTAAATACACAGCCTCCCTACCAACTAGCTTATATGTGTTTGGAGAGAGGACCAATCAAGTTCTGACTCCCAGCCTCAACCTATCCTCTGAACTATTGAATTATCATCAAACTGCCTACTAGCAAGCATGCTTGGAGGTTTCATCAATTCTCATATATAACATGCTTGAAGACTTAATTTTTTCCTTGAAGTATATTTCCGTCCCTTTCACATTCCTACCCCAACAGTTTTCTTCCTTTTAGTAATCTACCCGCCATCATCCTCTCAGTTGCTCAAGCCAGAAATGTAAGTGCCACTCTTGATATCCCTTTTTCTCAAGCCTTGCATCCAATCCATTAATTCATCCTATCAATTTTCTCCCCCAATATATCTCCAATATAGCCATTTTTCATAAACTTTGCTAATATCCCCCTTTCCAGACCAACACCCTCTCTCACCATAACTAGTGAAACAGACTCCAGGCATCTACTTTTGGTCCCCTCCAATCCATTCTCCATAGAGAAGCCAGAGCGATACTCTCAAAATATAAATCAGTTCATGGTTTTCTGCTACTTATTACACTTATGGTGTCTATGGGACTTAGAATCATGTCCAAATATCTTGCCCTTTCCTCCTGCTTACTTGCTCTTGCCACTCTGAGCTGCTTTTACTTCTTCAAAAATGCTGGCATCTTCCCAACCTCAAGGACTTTACCCATATTTTTTTCTGTCTGGAATACTCTGCATCTCTCATGACTGACTCCATTTCATCTTCCTGGTCTTAATCTACATGTTACCTATTCAGTAAGGCCATCCCTGACTACTCTTTCTAAAATAGATCCTCAGTTCCCTTTTGTTCTGGTTTGTTAAAGCTGCTGGAATGCAAAATATCAGAAATGGATTGGCTTTTTTTTTTTTTTTTTTTATCTTCATTTTATTGAGATATATTCATATACCACGCAGTCATACAAAACAAATCGTACTTTCGATTGTTCACAGTACCATTACATAGTTGTACATTCATCACCCAAATCAATCCCTGACACCTTCATTAGCACACACACAAGAATAACAAGAATAATAATTAGAGTGAAAAAGAGCAATTGAAGTAAAAAAGAACACTGGGTACCTTTGTCTGTTTGTTTCCTTCCCCTATTTTTCTACTCATCCATCCATAAACTAGACAAAGTGGAGTGTGGTCCTTATGGCTTTCCCAATCCCCTTGTCACCCCTCATAAGCTACATTTTTATACAACTGTCTTCGAGATTCATGGGTTCTGGGTTGTAGTTTGATAGTTTCAGGTATCCACCACCAGCTACCCCAATTCTTTAGAACCTAAAAAGGGTTGTCTAAATTGTGCGTAAGAGTGCCCGCCAGAGTGACCTCTCGGCTCGTTTTGGAATCTCTCTGCCACTGAAGCTTATTTCATTTCCTTTCACATCCCCCTTTTGGTCAAGAAGATGTTCTCTGTCCCACGATGCCGGGTCTACATTCCTCCCCGGGAGTCATATTCCACGTTGCCAGGGAGATTCACTCCCCTGGGTGTCTGATCCCACGTAGGGGGGAGGGCAGTGATTTCACCTTTCAAGTTGGCTTAGCTAGAGAGCCAGGGCCACATCTGAGCAACAAAGAGGCATTCGGGAGGAGGCTCTTAGGCACAACCATAGGGAGGCCTAGCCTCTCCTTTGCAGCAACCATCTTCCCAAGGGTAAAACCTGTGGTAGAGGGCTCAACCCATCAAACCACCAGTCCCCTATGTCTGTGGTCATGTTAGCAACCATGGAGGTGGGGTAGGCGAATACCCCTGCATTCTCCACAGGCTCCTCAAGGGGGCACTGCATCTTTTTTTTTTTCCTTGTTTTTTTTTTTTTTAACTTTCCCTTCTTTTTTAAATCAACTGTATGAAAAAAAAAGTTAAAAAGAAAACAAACATACAATAAAAGAACATTTTAGAGAGACCATAACAAGGGAGTAAGAAAAAGACAACTAACCTAAGATAACTGCTTAACTTCCAACATGTTCCTACTTTACCCCAAGAAAGTTACCTAATATAGCAACATTTCTGTGAACTTGCTCCTACTATATCCATCAGAAATTAACAGACCATGGTCATTCCTGGGCATTCCCAGAACGTTAAATAGCTTATCTGTTCTTCTTGGATTATTGTTACCCCTTCCTTAATTGCTCTCTATTGCTAGATCCCCTAGATTCTACATTATAAGCCATTTGTTTTATATTTTTCAAAGTTCACATTAGTGGTAGCATATAATATTTCTCTTTTTGTGCCTGGCTTATTTCGCTTAGCATTATGTCTTCAAGGTTCATCCATGTTGTCATATGTTTGACGAGATCGTTCCTTCTTACTGCCGCGTAGTATTCCATCGTGTGTATATACCACATTTTATTTATCCACTCATCTGTTGAAGGACATTTGGGTTGTTTCCATCTCTTGGCAATTGTGAATAATGCTGCTATGAACATTGGCGTGCAGATATCTGTTCGTGTCACTGCTTTCCGATCTTCCGGGTATATACCGAGAAGTGCAATCGCTGGGTCGAATGGTAACTCTATATCTAGTTTTCTAAGGAACTGCCAGACTGACTTCCAGAGTGGCTGAACCATTATACAGTCCCACCAACAGTGAATAAGAGTTCCAATTTCTCCACATCCCCTCCAGCATTTGTAGTTTCCTGTTTGTTTAATGGCAGCCATTCTACCCGGTGTTAGATGGTATCTCATTGTGGTCTTAATTTGCATCTCTCTAATAGCTAGTGAAGCTGAACATTTTTTCATGTGTTTCTTGGCCATTTGTATTTCCTCTTCAGAGAACTGTCTTTTCATATCTTTTGCCCATTTTATAATTGGGCCGACTGTACTATTGTCATTGAGTTGTAGGATTTCTTTATATATGCAAGATATCAGTCTTTTGTCAGATACATGGTTTCCAAAAATTTTTTCCCATTGAGTTGGCTGCCTCTTTACCTTTTTGAGAAATTCCTTTGAGGTGCAGAAACTTCTAAGCTTGAGGAGTTCCCATTTATCTATTTTTTCTTTTGTTGCTTGTGCTTTGGGTGTAAAGTCTAGGAAGTGGCCGCCTAATACAAGGTCTTGAAGATGTTTTCCTACATTATCTTCTAGGAGTTTTATGGTACTTTCTTTTATATTGAGATCTTTGGTCCATTTTGAGTTAATTTTTGTGTAGGGGGTGAGGTAGGGGTCCTCTTTCATTCTTTTGGATATGGATATCCAACTCTCCCAGCCCCATTTGTTGAAAAGACCATTATGACTCAGATCAGTGACTTTGGGGGCCTTATCAAAGATCAGTCGGCCATAGATCTGAGGGTCTATCTCCGAATTCTCAATTCGATTCCATTGATCTATATGTTTATCTTTGTGCCAGTACCATGCTGTTTTGGCAACTGTGGCTTTATAATAAGCTTCAAAGTCAGGGAGTGTAAGTCCTCCCACTTCCTTTTTCTTTTTTAGAGTGTCTTTAGCAATTCGAGGCATCTTCCCTTTCCAAATAAATTTGATAACTAGCTTTTCCAAGTCTGCAAAGTAGGTTGTTGGAATTTTGATTGGGATTGCATTGAATCTGTAGATGAGTTTGGGTAGAATTGACATCTTAATGACATTTAGTCTTCCTATCCATGAACATGGAATATTTTTCCATCTTTTAAGGTCCCCTTCTATTTCTTTTAGTAGAGTTATGTAGTTTTCTTTGTATAGGTCTTTTACATCTTTGGTTAAATTTATTCCTAGGTACTTGATTTTTTTAGTTCCTATTGAAAATGGTATCTTTTTCTTGAGTGTCTCTTCAGTTTGTTCATTTCTAGCATATAGAAACATTACTGACTTATGTGCATTAACCTTGTATCCCGCTACTTTGCTAAATTTGTTTATTAGCTCTAGTAGCTGTATCGTCGATTTCTCAGGGTTTTCTAGATATAAGATCATATCATCTGCAAACAATGACAGTTTTACTTCTTCTTTTCCAATTTGGATGCCTTTTATTTCTTTGTCTTGCCGGATTGCCCTGGCTAGCACTTCCAGCACAATGTTGAATAACAGTGGTGACAGCGGGCATCCTTGTCTTGTTCCTGATCTTAGAGGGAAGGCTTTCAGTCTCTCTCCATTGAGTACTATGCTGGCTGTGGGTTTTTCATATATGCACTTTATCATGTTGAGGAAGTTTCCTTCAATTCCTACCTTTTGAAGTGTTTTTATCAAAAAGGGATGTTGGATTTTGTCAAATGCTTTTTCAGCATCTATTGAGATGATCAATTGATTTTTCCCTTTTGACTTGTTAATGTGTTGTAATACATTGATTGATTTTCTTATGTTGAACCATCCTTGCATGCCTGGAATAAACCCCACTTGGTCATGGTGTATGATGTTTTTAATGTGTCTTTGGATTCGATTTGCAAGTATTTTGTTGAGGATTTTTGCATCTATATTCATTAGGGAGATTGGCCGGTAGTTTTCTTTTTTTGTAACATCTTTGCCTGGTTTTGGTATTAGATTGATGTTAGCTTCATAAAATGAGTTAGGTAGTGTTCCATTTTCTTCAATGTTTTGAAAGAGTTTGAGTAAGATTGGTGTCAGTTCTTTCTGGAAAGTTTGGTAGAATTCCCCTGTGAAGCCTTCTGGCCCTGGGCATTTATTTGTGGGAAGATTTTTGATGACTGATTGGATCTCTTTGCTTGTGATGGGTTGGTTGAGGTCTTCTATTTCTTCTCTGGTCAGTCTAGGTTGTTCATATGTTTCCAGGAAATTGTCCATTTCCTCTACATTATCCAGTTTGTTGCCATACAGTTGTTCATAGTATCCTCTTATAATTTTTTTAATTTCTTCAGGATCTGCAGTTATGTCACCTTTTTCATTCATTATTTTGTTTATATGTGTCTTCTCTCTTTTTGATTTTGTCAGTCTAGCTAGGGGCTTGTCAATCTTGTTGATCTTCTCAAAGAACCAACTTTTGGTGATATTTATCCTCTCTATTGTTTTTTTGTTCTCTATGTCATTTATTTCTGCTTTAATGGTTGTTATTTCTTTTCTTCTAGTTGGTTTAGGATTGGTTTGCTGTTCCTTTTCTAGTTTCTTCAGTTGATCCATTAGTTCTTTGATTTTGGCTCTTTCTTCCTTTTTAATATATGTGTTTAGTGCTATAAATTTCCCCCTTAGCACTGCTTTTGCTGCATCCCATAGGTTTTGGTATGTTGTGTTCTCATTTTCATTCGTCTCTATATATTTAGCAATTTCTCTTGCTATTTCTTCTTTAACCCACTGATTGTTTAGGAGTGTGTTGTTTAACCTCCAGGTATTTGTGAATTTTCTAAGTCTCTGATGGTTATTGACTTCTAATTGTATTCCATTGTGGTCAGAGAATGTGCTTTGAATAATTTCAATCTTTTTAAATTTATTGAGGCTTGTTTTATGTCCCAGCATATGATCTATTCTGGAGAAAGTTCCATGAGCACTAGAAAAGTATGTGTATCCTGGTGATTTGGGATGTAATGTCCTGTATATGTCTGTTAAATCTAATTCATTTATCAGATTGTTTAGGTTTTCAATTTCCTTATTGGTCTTCTGTCTGGTTGATCTATCTATAGGAGAGAGTGATGTGTTGAAGTCTCCTACAATTATTGTGGAAACATCAATTGCTTCCTTTAGTTTTGCCAGTGTTTCTCTCATGTATTTTGTGGCACCTTGGTTGGGTGCATAGACATTTACGATTGTTATTTCTTCTTGCTGAATTGCCCCTTTTATTAGTACGTAGTGGCCTTCTTTGTCTCTCAAAACATCCCTGCATTTGAAGTCTATTTTATCTGAGATTAATATTGCTACACCTGCTTTCTTTCGGCTGTAGCTTGCATGAAATATTTTTTTCCATCCTTTCACTTTCAGTTTCTTTGTGTCCCTGTGTCTAAGATGAGTCTCTTGTATGCAACATATTGATGGTTCATTTTTTTTGATCCATTCTGTGAATCTATATCTTTTAATTGGGGAGTTTAATCCATTTACATTCAACGTTATAACCGTGAAGGCATTTCTTGAATCAGCCATTTTATCCTTTGGTTTATGTTTGTCATATTTTTCCCCTCTGTCTATTAATATCCTTTATTGTACCCATACCGAATCTCTTTAGTACTGAAACTTTCTCCAAGTCTCTCTGTCCTTTCTTTGTTTCTCTGTCTGTATGGCTCCCTTTAGTATCTCCAGTAGGGCAGGTCTCTTGTTAGCAAATTCTCTCAGCATTTGTTTGTCTGTGAAAAATTTAAGCTCTCCCTCGAATTTGAAGGAGAGCTTTGCTGGATAAAGTATTCTTGGCTGGAAATTTTTCTCACTCAGAATTTTAAATATATCGTGCCACTGCCTTCTCGCCTCCATGGTGGCTGCTGAGTAGTCACTACTTAGTCTTATGCTGTTTCCTTTGTATGTGGTGAATTGCTTTTCTCTTGCTGCTTTCAGAACTTGCTCCTTCTCTTCTGTGTTTGATAGTGTGATCAGTATACGTCTCGGAGTGGGTTTATTTGGATTTATTCTATTTGGAGTTCGCTGAGCATTTATGATTTGTGTATTTATGTTGTTTAGAAGATTTGGGAAGTTTTCACCAACAATTTCTTTGAATACTCTTCCTAGACCTTTACCCTTTTCTTCCCCTTCTGGGACACCAATGAGTCTTATATTCGGACGTTTCATATTATCTATCATATCCCTGAGGTCCATTTCGATTTTTTCAATTTTTTTCCCCATTCTTTCTTTTATGCTTTCATTTTCCATTCTGTCATCTTCGAGGTCACTGATTCGTTGTTCAGCTTCCTCTAGTCTTGTTCTATGAGTGTCCAGAATCTTTTTAATTTGGTCAACAGTTTCTTTAATTTCCATAAGATCATCCATTTTTTTATTTAGTCTTGCAATGTCTTCTTTATGCTCTTCTAGGGTCTTCTTGATTTCCTTTATCTCCCGTACTATGGTCTCATTGTTCATCTTTAGTTCTTTGAGTAGCTGCTCTAGGTGCTGTGTCTCTTCTGGTCTTTTGATTTGGGTGCTTGGGCTTGGGTTATCCATATCATCTGGTTTTTTCATATGCTTTATAATTTTCTGTTGTTTTTGGCCTCGTGGCATTTGCTGAACTTGATAGGGTTCTTTTAGGATTTGTAGACCAATTGAAGTCCTTATCTCTAATTTATCAGATCTACAGCTTCGTGGAGTACACTTTCTCTAACTAACCAGCAGGTGGCATCCACGAATCACCTGTTCTCCACAAGCCAGTTCTCCCTTGCTTAGCCTTTTTGGTGAGTGGGGGAGTGAGTCTTGTGGGGTCCAATTGGTGTACCAAGCTTGCGTGTGTAGTTGGTGTTGCCTGCCCTGTGTATGGGGCGTGTTTCTGAGCAGTCAGGGAGGGGGGGGTGGCTCTAACAATCAAATCTCCCTGGTGATCCTAGAGTTTTAAAGCTGCTGCAATAGTCTAATCCTTCAGTTCAGTCCTGCCACAGTTTGTCTCTGCCACTGACCCGCAAGTCCTTGGTATTGGCGTATGGCTCCTGAGACTTGCAAGTGGGCCCCCCTCTTTCAGGCCGTGCACCCCGAGCTGTGTAGGGAGGCTCCCAGTCTGCTGAAATGATGGCTGAATGGGGCTTTGTTAATTCACACTGCTCTACCTTCCCAACTCTGGGACAATCAGCTGAGGTTGCAGGGAAGGCTAATGTCCACGCCCAGTTTTGTGGTGTGTGCCTGTTATTTGAAGCACTTCCGTCACACTGGGTTGTCTGGGGCAGTTCTGGGCTATGGGGCTGGCGATGGGCAGGAGTGTTTCCTGTCCACCAGGATGATGGCTGTGAGCGGACACCCCCCTTTTCTTGGGAAGTTGTGTTGTTTAGTGAATTTTCTCAGCCACTGGATTATTGCGTTTTGTCTCAGAGCTCTCCTAGTTCTGTTCTTGACTTGACCTTCCCAAATAGCAAGTCTTTGAAGCTTTCTGTATTGGGCTTCTTAGAGTAATTGTTTTAGAAAAAGAAAAAAGGATTAAAAAAAAAAAAACAAAAAAAAAACGGGCCCTCCTCAGAGATCTAATGGGTTATTGAAATGCTAAGAGACAAAGCAACCAGGGCCATTAATGAAAGGTCCACAGGGCAGAGAGATCAGCTTTTCTTCGGGATTTGCATATGCGCCTCAGGGCCCTTCCCCTTTCTATGTTCACCAGAACTCCAAAAAATCCTCCGCTTTTATTTTGGAGTTTTTTGTGTTGTTTTTTTTCTATGCCTGTCTCCTCTCTGCTGGGCTGGCTGCTCTCAGATTCTCTGGTGTCTGGTCTCAGTCTATCTATGGTTGGAGTCTGGATCAGTAGAATGAGTTTCCGATAAGAGCAGCCACTGCAGTTCTCCCTTCTCCTTCCCGGAGCTGACAGCCCCTCCTCCCCCGGGACTGAGCCTGGCAGGGAGGGGCGCGGGTCCCCTGGCCGCAAAAACTTACAGATTTCGCTGATCTCAGCAGTTCCACGTTTTCATGAGTGTTGTACGAAGTATGCCCAAAGTCAGATTGCTCTGTGGTGTCCAGTCCACGCAGTTCCTGGCTTTCTACCTACTTTCCTGGAGGAGTAACTAAAACATACAGCTCACCAGTCTGCCATCTTGCCCCGCCCTTGGATTGGCTTTTACAATGAGGTTTATTGGTTCACAAATTTACAGTTCTAAAGCCATAAAAGTATCCAAACTAAGGCATCGACCAGAGGATACCTTCACTGAAGGAAGGCTGTTGGCATCCAGAACACCTCTGTTAGCTGGGAAGGCTCGTGGCTGGCATCTGCTGGTCCTTTGCTCCTGGGTTGCATTTGCTTTCAACTTCTGATTCCAGTGATCTTCTCTTTGAGCACCTGTGGGTTCTCATTTAGCTTCTCCAGGGCAAACTCTGGGTTTTATCACTTAACTTAGCAAGTCTAAATGTCTGGTTTCAAAAGCCGTCTCCAAAATGTCTCTGGGTGTTTTCTTTCTAAGTGTCTCTCTGAGCTCTCTTCAAATGTCTCTGCCTTTTATCATCAGAGAGGACTCCAGTAAACTAAGACCCACCTTGAATGGGCAGGGTCACACATCCATGGAAATAATCTAATCAAAAAGGTCCCACCCACAGTTGGGTGGGTCACATCTCCATGGAAACAATCCAATCAAAAGATCGACCCACAATAAGTCGGTACCCACCAGAGTGGATCCAAAGAACATAGCCTTTCCTGGGGTACACAGCAGTCTGAAACTGACACACCATTCTCACTCTGTTAATTTTCTCAGCAACTTGTTTTGTTCCTGCATAGCTCTTATCTA
This sequence comes from Choloepus didactylus, assembly GCF_015220235.1. Taxonomy (NCBI): domain Eukaryota; kingdom Metazoa; phylum Chordata; class Mammalia; order Pilosa; family Megalonychidae; genus Choloepus; species Choloepus didactylus. The sequence goes on along the minus strand of NC_051315.1, from coordinate 86,325,128 downwards.
GACTATTATTTGATATACGCTCTATTAAATTATATGTCTTATTTTCTGGAAGCAATAAATCATGTTGGGATATTTGGGTAAGTCAGGTCCAATTGTAGGCAGTGTTGTCCTTTTGTTGATCCCTCGTTCCCAGTCAGTTGTCTCGGATACCAGGTGATAGGCATCTCTTTTGATCATCAGTTTTGATGGAAACATTCTGCATTAATCCCTCCCTAGTCCACTACCAATACAGAGTCTCAAGTTTCCACTGGAATGTATATAACAAACTTAAATTAAGGTGCTGATGTTTTATTATTTAATAGACATAAAACTTTCACTATAGAAAACAAATCTCTGTTAGTAGAGTCTCAAGAATCAGCAGCAGGACAATGGTATGAATGTTTTTTTTAGCTGGGAAGGGAAGTCTTTCCAATAGTCTCAAGCCAAAGCATATAACTGCCCTCTAATTCTGTTGTGAGGAAAGCATAATTTTTGACTAAGCTGGTTGTGTAAATTACCTATATTTAGTTTTCCTTATTTTTTGGCATTTCATTTTGGTTCAGTGAAAACTTTAACATGCAGAACTCATCTGTATTTGGGAACTATTGCTGTGTAAAATCTTATCTTACCTTCCCCCTACCTGCTGATATAATTTCATACAGATTTTCTTATTGTAAACTAAGAACTACCCTGCATTCCTGGAAGATCATAGGTGAATTGTCTAAATTTATGTGTGTGTGTTTTTTTAATTTATAGTTCTTCATCATATTTATCATTTCACTTATATTTGAATTTTCATCTGTAGACAAAATCAGTGATTTATTGCTTAGGATATGTGTGGTTTTGTCTAAAAGAGACAACCAAATGACAAGGGATTAATCAACGTAGAAATGTATTTCTCTGACCCCAACATTCCTATATAGTCAGTCAGTATGGTGGCGCTGAAGCTGTCTGTGATTTTGGTTGCTTTCAGATTTCAATTCCACTATTCCTCAGTTGTGGTCCTCACACATATGGTTCAGATGGAGCTTTAGGTATCACATTCACATTTTAATTCACAGGTTAAAGAACTTGCTGAGAATAACCAAAGACAGAGGAAGGGGGGAAGAGGCACTACTTTTTCCACTTAGGATCTACATAGGAGCTATACACATATCACTTGCTTGTATATTTGATTGGCCGGATCTTAATGACATGGCCATACCTGATTTCGTGGGAGACTGGGAAATGCACTCTTTATTTTGGACAGCCATGCACCCAACAGGAGATTTTATTACAGAAAAAGAATGAAAGAACAGACACTGGAGGACAATTTCAGTCTCCGCCACAAATGATGAAACTTTTGAAACTTTTGGGTGGGATGTATATTCTTTTTTTTACTCCCAGATGGAAGTTAAATCCTCTGGAGAAGAGAATAGAATACAGAACTCGTAGACTATTTCAGGCTTTTAAAGTGTATATCTGGATCAGTTTAGTAATTGCAAACATGGCCTATATCAAATTCATGAGTAAAATTATTTTGAAGAATTATTCTGTATCAGATTTTATTTGTAGATATGATCAACTACATTTACAATTACAGTTTGCAAGAGAGATGATTAGAGAATGAGTCTCTATTAGATTCAATCTTATACACTTGAGTGGCATACGCTGTCCATTGGAAGTACTGAAACAAACGAGCAAAGATCAAATGACTAAGAAAACTGTTATAAATTAAACTATAATTTGTGTGTGTTGAAGAGTAATGTTTCCTGTGCAAGACTACATTCCTGGAAAGGAATTGATTATTGTATTCTGTCATTGCAGAGTGGTTGAATTTCCCATAACTAGTCATTACTGCCTCCATTTATAACACATACTGAAAGGCTGCGTGCTCACTGAATTGCCTTTTGAATGCTTCTGCACAAAGACTCTAAGCTTGAACGACACACACTAGAGACAATGGAAACAACTAGGGATCAGAAAAATATTACTCTTAAAACAACATGCTAATCTTAAAACTTCTAAAACATCATGGATTTCTTCTCCTCCCTCTCTCCCATCCTCCCTTCCTTCCTTTATGTTTTAGTTTTGGAGGGGATGGGCACTGGAGAGAGCAACAAAGTTTATGAAATGGCATCCAATGTTCTTTTTGTCTTGTTTTAATCTATATGTTGCTATTTAAGTTAGTTTACTATGGATGACCATGATTATGTTTTTTCCAGGTTTTTAAATTTATTTATTACTTTTTTAGAATTATAAGTAAAATAACATGTATAGAAAAAAGAATTAACTGTAGGTGGGTTGAAACATCTTAAGATAAAAGAAAGCAGAATTTCAGACAATTTTAATGCCATAACACCAAGCATAAAAAAGCAATATTTGTGCTTGACTTTTAAAATAGATTTCATTTACATATTCATTCATTTCAATAAATAATTATTGAACAACTAATGTGTGCTAGGTACTTCATTAGGCATTGGGGGGTTACAACGATTAACAAAATAAAATTTCTCTCTTTCAATTATGCATTCTAGGAGTAGAAGTCATAAAATAAACATGTCAGGGAATGATAAATGCCATAAAAATTACCAAACAAACAAACAAGGCATGAAAAGGATAAAAGAGAGTGACCTGTGTGTGTGTGTGTGTGTGTGTGTGTGTGTGTGTTTGTGCAGATTATTTATTTTTTTTGTATAGCAAATGGTGAATGATGACATTGGCATAGAGATAGGAAGGAAATAAGAAACTAAGCCCTATTACTATCTGGGGGAAATGCCAAGAAGAGGGAATAGAAAGAGCACAGTCCCTGGAGCACAGTAGGGAATCTAGAATTGGGGAAGAGGAACAGGGTAGAAATAGTTGGTGCCAAGAAGCAGGAGATGAAATTAAAGAGGGAGTGAAGGCCTAGATCATGTAGAGTCCTGTATGAAAGGCGAAGAAAGACTTTGGATTTAACTTAGTAGTATATGAGAAGCCACTGGAAGGTTTTGGAGACTATGCTGAAAAACTGCATGTACACAAATATATTATTATCATAAATAGGGATATAACAATCATATTGCTAGAATCAAAGATTTTAGTTGAGCACAGTCACAATTTAAAATGATTCAAAATAGAGTTTATTCTTTAATAAAGATGTCTTACTGAAGTGTTTGGGCCGAATGTATCATTTAAAAGTGTATCTGTCACACAGTTTCATAGACTAGTGCTAGAGGTACAAGATAGTAAAATAATCATTTTCATAGGATGAACTTGACTTTTATTGGAGAATAAGATTTTAGAAAAGCCTTCTGATTACTAGATTAATCAATTATTTATTAATAGGAAGAATATTAAAAAACTTCATTTTACATTTTAGAAGCCACATATTAAGATTTTGGTGGTGTAAGTACATGCTAGATCTTGGTCCCAATGGATGTCTTCATGGGCCTGTTAGATACACAAAATTGCTGAATTCATACATTAAAAATAAACAATTTTTAGGACTCATTAAACCCACAACATTTATGAGGTTGGCCTAATTAAATGATTCCTTATTCTGCAGAATTTCCTTTTTATTATTCTTAATTGATGCTTTATTTCCTTTCTAAAAATCATTTCTTATGTATCCATAAGAAAAAAGTCCAATTTTAAATGTGACGTTATCTTGTCACATAACTGATTCAACAGTGGGAGAAAAGAAAAAGGAAAGTCAAGTCAGTTTTGAAGACTTTGACTTTGCAATACTATAATAAATTCAAGATTGAGGATTGAGAGTGACAATCAGAATTTATGTGGACTCCTTTAAACAGAGTTATATTTCACTGACACAATCCAACAGGCTGGAAAAAATTCATAATAACTAATTGCTGCTATATCAGTTTTAATATCCACACTTGTTTAGAACTTGATATATCCTAACTCTCAAGGGTATGCCTATAATTATGCTTTTGAGGTGTTCAAGTGCTTTATCACAGAGAGACACTTGAACTCCAATGTGAGAAGGTTAATTATTTAGAATATCCTTGAAAACATTCTCTGGTATGAGTGGATTACATGAAGACACATTGAAGTGACTACAGAAGTCCAAGAAAGATAAATGTAAAAATCAATGATTTGTCTATGCTGAGTCTCAGAGGACTGCTTTAGAATACTAACGATATTAGCTACTAATCCTGTTTTCAGACACTGTTTCAAAATGTTATTTCTCCCTTTAGCAATGCATGCCTCTGGAGGATTGTGTTTAAATTTAGCTAAGATTTTCAATTTCCTGACTTTTATTATATGATTAGTCCATAAGAAATTCATTTGGCAATGTGATGAATAAACATGGCTTGTGTGCCATGTGTGTCTCCTTATGATCTTCAGTGTGTGATTCCATGATGATGAGGCCTTTAAATAATTATAACAAGAGATTGCTGATAATTTGAACTGCTAGTTAGAACACTTTTGGGCTTGGATTATCCTCCATGTTTGAAAGTCTCATAAGCAGACAAATTGATGGGCCATTTCTTCTAAAAATACAAAGTTTCTTTTATTCTTCTATGTAATGACATTGAAGCCCATTATTTTTCTCCTCAAATATCCTAGGTTTTAATTCCTCTTTCACTTCAGTGTTATTGAGAGTCCAAACAAAAGCATTCTTCTCTCACTTCCAGGACCTCTTCTCCGTGGAGTTGTGTTTCTTCTCAGGATTGCCAATTTGCAGCAATTGTAACTGTCAATGAGTCAGCCAAGGTAGTGGCTTACATGGCATAACCCAGTTAGACTAAGAAGAGAGGCAATATCTTACATATTATGTTTTTAACCCCCCCCCCGCCTTTTTTTGCAGCTACCTTTGCTTAGGCATAAAGGATTTAATTAGAAGGGTACTAGTGTATCTCACAGAATCCTAAGAAGATTTGAACAACTAGTGAGGCACTGGGGATCTCTACAGCAGAATTTGTAGGTTTTCTCTTTACACTGCTATTTATGATTTGCTCCATTGACACCAATTTCTATGATTGTTAGGGTGAAAACTACAAATTCTTGGCAGAGAGAATTTAGTTGCTTAGCTTGGGGTCCAGAGTTCACTCTTGGCCAATTACTGTGGCCACATGTGCAGTCATGTAGTAGGCCTGTTAGAGACCCACACCTGTGGGTCAGGTGCATTTCCCCAGGAGGGGATGATAGTGAGTCTGGCAGCCAGTCTAGGAGTGTCTACTACATTTTCTCATAGACCTCTTCTGCCCTGTCAAGGAACATGGTATGCCTCAGCCCTGAACACATAGTAACAGCATCCACGACATCTCACAATGGATGTCCCATTTTCCATGTTTTGCAATTCTATATTATCATGGGTGGGTTGAGGGTAGGGAGGGGTTTCCTGGAGTCTAGGCAAACTCCACATGATGCTTTCTTCTCTTACAATACTTTTCCGATCTTAAGATTTCCTTGTTACTAGTATATAATCACCTTTATTTCTTCTGTTTAGTTAATTAATTAACCAATTAAAGATATTTGTTAAACATAGTTTGGATATAGGGCTAGCAGCTGAGGAGGTCCATTTTCCAATGAGTAATGCTGTCCGGTACAAAGTACCTTCCTTCTTTATTGGTTCATTCCCCCCTCCCTTTTTTCATCTTTATGCAAGATATGAACTGTTAATTAAATTCAAATAGTACTTTGTATTTTATCAAGACTTCCTGTATATCATGACACCAATACCTCTGAGATATGCAGACTAGTTATTGCTATTCTCATGTAGAAAAGCAAACTGAAGCTCTGGGAACTTAAGTGCTTTATTTAGTTTTCATGGCGACTTGCTTTTCAGATCTAGGACTCAGGTGAATGCCTGACTGTGGACCCAGTAGTAACTTCATATTGCAGATTGTGATTTTACTGTTCTCTCCTTCTACTGTTTAAAGATCCACTAGCATCAGTACTTTCAAGATATAGGATAGTGAAATGGTGAATGACAATACATTTTTGCTGAGTGTACTCTACATTTACCAGTCTAAAAACTTGTCCCTCAACACTTCAGAAAGTGGAAAATGTGGGGTAGATAATTTGGTTGTATATTGAAATATTGTTTTAGTCTAATAAAAATCCATTAGGTCTACCTTTTAAAAATAATTTTAAGAGAAAAAATGGAATTATTTTAGTCTTCCTCTAAATTATCTGATGAACAGATGGACTCTAGACTTGATTGGAGATGTGGTAATAGAGATAAAACAACTATCTATTGTCACCAGAGAAGATTTTTACAAGGCAAATTTGCTAGTGATGAGCAATCATTAGTTGTACCAATGATCAAGTTTATAAATAATTTAATTCCATTATATACTTTGAATCCAAGAATGATTACTGAATCAAATACTATTTAGTTGAAAGAACGGTACACCCATAAATATATAAAATGCTATTTTTTCATCAAAATATTTAAGGGGTTTTCATGGTGAAGGGTCACAAAATAATTTTTTGAATGAAAAATCCAAGTCAGTGTCTCTGTGTAAATATTAGCAAATGACATTTTTATCAGAAATATTCATTAAGTATTTTCTATGAAACTGACATGATATTACTTAAATGAAAAGCTGAAAATAAATGAATAATATAATTAAGAATAAAACGAAATTCAGACATCTATAGAGAAAGCAACGGGGAGGAGCCAGGAGCTGGCAGGTGGAAGACAAGGGAATCTGGAACTTGGAAGAGAAAGGAGAGGACATTGCCATGTGACAGAAAGTCAGAGAAAGCCAAGGAATCAAGCATTGCCAGCCAGCCAGAAAAAAGTAATTAACATGAGGGCAGGGAATAGGTTGATTACTTTCACCTGGAGTTGCACCAGTTTTTTGGTTCCTAAGATGCTACCGACTCTGTGAGCCAGTAAATTCCTGTTGTTTATTCCAACTCATTGTGTGGTAGTTGTTAATAGCAGTCGGGAAACTAAGACACATCCATCATGTACCAGACGTTGTCATTGGTGAGGGTGAGGCATTAGCTGAAGGAGGAGATGATGGTGAGATTTTGTTAAGTTACAGGCAGTGAGAATGGAGTGGATGGAATTGAGATATTTGGGAGATTTAATTATACTTTCTTGGTGAGTGATGGATGTTGGGAGGTATCTCTCCCAAGGCATGGTCACTGCATTGAATATATTTGTTGCTCAATAGTTTTTTATTTTCTTAGTGTTAATGTTTAAGGCAGCCTTAAAATGGGGAAAATATTGTTGAGATACATACAGTTTTCCTGATTTTTTTTTTGCATCATTATGAGATTTATATAAAATATGTTCCGCATACACCTTCAAAATACATTTACAAGAAAGCAAAACAGACTCCTCAATGACTAAATAGGGTGTCAAAATAAATCTGTACAATGTCAGATAGCAGTTACAAATGTTGAATAAAATTTTCAATGTGTATTTTAAGATTCCATTTTTTTTTTTTTTTTTGGATTTTTCAAAGCTTTCCCTTGCCAGTGGATGTTATTACTAAGGAGGGATAATTATACATTATACCAGTAGGTACATTACTACCACCTAATTTATGAAAGTCCATATCACCACAGATGTTTCTCAGGCAGGCAGATGGGGACTTCATGGACGATTTCCCCTTCTTTCCAGGAACAAGTGTCAATCTGAAGGAGATTTGAACACTTGCCATTTAGTACCAGGTCAAAGCATTCACTTGATAGTCCAGTGATTATCATGGTGTTGGAACTTTTATCATGAGTTCACCAGGTAAAGGTAGCATTCACCATGAGACAAGATGGTGGTCTCACAGTACTCTGGATTTTCTTCCTTTCCAAAAAAGGGCTGTACCCCTTGCCTTTTAAAAAATGAAATATTTCAGACATCTGAAAGGCCTAGAGAATAATATAATCACACACAAGTACGTAAGAAAAAAAAAGAAAGCTTGCAAAGGACAGTCTAAGAGCTCTCCATGCGCTTTTCAGATCCCATTTCTTTCTATCCATCACAGGTCGCCTTTATTTTGAATTTTGTTTCTCATTCCCGTGCATTTCTTTATGCTTTTACAACATGTATATTAAACAATATAAAGTATCGTTTGGCAGGTTGTAAGCCTCAAATAAATAGTATGCTAGGTAAACAACTGTTTCTCAGCTCTGCCCTCATCCTTCCACTCTCTACTGTATGATGCTGGCGCCCACGACGTTGCAAACCACACTGTGCTTCACTAGCTGGTTCCCTGTTTAGGCTCTGCCACTAGAGGCGCTAGAGGGAGACTGAAAGGTTGAAGGAGGAAGGAACTCGCTGCTTTCTTCCTTGGTTTGGCAACTAGTTTTTAGCCCGCGTCCTAGCGTTGCCTACCATTAGCAGCAGCTGCATCCTATTTGTGGTTTTTACACTTACGGAACCAACCTTATTGCCTCTTCCCCAGAGCCTCAGTACTAGCCTCAATGGCTCATACTTACTTCAGGTGTCTGGAGCTCAACATCATCGTGTCTTTCTTGGTTCAAAGACATCAGCAGCAAATTAATCAGCGCCTGCATCTGGGAGGTCTGACTGAGTTCACCTTTGTCCTTACAGCCCTAGAGGGTGTAGCTGCTTCCAGAATTTCCTGCTCTGTGAGTCCAAGAGTTTACTTTTTGCTTTTCAGTTACTTGGTTAGTTAGATATACGGTTGTTGTTAACAATTCATTTTGTTAAGTTCTCTTTGTCTTCTGCCCTTGACTCAAGTGGGATCATTACCATAGGTAATATACTTGAACTTAGAATTATTTCAGCTAGAATTGTGAGGTTTATCTGTGGTGTTTGGGTAGGACAAGTGCAATAACTTTCACTGTAGACTATTTCATTGTAGAAATGTGCCACAATTTATTTATCCACTCTTCTTGGAATGGCTTGTTTAAAAAAAAAAGCGCTGCACTAAATATTTTTGTAATATCTTAGGGTGCTGGTCTGAACATTTTTATACATACACTATTGGTTCTCAGAGCAGTTAGCAAGTAGTGGATTTGTTGATATATAGGACATGTACATTTTTAACTTGAGAAAATATTGCCAAATTGCTTTCCTAGGTAGTTGTATCAATTTATGTTCCGAAAAAGCAGGAAGAGTTGCAATTTTTCCATTAGGTATTGTCAAGTTTTTTTATTTAATTCATAATGTCAAATGGTAGCTTATTGAGGTTGTAATTTGTGTTTTCCTAAGGTAGCATTTTTCTCTATTTCTTGGCCATTGGATTTCTTTTTTCTTTAAATTACTTGTTTATGTATTTCCCGCATTCTTCTATTGGTTTTCTTTTATTGATTTAGTGACATTCTTTATATTATGAACCCTAATTGTAGGTCATTTTTTAAGCTTTTCAAGTATTTTTTTCCAAACTGTGGTGTATCTTACTTTTTTAATGGTATCTTTTGATGAACAGAAATTTTACTTCTGAATGTACTTAAATTTCTGAATCTTTATGTTTACAATTTATGTTTTTTGGGGGTCTAGTTAAAAATGCCTTGAGATCATAAAGTTGTTCACCTACATTTTTTAAGACATTTGAAAATTTGTCTTTTTTATCTTTTTATCTTTAATCTACCTGGGATTGGGCATAGACATTCTATTTTTTAATTTTATTTTATTTTATTATTTAATTTAATTTAATTTTAATCCATACATACAACCCATCATTTACTCAATGGTCTATCCTTCTACTAGTTATCAGTGATAATGCCTCTGATGTTTATCAGATTTCCACAAATGCATAAGACTGTCTCTATTTGTCTACCACTTGTACATTATAGCTTCATAAAAAGACTATTTCTTATAGGTCAAGAACCTAGCCTGCCTCCTGCCACCATTAACACCTTTTTCTTCTCCTTCAAAATAGTCTTGGCTCTTCTTGGCCTTTTTTCTTCCATATAAATTTTCAAAATTGGCTTATTAATTTCCATGAAAAATATTTTGGGATTTTGTTTAGATTATTATGATACGTCTAGATTAATTGGGGGAGTTGACGTCCTTTGATATAAGGTCCTACTCTTCATGGATATGGTATATATATATATATATATATCTCCATTTATTTAGGTTTTCTTTATTGTCTTTCAATACATTTTTATAATTTTCCCCATGAAGACCATGTACTTCTAAAAAACTTTTTCTAGGTTTCCTAATTTTTTTTTCTGATTGTAAGTGGTATCTTTTAAAAATTGTATTTCCTATTTGTTTTTGGTAATTGGGATATAATTGACTTTGGGACATTTATTTTATATCTGACAAACATGCTGAACTCTTAGTATTTCTAACAATTTGTGGATTGTCCTTACATTTCCTGTAGAGACCAACATTACTTCAAATAATGACTGTTTTGTTTTTCATTTCTAATCATTATAATTTTAAATTGTTTTAATTTTTTATTAGGTGGACTAGGAACACCTCCTGTATTAAATAATATTAAATAATTCACAATGGCGGGCACCCTAGTCTTTTCTTTTCCCTGATTTTAAATGAGATAGGATTGTCATTAATCTTTTGTGAGTTCAGCTATACATTTAAATCATGATTTTACATTTTATCCAGCCTTTTTATATGTTTTACATTGGATACATTTTCAGGATATTTGGACTGTCATATTGCTAATCTAGATATCATGTAGACTTTTTAAACTGGCATAATTATTTAATATGTGATTAGTTCAAAGAGTTTGAAACTCAATAAAAATATTGTTTTTGTATGCTCACACAGCACAAGAACAGTCATTATTGAAAGGGAAACTCATTATAAAATATTATGACACTTATATATAGATATAGGTATAGGTATAGATATAGATATTGTAAATACAACAGTAATAAAAGGGCTAAACATTCCCTGACATATCAAATTTTAGGGCACAGAAAACTCTGTAAGAGTAGAATTGATGTAGAACTAGCATATTTCATTTCTTTCAGTGATTATTGGCATTTAAAATAACATTTCAATGAAAGCACCAGATTAAAATACTATCATTAATCATAGAACTGGTATTGTGCATGGGTAGCCAAATGACATAAAAATATCTTAATGTGTATCTTATCCTATCTCTTTCCTTTTCTCCCTGTATCCAGTCTATTGCTGAATCCTGCTGCTTTTCTTTCATAATAACTATCAGCATCACCTCATCATTTCCTTTTCCAACTGTTATAATATTAACTGAGGCTGTGTCTGTCTCTGGTTTGAGCAATGACAATCTCCTCCAGCAACCTAGAGTTTTCAATTCTTCTTTCCACTGGCTCCAAACTTATCTTCATTGATTTTATCTTCGTGCTTCACTGCTTATCTTCCATTGCTTTTATCTTCACAGATTCCATGTTCAAACTAGGGCATCCTGAACTGTGTCACTTGATTGGTCCAGATGTTGCTTCTCATGCAAAGTAAATATGTTGTTATTCATGTTTCCTGAATAAGACTAAAATAAGTATTAGATGCAATTAATTTGAGTTTTAAATTATCAATTAAAATAATTATAATACTCTCCCTTGCAATTTTGAAAAACACTTTTCAGGGGGAATAGGACCCTGAATCCCTTTAGTTCAAGCTTGACTACAGTGGGGTTAAGTTAGAGGATCTGTGAGATGCCTCTGTGCTCTCAACAAGTAAATTATTCCATTCAATTAAAAAGGGACCCAGCATGGTTTAATAGAATGGGAGTCAAGGGACTAATAGTTTGTTGAAAAGTTGTCATTCTTTAACTCCGTGGATTTCTTAGCTTTTCAGTAAACAGTTGAAAGGGGCAAATATGATATGGCAAGTTAGATATAGCACTTGATAGCTGTTAAAAGTAATAAAAAGATTAGTAGGCTAAATTTAAAATGATGTCTACCCTTTCATGGCAAAGCTCTTTAAAAGACTAGTTGATGTGCTTTGTCATAATTGCTGATCATCCATTCATTCCTTATCTTCTGGCAATTTTGTTTCTCTCTTCAGTTACTCTAATGATGCTTCTCTGTTGTCACCAATTAACCAATTGACACATTTGATTTTTTCCCTTCAGTTCATATATGCCTTGATTTTTCTGAAACATGACCCTGTTGAACATGCTCACCTTCCTTTTCTCCTCTCTCCCAGTTTTGTGTTCACCTTTTTGAATAGATAGGTATGAAAAGGTGAAAAATAAATATTTAAATACACACACGCACACACACACACACACACACACACACACACATTGTATTTTCCTTACTCTTCTCTTCCCTTAAATGTGAGCATTAATCAGGGTTTGGTTCTTAGTCCACTAATCTTCTCTTCATATATTCATCAAAGGATTCCTTCTTCTTTATAGCTTCGAGTAATATCTGTTCTTCTGCCTGTAATTTCAGAGCACCTTGGGCTGCGTTGTAACTAGTTGACTGAACACTGTCTACAGCTCTTTAAAATCTTGAATCTGTAGACTTTTAAAGATTCCATTATGGGAAAACCAAAGAAAATCACTAGGTGGCAAATTAAGTTTCTGGAATATAGCAGCAATGACTCTCCAGGCTGGGTGAAATGAAGCTGCAGACTTCATGCAGTCTCAGTTCAGAGCTTCTTAATTCTCTGTAGGTTCTTAAACTCTCCATGATGACCAATGAAGAAAAGTGATTTGTATGAGAGTCTGGAGAATACGTCTAAGTGAAACCAGATGCACTAAAGGAAAGTGGTTTACAAATTTCTGTCTTTTGCTTTTTCCATTTCTATTCTCTCAACATTCCTTTTTTCACCTTTTTCTTCCGGGTCTTTACAAATCCCAGCTGTGAATAGTTTGCTTGGATTCATTGCTACAAGTGCAATTTTGGGAAAACTCTTGGTTTTGCTTTGAAGCATCTGTTTCCTAAGCGGAGTGTCATGTCATGGATTTCTCTTCCTTTTTTCAATGTGTCTAAAAAATGAGAAATAAGGTTTTTTTTTTAATTTAAAAAAATAGTGGAGGTAGGTAATTAACTCATAAAATAGCTGTGTCAGCTATTTGTGCAGGCTTATAATTTTTATTTAAACAGTTTGTGGAAATATACATAATTGTATAGAAGTTCATCACTCTGTGACCAAGTTTATTTAGCCATGAATGCAACTGGGGAGACAGAAAATTTGGAGGGAATAAACTAGATACCCTGACGGGAAATAAATGGTTGACACAACAGGTCTGTGATTCATTCTCTTCCTGGGCAGGGTTGGTGGGGGAGTGGAGGGTGTCATACTGAGAAAGAAAAAAGGCAGGTGACCTCGTCTAATTTCCTAATAAACATGTTAGTGACAGACCTCCTGGCAAACAAACTCATAGTATTTCCTAGCAGGAAGTCCTTATATATGGAATGCTTTATGAGGATGTACCTAGTTGCTTAATATTGTTATTTTTTTCTTCTGTTTTCACTTTTCTTCAAGTTTTACTCTATTAATTTGCCTTTTTAAAAGCCTTTCTTATTCTTCTTCCTTTTCTTTTTTAAAACCACAAAATAAATTATTTGCAATTACTCTGATAGGAAATAATTCTGATAGAAATATTCAGAATAGAATAGAATAGAAATAATTCAGAATAGAAATATTCTGATGGGAAAAAAAATACTTGGAAGTAAAATATGTTAAGGAATTTTTATAAGGCAAAGAAAAGTATTAGTATGCCTTTCAGATAGTCTCACAAATAAATAGGTACTGCAAAAAATGTGTACACATCATGTATTTATAGATGTACATATACATACACATATATGCACACAAACTCACATTTTTTCACTATATATATATTTTCATAATTTTTTTTTCAGAATTTAGAAGCTGCAACAAGAATAAAAGAGATAAATATAAAAAATTTATGTAACTCTTTCAGAATGCCATTAAAAAATGGAAAAGGTATCCATTTGGGCAAAGGTGGTTTGCTTCAATTAAAAAGTCAGCCATGAAAAATATCTATGAGCATCAAGACCTATAGGCAGGTCCTCATAACTTTTCAATTATTCTTAAAGGAAAACGTTGTGATGCAAATTCAAGTGATATTCAAGGATAATCTGCCTTACCGGTTATCCTTTTGGGATCTGTGTTTTGGACTCCGGACAATCTGCTGTCGTGTTTTAAAACGAGGGAGAATTCTCAGTTATTGTATTACTTCCACCACCTCCCTCAGGCCCTGAGCTCAAGGCCTCAAAGTGCCAAAAATCCTGCATGCAGATGTAACTACAGACAAAGTAACCCTTCAAGAGGTAATCAAGAAAGGAAGGCAGAGAAACCATGCTTTCCATAGTGGTTTGTAATTAATTGAGCAAAGGATGATGATAACTTGAGAAAGTTTTCATGTGAGGTCTTACAGCATACTGCACTGGCATCATCTTCCCCAGCCTGGTCCTTACTAGGCATGTTTATGATTCTACAGAACAAGGGGGTAGTGAGAGACCACAACAGTCATATCCCTCTCACAGGGTGACTAAAAGGCCTTCTCTGATTTTCCAAATCCAAAATTAGGATTCTATTTTGGATACTCTTTGTTTGCAATAATATAAAAATAGTACAGATTCAAATCAGTGGCTGATTTTTTTATCCAGTGATTTTCATTACACTTTCGAGAAAGATAAAAGATTGCTCTTGGTCACTTTTTGGCTTTTGTGCTCAAATCCCTGTTCCATTGAGATGGGTCAATTCACTATATGCCTATGTTGTTTATGATAAACACATCTATGGATTTATGTAGATGGATTACTGGAAAATGTCCTGTAAACTCAGTAATGATCTGGGTATAATCAGCTGTGTATGAGCCTCTTTACTGCTTACACTCTTGAAATTTTGCAAAAGTTGGTAAGATCTCTAAATTGAGTGTGTTTGATTTGGCAATATGATTTTTGTGTGTGTGTTTCAGCTCAGCTCCATTGTATATAGCAAATAATACTGGCTTTGGAAAAGATAGATCTAGGTTCTGGCATTTGGGTGTGTATTACTTAACTTCTATAACCTCAAGTTTACCTAATCTTTTTAAAGAGAGCACAGACTTATTGTGAGAGGTTTTACTACTATTAAATGACACATTTGTTTAAATCACCTACACCTACCACAAAAGTTGGCAAATATTAGGTAATCAATCTCAACTAGATAGTATGATGGTTTAGTTTTGTGTGTTAATTTGTCTAGGCTGTGATACCCAGTTATTCAATAAAACACTATTCTAGATATTGCTGTGAAGGTATTTTGTAGACGTGGTAAACATCTGTAATCCATTAACATTAAGTAAAGGAGATTATCATTGATATTGTGGATGGACCTCATCTGATCAGTTGAAAGGTCTTCAGAGCAAAACTGAAGTTAAGGAAGAAGACATTCTGCCTGGGAACTGCATCATCAGCTCCTGCCGGAGAATTTCCAGCCTGCTGGTTAGCCCTAGGAATTTTGAACTTGCACAGCCAGACCCCACAATGGCATAAGTCAGTTCCTACTGTTCTGTTTCTTTAGTGGAACCGTGACTGATATAGTTGTAAACTTCTGGAAGTTTAAGACTCTGACATATAATTCTCTGTATCCTACACACCTACATCTACATGGGCTTTCTACAAATATTTGTGGAAAGAATGAATATATTAGGTGACAAAACCAAGATGGTGGGTAGCAAATTGTGTTTGATTTTTTCCCCCCAAATAAGTACTAAATCTGATGATTCAGATAGAATTCAAGCATAATTAAGCTCAATACAATGCAGCTTTATAGGAGAAACTGCTAATCGGGCACCAAAATCTGTTGTCCTTTTCTTTGCCCACTAGCTGGAGACTACATTCCCCAGCTGCCACCTTCCTACAGTGTGGTTATATGCTTAAGTTCTTGCTAGTGGAATGGGAGCAGAAGAGATCTGTGTTGCTTTTGGGCCTGGATCTTAAAGCATTGGAAGTACACCACCACGTTCACTTTCTCATAAGCAGAACGTGGATGCACCTGCAGCCCAGCTTTGGCAATGCAGATGACGGCTATACTCTAGAGGAGGGCAGAGAAATGAGACGTGGTCCTGAATGAGTGCAGAGGAGAGCAACTACTTGCCAACTCAGGAATAGTATTTGGGAAAGAAACAAGGTACTGTATCCCTTAATCTATTTATTGCTGGGTC
Source organism: Choloepus didactylus (assembly GCF_015220235.1). Lineage (NCBI taxonomy): Eukaryota > Metazoa > Chordata > Mammalia > Pilosa > Megalonychidae > Choloepus > Choloepus didactylus. Next base: position 86,309,160 of record NC_051315.1, on the reverse strand, counting down.
TTTTTGTTACAGCCGCTGAGATTTTTACCCTAGTATTAGCAGGAAAAGGTAAAATGACATAAATAATGATGCTTTGATTGGTACAAATGATTTAATTTATTTGAACAGGTTTAGGAGTGACTAGGGAGGAAAAAGGTTTAAAATAACATGTTTATTATTTTATCTTTTTAGTCTCCTTTTAAAGTTACTTAAAAATTTAAGTTGTCATTTGTATTTTAGAAATCATTTTATATTAAATTCTATTTTTACAATAAAATCTCAAAGAGAGACAAAGTTTTAAAATCTGTCCATGAAATTTAGAGTACTTTTGTCATCTTTAAAATGGCATTATATTTACACTATTGAATTTATAAATGCTTAATAGATTTTTAAATTCTCCAAAAAGTTTAAAAAGAATAGTGTTTATTGCATGAAATTTTCTTTTACTTCATCTCTATTTTAAGATTTGAATAAGTTTTCTCTTTCAAATATTTGAATTCTATTGCTTTAGCTTTAGGAGGTTCATTGTCTGGGATAGTTTTCTCTTTTAACAGTGCCCACTTTAAATGTGAATATTTTTGGTGAAACCTTAGGAAGGGTAATTTGTTTTCTTTTTCCAAATTCTTCTTCATGCTGCAATCTCACTTAGATTTCCAAAATGCAACACATATGGATTACATCATTTCAAAGAAGGTTGCTTTGGGAAACAAATATGATTAAAATGTGGATAGGTTTGAGCTTCAGATAAAAAATAAGTGAAAAAAATATTTTCTTGTGAAATAAAAAGTAGATAATTTCTAGTTCCAATTATTATAAATCTTCATAGGGCTTCATAAGCATTCTTTGTAATGCTTATCAAAAATACAATTTTACCTTTCATTTGTTTGATTATTTGACTAATGTTTTTCTCCCTCTTCCAACTGTGTTCAAGAGGACATGGTGCCTGTTCTTTGTTACTGCAGTAGCTCCTCTTCCTAAAATGGTGTCTGATACATCATCTGTGTTAAATAAATATTTGAATATTAAAGAATCACATGAAATGAACTAAAGAAATATTTTTAGATGCATGTGTGATATGATGCTATACTTTTTTCATACCTGGAACCTCTTCTTTTTTTGTTCTTTTTATTAATTTATTTTGAAATATGTAAATCCCAATTAAACAGAATTGAAACACTTACTTTATAAATGTCAAAAATTTACTATTTAATGGATGAATAATTTAATGTAAAATATACCATGATTAAAATTTCAAAAATAAAATCCCATACAGATAATTAAATATAGAGAAAAATAGAGCATGCCATGGCAAATGGTAGATCAGAATGTTCATATTTTGACAAAAAACAAAATATATTGTTTTATATAGTAGAAAAGACCTATTCTGTTTTTTTAAACACTATAATACAAGAATCATATAAATGATATTGAAATGTTTCTCATTAACATTATAGTATTTTAGACTTATGAAATATGGTAATTGAGTATAACATGACCAAAGCTGAGTTGCTCAATTGTTCTTAGAGTTACACTCAAAGAAACAGCGTTCCAACTTTCCAAAATTAATTTAAAAAGCAACGTAAATCTTTAGTGACTTCTGTTGGAAATGATTAGGAGTACCTTTAAAAACACACAGCAAAACTTCAGAAATATTTATCTTTCTTTCTCTGATATATATGGCAGCTACTAAGAGGATGCCTTCTCCCTCTTACCAAATTTCCTAAAACTAAAACTCCTCCCTAAGTCCAACCCATTCTGGTTCTTCTATTTCTTCCTCTCCCCTCGTACATTCTGAATCTCTTTAAATCACTTCCCAACAAACACTTCACTCCTTTCAATTCTTCCTCTCACCCATAACTCCAATCGGACACATTAAAGGCCCAGGAGCTGACTTTAGTTATTGGAAGGTATCCTAGCAACAAGAATAGTCTTGTCAGAAAGTACAAAATGGGAACTAATATCAGGAATGAAAAGATAATACTAAGTATAAATTGCCATAAAGATGAAAAATGGTAAACTATCTAGTGTATTCAGGATTCAGGGAAATCAGGACTCTATTATTACTTGGAGGACAGTTTGGTTATATATACATGTATATATATATATATATATATCAAAAGTCCTAAAAATATGCCCACCTTGATGATAAATATTTTAAATCTTAGTTATTGATTTTAAGGAAATAATGAATCATTGCTTGTCGTAATGAAAATGGAAATGATCTAAATGCCCAAGAATATAAATAACTGATTTTTTGATGTGAAAGACTTAAATGAGTATCTTTGCTGATTTATCCAAAAAGTTAACAAGAACTAACTAAATAACCAGATAAGAATCACATGACCAATTTATTCATATTAATCACCATAAGCTGTTTGTTTATGCTAAGTAGTAAATTTTAGTGGTGGTGTTTGTTGTATAACATCATGGCACCTTTTGATTAGAGCAATATCGACACATCTTAAAACAACAGCAATTTACCTTTCCCTTTGCTTCTAACCCTTTTAAGAGGAATAACTAGTTCATACTCTGATGGGGACATAGAAGAGATTTGCCCCATTTGAAAAGAGCTAAGACAGAGGCATGTTGTGTTGCACATTTCATTTAAAAAAAAAAGAGAGGAAAGGACTGGATTTTTAAATAATTATTAAACCATATTATTTAAAAAGTCTGTTTTTCATGACTTGAAATAACTTTATATGGGTCTTCTAAAAAAATAGTTATGTGTTATTATTACTGACTTGGAAATTTAAATGGATTTAAAGTCAGTGTTAGAATTATAAGATTGCAGGAAGCAGAGATCATTGAGTATTAACTAAATGTACAAGTGCCTGCAGAGACCTCAGATATGAACAAATGTTTTTCCTTTGAATGTCTTTTTCAATTGGAGGTCACTCAGCTTCCCTAGATAACTCATTTCAAAGTTTCATCATTGTTTTATTATATTCATAAATAAACATTTTAAATTTAATGCAACACTTTCATTAAAATGAAAGTTTTTTGCTTCATTTGGAGGAGGCAGGAAATAATTGCCCTCCGTAAAAAAGCTCCTTTATTTTATCAAACTTGAAATTACTGTAACTTTTGTTTTGACAGTGTCTTAACATTTTGAAGATATTTTTCCCCTAACTTAAAATGGCTTCCTTTTATTTTTTACCTATAAAAGGAACCATTTAATTTTTTAGGACAAATGTCATTTTTTTAACTTTCCAAATACAGAATTGGTTGTTAATATATTACATTTACTAATGCATTGAACCTAGAAGGCTCCTGGTGTGCCTTAAAACCTTGGATATGCTAGAAAACTTGCACCCACCAGAGAAATACAATCACATCCTAAACAGGGCGCATTATAGTCATTGAGTCCGTACCATACAGAATAGTAATCATCTATGTAATTTGTGAGTGAAAAGAGAGCAGAGCCTAGAGTTCTTTCAAATAGTTTTCTTTCTTCCCTCACCATTTGTTCTTCGAGAGTCAATTAGTATTTTGGCTTGACAGGAGATTAATGGAGGAAATTTTTTCTAAGATTCTTCTGCAGGGTTGCCTGCTAGCACAACATTCTGCTTCTTAAATTATTTATTTATTTATTAGATTAATAGCGGTAGCTGTGCAGTAGGATCTTGATCAATTGAGTAATACTGAAAGTAAAGGGTTTTGTCAGAGCAAAGGTCAAGGTGTGTAAATGAAATTTGATCTTCATTACACCTATAATTTTCTGTGTATTCCACTTTTATTTCTTTTAGAATAATGATATTACTATCTTCATAAAATATATTACAAATATATTAACATGCATTACAAAAAGTTTGAACCCTACAGGAAAAAATCCCAAATTTCACCATCCAGAAATAACCATTGAATTAACATTAGGTAATTGTAATTTCAGATTTCTTTCTGTGCATTATAATGATAGAAGACTAGATGGAAAGAATTGTTTTATAAAAATGAGATAATATGATACATGCTATTTTTTAATAAAATGCATTAATTTTAAATTTACTTGAATTTAATAAAAGAAAAAGGAACAAGTAAACTGCAGGGATAGCTAAACTTGTTTTTCATCACAAGGATTATTAGTTACTAAAAGGTCTTTTAAAGTTAAAAAAAGAATATGAGAGACATTTAATTGTATTATTGTGTTGTCAAATTTTCTGTCATTTATACATAAATTTGAAGCCATGATCCACACAATACTTTAGTTTCAGTTCTGTATTCAAATGCATTGTGTTCTATTTCCTGAATTTTTTAATGCTTGGGAATATCTCTATTCTGGGAGGACAATTTAGCTGGGTCTAAAATTATTATCTCACAATCTGTTTACCCCAGAAATTTGTAAATATTGTTGATACATTATTTTTGGGCATTGCACACTTCTTGGAGAATTTTGAGGTCAGTTTGTTTTTTTACTCTTTTAAGTGTTTCGCTTTTTTTCCCCTACCTTGTCTCAAAATGATTGCTAATTATTCTGTATTAATTTTTCCCAAAATGTGCTTTACCTATTTGCAGTTTCAGTTTTCCTTTATTTAAGGAAAATTTTCTACTGTCACATATTTAAATACTCTTTTTGCACCATTAGAGTACAATACTATAGGAATACTAAATACCTTTTATTGGATCATGTTTGTCTGCCCTTCACCCACCCTCACCCCAATTCATTATCTTTTCTCTAATTGCTTTTATATCTCTGTCATTTTCCTCTGCATTTACTGTATTAGATAATCTCAAACTACATGTCTGTTACTTAACTGACTTCCACGCAAAGTGATGCCATGACCTGTGGCTAGTCATCTTTTTGGTAGGCCCATGTATTTCTGCTTTCATTAAGTGTGTTGTATGCTTCTCAAGATTAAGTTATGTTGATTCCCAAACATATTTTTGCCCATTTTGAAAGTTATTATGAGTGTCTTATTTGCTTAGATATTTAAAAAAATTCATTTGAGATGATGATGATAAGGAAAAGAGCTGTTACTATAAAAAGTAATATAAATGCTTTTGTAAAACTTGATCCAGGCGAATTCCTAAAATAAATTGTTATCCAATTGGGTGTGACTGAGCTATAAAAAAATGAAAACAAATTCATAAATACCCTGAAGGCTTCTGGTCTCATTGCTTCACAATTGTTTTTAAGTTTTTGTTCCTCATTGGAACTCATAAATATTGAAGATGATTGAAGAGAAACTAATCTGTAATCCCATACTAGAAAAAATATTCCATGACCCTACATCAAAAGATAGGCAAATAAATGTAAATTTTTATGCATTAAGTAAAATGTTCACTGGATAGGCATTTTTAAGTGTGTGTATGTGATAAACTATCTCTGCCCTCTGGAACAACATTGAATCAAGCTGTATGTATTCTTAATGAGTTTTCTTCTTTAGCTCAATACTATATTTGTGAGTTTCCTCCATGTTGTTTGCAGCTGGACTTTCTTCATTTTTCATTGTTTTATAGAATTCCATTGAGTCACAATTTCTTTATCCATTAGTTTCTTGTTCCTTCAGCAGGTTTGTTTTTTCTATTCTCTTTGGGTCTTCTGAGCTGCAGTTTGCTGTTGCTTGCTTGAGTGCGGTCATTTTCCTCCCTGTCTGCTTTTCTCCTCACCTGGAGGTAGCAAAGTGAGTGTTTCTAACTGTTCATCGTGCTCTGCTGTGAGCATGTGGTGATGGAGAGGAGTTTCCATGCTGGATGATTTTTCTTAACCTTTCCCAACAGTGAGAACCCCCTTTTTAGTCTGCTTCTTTTCAGTGGAGATAAGGAAGTGGTATGGTGATTGTGTTAGTGAGATTCTTAGGATTTCATTGATTCTCTTTCTTTCTTTAGTACTGATTTTGAATTGGTTGATGTGGGAGGAGGATTAGAGAATGGGCTGCATCATATCATATCACCAATGTTCACAGTCTGTGTCATGAAGTTTGCCCCCTTTTTTTTGTTTTGCTATTGCTGGTGCCATACATTTGTTGAGTTTTACTCTTTTTAAAAATTAACTTCAGTAAGTTTTGAGAGGACGTTCTAAATCCAACTTCATTCTGCCACCTTCAGGAGAACAACTTCCCCTTGAGTATTTCTTGTTATATGACAAATCTCTAATTGTCTAAATAATCACATGTTTAAAGTCCATAATCTTTGTTATTTGTATAATGTAAATCCTGATATTAAATTGATCATCAGAATGTTATTGTGAGCCTTCTTTTATTAGTCATAGCTAAAAACAGCTATGATTGTCTAATCTTTTAATTAAGAAAATATCTTTAAAATTTTCAAATGACAGTTTTCATCACATCTGCTAACCTTAATTTAGGACTCATACTCTATATAAATGTTTTGTAGTAAGGTCCCATAATAATACTTACCTAAAGCTTGCTATGTGCTTGGGGACATGATTTGTGGTCTATATGTATCATTTTATTTAATTCTCACACAAACTCCAAGAGACAGTCCTAATGTAAAGATGAGGAAATGTAAGCTTAGGAAGGGAAGTAACTATCCCAGGGTCATTCAGGCTTTGAAATCTGGGTCTGTTTCCTAAGACCGAGCTCTTTATGATCACACATGCAGCCTCTTTTAGCTTGAATTTCAGTGGTTAGCCATCTTTCTTCATACGTTCAACCTTTGAAACCCTGGGTATTAGAGTAAATAAGTTTGATTCTTATACAAGTCAAGCAAAAAAAGTGAACCTTTGCTAAATTATGAAATTTCATCATTCCATTGGATTTTCTTCATGGGATGTTAGTAGTAAATGGTCCAGATCTTACCTTCATTGATGCATATACAATAATCTTTTCCTATGATATTGAGTTGCTTTCCTTGTTTTGGAACACCCCACTCAGAATCTGATCTTGGCTTTCCAACTGCCTCTGTATCCAGCAGAGACTACTTAACAGCCCCCTAAGTCTCTTATCTCTGCTAAGTGTCCTCTTCCTTGCCTCTACTTCCATTATTCAACCCTGCCATTCTCCAAATGATGGTCTCAGTCAACTCAGTTTTAGACCAAAGGCATACATTTTCTCTCTCAGTGTATTTTTATTTTCTATTTCCAGAGTAGTGACCTTCAGGCTGTCTCTTTCTTTTGCTATACCAACTTTCCTGAAAACTATAAGAAGTCACAAATGCACCCTAATATCCTGGATTTTTTCTACAGTTTTCTACCAGATAGCCCCCATTAGAGCTGTTTGAATCTTAGGCCACTTCTTAAGATACAGGCAATAGTTTAAACCAGATGTTTCCTGATTGCTTAATATGATTGATCAGAATCCTTACCTGGAGGTAATGTGCCTACTTAATTCTGCCCCATGTTATGTATTCATCCTATTCTGTATTTTAAGGTCTATTATTTAATACCCTCTACTTTTACATACATAATTTGGTAATATTCAAGGTTTTTAATTGCAAGTGATGAAAAGAACTCTGGCTAATTTAAGCAAAAAGGAGCTTATTAAAGAAGACTGTGTAGTTCATGGAATTTCCAGAAGTGTTTGATTCATACCCTACTTGTGGTAGGTTGAATTATGTACCCCACTTCAGACATGTTCTTAATCATAATCCGCATCTCTGTGGGTATGATCCCATTGTAAATAGAACCTCTAAAAATGTTATCTTTACTTAAGGTGTGGCCCAACTGAATGACGGTGGATCTTAATCCCAGATGCTGGAGGTCTTATAAAGAGAAAGTCACAGGGAGAAGCCAGAAGCAGGATGTCAGCAGGAACTTGGAAGAGAAAGGTTAGGACATGGCCATGTGATGGAAAAGCCAAGAAACTCCAAAGATTGCTGGCAAGCCTGTACCAGAATGGTACCAACCTTGGGAGGAAGCAAGACTTCCAGCCTCTGAAACCATGAGACAGTAAATTCCCATTGTTTATACTGACCCATGGTGTGGTATTTTCCATATCAGTATGACAAGACAAACTAAGACACCACTGAAATGGTCTCATAAAGACAGCACTGCTGCCATGTTCCTTGAGTATCTGTTTTGTTTCTGAAGACTGGACATAGCTACTGTCCCTATTGTCCCATCACCAGAATAAATTCTGCATGTCACTAACTTTTGTTTGGAAGTCTGGGATGATTATATTCAGGAAGCAAATATTCTAGCATGTCACCTCACAAAAGGGGTTTATTCTCTTTTAATAGATATAACGTACAAAATGGGACTCAAAAGACAAGGCAACATTAGAATTATTTACAGTGTTTATCTACAAGGTGTAATTAAGTATCATGCAGACACAACACATAGATGACTCCAGATTGCATTCTTCTTGAATCCACTTTTATCTTCAAAAAGGAGGAGGTTTCTGCTGAAAAATAGCTCCAATCATATGGAAATCTGTTAATATACTGAGAGATAATAGTATACTTTTACTCTCACCCACTTAAAAGGTACCAGAGTAATTTTAGCTTTTCCTTTTTCTATTGTACATTTATTGTTTTACTTTCCTTCAGCAATCACTTCCTTTTATTTCCACATATATTTAATTTTTAACCATATCTACCTTCCTGGAGTAGAATCATCAGGTGCAGCAAAAGGATGACCTTTTATAGTTGGTTGACATTGAGTCTGGCCAATGGTTTCTCCTTCATACATTCCCATTCATATGGAGTAGTATTGGATAAGTAAAAACTGATAGGACTGTCTTGTCCTGTGGGTAGGAAAGAAGCAGTAATTGTTAATTCCAGCTTAGACAAGTGAGGAGAAGGAATACCATGTCGTCATTCCTTTAGGACTTCAGACAGTATTATTTATAGATATTGTTTTTCTGTAATGTTTAGTAACTGATCCTTACTCTGGAACTCATAAATATAATTAGAACCTGGCACTAAAGGATCAAGCAGAAAAAAGGAAAAAATTTCAAAGTAAGGAAGAAATTTGTTACCCCATCCTCTCTTTCAGATCTTCCTAATGTTATTTCAACAATCTATCCAAAGTGATCTTACTTCCATGCATATTAAATATATTGAACATTCTTTTGATCTTATAAATCATTCCTTCAGTATCTGAACAGATGTTTTAATTGTCCATTCCAGGTTCCATTTAGTTCACTACATTGTGGGTGTTAAACTGTATGATAGTTCATTGTATATGATGTATTTCAGCCTGATGTTATAGTGCACCTTCAATAAAATGGATTCCTTGTGAATAGGGGCAAATAAACTTTGCAGATATGGCATGTAATTTTTTGAAAAACCAAATGATTTTTGTGCCTCTTCTATTAAATTTGGAGCTAACAGAGACAATAATTTATTTTGGTTGAAGAATACTGCTAGTAATTCTGGCTCGTGTGATTACCAGGAATTTTATCATTTATGCTGGTCCGTATATTTTACCTGGGATAACTGGCTATCTCCTGTTAGTCATATGATTAACCAACATATAATTCATTCTTAGCTTGATTTTAAGATTTAGAAGTCAACATTATATTCCATATAATGAATCACAGTACATTTATGTTGAATCAGAACAAAGTCTCTTTTCACAAGGTTGTGGCAATGAGCATGAGAATTTAAATATCCCTGTAAGAATACAGTAAATCTGTGCTGGAGTCTGTTTCACATGAATGCAAATTTGATTTTGGCTTTCTTTCAAAATAGGAATCTAAAACAAAGCATTAGACAAATTTATCACAAAATATCAATCTCTCTTAGCTTATTGCACAATTCGAAATGTTAATACTATATCAGGCATGGGTGGTGCTATTAGAGACACCTCTTTATTTAGTCTTCTAGAGTCTAGAATTATCCTCCAGGATCTGTGAGCTTTTCTCACAGGCCACTCTGGACTACAAAGCAAGGAATTTGTGGATACTAATTCAACTGCATTCAACATTACCTTTAATTAAAACTGAAATTTCTTGATGTTTCCCTACCATGGTCCAAGGTATTCTGTATTGTTTTAAATTAACCACTTGAGTGGGTTTATGTAGTTCCCATCCAACAAGCAAATTAAAAGAGGATGAAGAGCAGATTTGCATAACATTCCTTTCCCAGTGGTTTCCGTAAGGCAAGACTCCCCCTTTCATACCTCATATCCATTCAGTAACTTTCATTCACAAATCCCTACTTTAAGGCATACTTTTACTTTTGAACATTTTGCTAACTTAATTACATTCCTCTTTAACTTTTCATTAGCTGGTTTAGGTATAATAATATATTATGCACGTGTCCAGCAATCCCAATAAAATTTCTTTGCCACTCAGCCATCCTTGCATACCGATGTGAAGTTGCACAAAGGGACCCTGGTCATCTTGTCTCCAAAATAATAATCCTTTTCTTCATCTCCCACTGTTATAAGTAGTACTACTTTGGAAGAGATTATAGATTCTGCTTTTATGTCATCATGAGACATTTTTAGAATTTATTATGGCTAGGATAAATTGAGGAGTTGGTGAAGCAGTTAGATCACTAATCTTTTGTAGTAATAAAATTTTAGTGGCTAACCCATGTATCTCCTCCTTTTCTATACCCTTGAAAATTAGCCATGTGAACATTTCTACCCTTAAGAGTCCTGACAGTTTTTTTCAACCCTTCTATCCTTATTTTCCTTTCTTCAGAATAATCCTAATCCTTTCCCATCATTCCACCCTATTTAAGGGAGCTGAGGCAAGAAGTCAATGACAACTTCCCTTACATCATCCTGCTCACTCATTAGAAGGACCACATAAGGAGTTCAAGCATTTGGAAACTCTTCAGTCACTACATCAGTCAAATCAAAGGCATAAAATTAAGGGATATGTCAGTGTCATCATATAGCTAATCCAAAGTTGCTTGTATTCTTAACATTTTAGCAGTTTCAGAGGGATTGTTTCATTCAGCATATTATTCCCCCTTTATAGGTATGTTCTATGTAACCTGCCTTTATCCAGATATGCAGATTGGGAATTTACCCCTCTAGTCACATATCTGTAAAAGTTGCAGGTAATTGAGAATCCTGAGTGATACTGCTAACATTTAGTGGTATCTAATACAAGGAAAATAGATCCTTGTTTCTGAATGCATAAAGTCTATTTTGGCAGAGGCTTCTCAGGAAGCTATTTATGTCAGTCCACAAAGAAATTAACTCTTTGACTGAATATCTCTGTGTTTCAGTTGACATTATAGGAAACTCTTGTCTTTTTGGTGATTCTAATTCAGACTGAGTCACGTTCTGGTCAAAAGAATTATGTGCCCAATTCCTTTTTGCTATTCTGTTCCTTATTTTTAGGATCACCAGCCTTAATTTGATGGACCTGGCAGCCTCTGCTCTTTCTGTTATTTTCATTTTTGCCAAAGTAGCCAAGATTACAGTATTCTTGGCTGTCATGCCATCTGTCCAAATTTCTTTTTTTAATCCATGTAGCTCCTCCCTCTCCCTGGTTCAGAATCTCTCAACTCTAAGACCCAGAAGTGGCCTGGGAGCCAGCCTGTCATCAAAGGTTTATCACTACCCTTTCCTCATCTCAACCATCATTTAAATTATAGAACCGAGTGTCATTTTAATACCCTACTCACTGTGCCAACTATATCAGTTACACAATGATGGATAACTGAAAGAACTCATGAGGTGCCATAGCATATATTCATTTGAGGCTTTGATAAAGACAAAAATGTGGTTCAGTGAGAGAAGGAAATTTCAGGCAAACATCAGAGAAGTCTGATGTATAGGTACAGCTCCCCTAAGTATTCAAGATGCAGTTTGTCTTTGAATTGTTACCCATTGAGATATGTACAAGATACCTTGGCCTCAATTCAGCCAAGCACATGTTTCCCCAGGAATCTTTTATACACTACTGATCAGTAGGTAAAACTAGGCTATGTAATTGTGTAAACCACTTACACACCATCAGCCTACATTCTTGATAAACAAGGTAGACAACTTGCTATTGCTGGGGGATTTTCAAAATTCAAACAGCACATTATAAAACTTTAGCTAGTATATTTCATTCCAATCTTGGCTGAGGGTCAGTACCATGGTACCGGACATTCCTGGAGATAAGCATAGAACCAGAGATGCTCAGATCAACTGCAAGTTCATTCTGTCTGTACACAGTATTCCTTTTTCTGTACACATTTAAGTTTTCTATGATGTTGACAGTTAGTTCCTTTTTCATTTTTTTCATTTTCTATTACCTCATTAGTTTAGTTTGCTCCCTATTACTTACCCATTCACCTTTCCTTCCTGCTCATTAGAGATTAAAATATTCTTTTTTTCCAAGGTTAACTCACCCATATTTATTCTCTCTTTCATTCATTCAACAATTAAATAATGGATTTCTACAATGTGCTAGACACTGTGCTTGCACTCTAGGACCTTAAAGTCTATTAAGAAAGATAATTATATGAGACTTCCAGGAGGATGGCAGAATAGGTGAGGTGCAGCAAACTTCTCCTCCATGAAGAAACTAGAGAAGGGCTGGAGGATGCCTAGGACAGTGGTTTCTGGATGCTAGCGGCCATAGAGGGACTTCCATCATATGTGATGAGCACTTGGATGAAACAGTGAAGAAACTGTGTCTCAAAGGACAGGCTGAGTATATTCAGCTGGGACCACTACTAGGGGTTGGCAGCGATGAGATGGCTGCCGAGCAGGGGAGTGAGCAGCTCTCTACTCCCATGCACCCATCTCAGCAATCAGCTGGGGAGACAATCCTCCAAGCCACATGGCCAGGAGCTCCCATGAGGGAACCCAGGAGGAAGCAGACTAGTGTTAGCTGCATTTACTCTCCCCCCATGGAAGTTCACGGTTTGAACAGGCAAGAGATGGGGTTAGGCAAATCTGCCACACCCTAGAGGCTTGCAGGTGCATGGCAGGCAGGAAGCAGGGTAATGTTTGAGCTGGAGGGTGCCCTCAAGTGGACTGCCTGCCAAACTTCACAGGGAACACACCACAGCCCCAGGGGAGGCAGTCCCCAGTGCACATGGAGAACTGGTGTGCTGACTGTATTCCCACCCAGTTTGGACCCTGCCCAGTGAACAGGCAAAGTTGGGGGAAAGCTGGCTTGAGGATGAGAGGTGGCTCAAGAGCACCATCTGCTGGGAAGACAGGGAAGTTGCACTTCAGCAAGCTGTGGCTCTGCCAATGTGTGTGTGTGTGTGTTCAAATAATCCTGCATTTCCCCAAATAACCTTATCAAGATAAGCCAATGCCCAAAGCTAATAGATAATCATAAAGCACATAAGGGAATAAGAAGATATGGACAAGCCAAATAACCAAATTAAAAAGCCAGAGGAGACACAGAACTTGGGGCAATTAATCAAAGAAGTACACACAAATCTCCAAACTTTAGTTGGCTAAAGACATAAAGGACATCAAGAAGACTCTAGAAGAGCATAAAGAAGAATTTGAAAGAGTAAATAAAAAAATAGCAGCTCTTATGGAAATAAAAGATACTGCTGATCAAATTAAAAATATACTAGAGACAAACAACAGAAGATTTGAAGAGATGGAAGGCGGAATAAGTGAGCTAGAGGACAGGACAATTGAATGTGAATGCATGAAAGAACAAATGGTGAAAAAATTGAAAAATGTGAAATGGATCTCAAGGAAATATTGGACAAGCTGAAGTGCACAAATATAAGAATCATTGGTGTCCCAAGAGAAGAAGAGAAGGGTAAAGGGCTAGGAAGAATATTTGAAGACATAGTTGAGGAAAACTTCCCAACCCTTCTAAACAACATAAATATGCAAATCAAAGATGCCCAATGAACTCCAAGTAGAATAAATCCAAATAAACCCACTCTGAGACATATACGAATCAGATTGTCAAGTACTGAAGAGAAGGAGAAAGTCTTGAAAGCAGAGAGAAGCAATTCACCACATACAAAGGAAACCACATAAGACTAAGTACTGATGATTCAGTGGGCACCATGGAGGTGAGAAGGCAATGGTATGACATATTTAAGATTCTGACAGAGAAAAATTGCCCATGAAGAATTCTTTATCCAGCAAAGCTCTCCTTCAAAATTGAGGGAGTGTTTAAAATTTTCACAAACAAATGCTGAGAGAATTTGTTAACAAGAGACCTGCCCTGCAATAAATATTAAAGGGGGTTCTACTGGATGAGAAAAAAGAAAGGAGAGAGAGGTCTGGAGAAGGGCACATAACTGAAGGGTAACTTAAAGGAAAAAAAATGGGCAAAAAAATAGATCTGAGAACTAAAACCAAAGGATAAGATGGTTGGTTCAAGAACTGCCTTCACAGTAACAATATTGAATATGAATGGATTAAGTTCCCCATTAAAAAGATACAGATTTGCAGAATTGAATAAATGTATGATCCATGAATATGTTGCTAACAAAAGACTCATCTTAGACCCAGCAACACAAAAAGATTGCAAGTGAAAGGATGGAAAAAAATATTTCATGAAAACTTCAGCCAAAAGAAAGCAGGAATAGCAATACTAATATCAGACAAAATAGACTTTAAATGCAAAAATGTCATAAGAGACAAAGGAGGACACACTATATATTAATGAAAGGGACAATTCACCAAGGAGAAATAGCAATCATGAATGTTTACATACCCATCAGGGTGCTCCAAAGTACATGAAACAAACATTGGCAAAATTGAAGGGAGCAATAGACATTTCTACAATAATAGCGGAAGACTGCAATACACCACTCTCTTCTATAGGTAGACCAACCAGACAGAGAATCAATAAGGAAGTTGAGAACCTAAACAATATGATAAATGAATTAGACTTAACAGATGTATATTGAGTGTTACATCCCAAATTACCAGGATATACATTCTTCTCTAGTGGTCATGGTACATTCTCCAGTATAGATCATATGCTGGGGCATAAAACAATAAATTTAAAAAGATTAGAATTATTCACAGCACACTCTCTGATCATATGGAATGCAACTAGAAATCAATAATTACCAAAGAACCAGAACATTCATGAATATGTTAAAGTTAACCAACACACTGCTAAAAAATCAGTGGGTCAAAGAAGAAATTGCAAGAGAAATCAGTAAATATCTAGAGATGAATGAATACGAGAACATAACATATCAAAACCTCTGGGATGCAGTGAAATTGGTGCTCAGGAGGAAATTTTTACTCTAAGAAAGAGCTAAAATCAAAGATCTAACTGAATATTTGAAGAAGCTAGAGAATGATCTGCAAACTAACCCTAAAGCATGTAGAAGGAAAGAAATACAAGGATTAAAGCAGAAATAAATGATATGGAAAACAAAAAACAATAGAATAAATGAAACCAAGAGTGCTTCTTTGATATGATCAACAAGATGGACAAATCTTTAGCTAGATTGACAAAGTAAAAAAGAGAGAAGATCCAAATAAACAAAATCAGAAATGAGAGGGGGGACATTACTGTGGATACCAACAGAATTTACAAAATCATAAGAAGATACTATGAACAACTATATGCCAACAAACTAAATTTAGAGGAAAGGATAATTTTCTGGAAAAACATGAATAGTCTAGACTGACCTGAGAGAAATGAAGACCTCAGCAAACCAGTCACAGGTACAAAGATCCAATCAGTCATCGAAAAGCTTCCTACAAATGAAAGTCTAGGGCCAGATGGCTTTACAGGGGAATTTTACCAAACTTTCCAAAACTAACTTGACAGCATTCCTGCTCAAACTCTTTCAAAAAATTGAAGTAAAAGGAACACTACCTAACTCATTTTATGAAGCTTACATCACTCTAATACCAAAACCAGATAAAGATGCTACAAGAAAGAAAAAAATACAGGCCAATTTCCCTAGTGAATATAGATGCAAAAATTCACAACAAAATACTTGCAAATCAAATTCAAAACACATTAAAGAATCATACATCACAACCAAGTGGGGTTAATTCCAGGCATGCAAGGGTGGTTAAACATAAGAAAACCAATCAATGCAATATAACACATTAAAAAATTGAAAGGGAAAAATCAAATGATCATCTGAGAAAATGCATTTGAGAAAATTCAGCATCCTTTTTTTGATAAAAAGGAATTGAAGGAAATTTCGTCAATATGGAAAAGGGCATATGTGAAAAACTCACAGCCAGCATAGTACTCAATGGCGAGAGACTGAAAGCTTTCCCTCTAAAATCGGGAATGAGATATGGATACCCACTGTCACCCCTATTATTCAACACTCTGCTAGAAGTTCTAGCAAGAGAAATCCGGCAATAAAAAGAGTAAAAGACATCCAAATTGGAAGGAAGAAGTAAATCTGTCGTTATTTACAGATGATATGATCATATATTTGGAAAATCCTGAGAAATCGATGACACAGCTACTTGACCTAATAAACAAATTCAGTAAAGTGGTGGGATTCTAGATTAATGTGCAAAAGTTAGCAATGTTCCTGTACTAGAAATGACCTAATGGAAGAGACATTCAAGAAAAGATTCCATTCATAACAGCAACTAAAAAAATCAAGTACCTAGGAGTAAACTTAACCAAGGATGTAAAATACCTTTACAGAGAAAATTACAAAACTTTACTGAAAGAAATCAAAGAGGACCTGAATAGGTGGAAAGATTTTCTGTGCTCATAGATAGGAAAGCTAAATGTCATTACGATGTCAATTCTACCCAAACTGATCTACAGATTCAATGCAATTCCAATCAAAATTCCAGCAACCTACTTTGCAGACTTGGAAAAGCTAGTTGTCAAATTTATTTAGAAGGGAAAGGGGCCTTGAATTACCAAAAACATTCTATAAAAGAAGAATGAAGTAGGAGGACTTACACTTCCTGGCTTTAAAGGCTACTATAAAGCCACAGTAGTCAAAAGAGCATGGTGCCAGCACAAAAATAGACATATTGATCAATGGAATTGAATTGAGAGTTCATAAATAGACCTCTGAATATGTGGTTGATTGATTTTTGATAAGGCCCCCAAATCCACTGAACTGGAACAGAACAGTCTCTTCAACAAATGGGGCTGGGGAATTGGATATCCATATCCAAAAGAATGAAAGAGGACCCCCCCCCCTCACCTCACACCATATACAAAAATTAACTCAAAGTGGATCAAAGACCTCAATATAAGAGGCAGAACCATACAACTCCTAGAAGATATGTAGGGAAACATCTTTAAGACCTAGTGTTAGGAGGTAGCTTCTTAGACCTTAAACCCAAAGCATAAGCAATGAAAGACAAAATAGATAAATGGGAACTACTAAAAATCAAAAGCTTGTGTACCTCAAAGGAATTTGTCAAAAAAGGTGAAGAGGCAGCCAATGCAATGAGAGAAAATATTTGGAAACTATATATCTGATAAGAGACTGATACCCCGCATATATAAAGAGATTGTACAACTCAACAACAAAAGTACAAACAGCTCAATTATATAGTAGGCAAAAGATATGAAAAGGCATTTTTTTCTGACACGGAAATAACAAATGGCCAAAAAACACATAAAAACATACTCATCTTCACTAGCTATTAGGAAAATGCAAATCAAAACCACAATGATATATCATTTCACACCAATAAAAATGGCTACCATTAAACAAACAGGAAATCACAAATACTGGAGAGGATGTGGATTAATTGGAACTCATAGTCATTGCTGGTGGGAATGTATAATGGAATAGTTGCTGTGGAAGGTAGTTTGGTAGTTCCTCAGAAAACTTGATATAGAGTTACTCTAAGATCCAGCAATTCCACTTCTCAGTATATACCCAGAAGATCTGAAAGCAGTGACATGAACAGACATTTGCACACCAATTTTCATAGTGGCACTGTTCGCAATTGCCAAGAGGTGGAAACAATCCAAGTGTCCTTCAACACATGAGTGGATAAACAAAATGTGGTATATACATACAACGGAATACTATGCAGCAGTAAGAAGGAACAAGGTCCTGAAATATAATGACAAAATTGAAGACATAATGCTGAGTGAAATAAGTCAGACCCAATAGGAGAGATATTGTTACCACTACTATGAACTCCCTGAACAATGTAAAATCAGTGTCATATAATGTAGACTATAGGGGACCTAGAGATAGACAGAAGCCAGTGAAGGGGGAGTGATAACCTAATATGTACAGACATGTTAATGAGGGTGAATTTAGAGTTATGGGAATGGATGGGGTGATGACTGTTCATTAATGGGATTATAAGTATCATTGCCACATTAAAGGGGCAAACATGATTGAAAGGGTTTGATTAAAGGTATATTTCCCACAAGTTCTTCCATGATCTACTTCTAAGCCATGACATTGGTACAGAGAGTTAATAGCAGAATGGTATATGGGAAAAACTGCATATTGCATATTACAGACTACATGTCATAGAAATACCTTACCAGTACTACACTAATACTTGGGATAAAATAACCAGGGGCTTATAAGAGCTTTGGGGTATTTTGTGTTATGATAATTGTTTAAAATTTAGGAGTGATGATGATTGTATAACTAAGTAAAGAGAATGAGACATTGACTGTTTACCTTGGACAGAATACATGTCATGTGAAATTAGGAATCCCCTACTTAATAAGTCAAGCCCTTGATCTTGAAGCTTGTTCTAGTGAAACTAATGGCTGAAAAGGGGAGGCAGAGCCTACCTACAATTATACCTAAGGGGCACCTCCAGAGATAGTCTTTTGTTGCTCAGATGTGGCCTTTCTCTCTCTAAGCCCAACTCTGGAAATTAATTTGTCACGCCCTCCCTAGGTGGGACGTGACTCCCAGGGGAGGGAGTCTCCCTGGCAATGTGGGACATGACTCCCAGGAATGAGCCTGTTTCTGGCATCCAGGGACTGAAAATGTCTTTTTGACCAGAAGGGGGAAAAGAAAGGCAACAAAATAAGGTTTCAGTGGCTAAGAGATTTCAAATAGAGTTGAGAGGCTATCCTGGAGGTTACTCTTACACAAGCTCCAGCTTGATATTCCAAATGCCCACAGTATGCCAATCTTTTATCAACAGTAGTCCAGAAAATAATAAAAAATGCCTAGGTTTGAGACTCTATACTCTATAAAAGTTTCACTCACCAAGTTTTCTTTTTAGAAACTTAAACCTCCAGAGTGTTCCTATTCCCGATAAGTCCCCAAACCCAGAGGCAACAGCTTCTCCTGGAACCTCAACCATCCCCCTTCCGCATAATGTCGACACCCTTTTCTGTATGATCAAGTTAATGTGGTCACAGCCTAGATATCCCTGAAGATTGAGACAGTGATCAAATGAGAGAGTGGGGTAGCAACTGACAAGGTAGGATTTAACAAAGGATTACAAATACTGAATCTTTATATAAATAATTTTTCTTTTAGTTTCTAGTGTACTAGAATAGCTAGAAGGAAATAACTGACATGGGGGAACTGTAACACATAACATGCTTCAACATTTTTCTAACGCTACTTGTTAAATTATACTTTGAAAGTTATCACATTTTTGTATATGTGTTATATTTCACAATAAGGAAATATCTGAAATTGTGGAGTAATAACCCATAACATTCTATGAAATTTACTCTCTACTTGTTAAATCATACTTTAAAAGTTAACACCTTTTAAAATATTTAGAATATTTATTCTGAAATATAACATATATTTCAGAATAAAACCTGTAAAGAAAGAAAGATAAATATGAAAGCATGTAAATGGAAACAAGTGTTGTCAGTGATATGAGAAGTGTGTCTAGGGTATAGTGTGTACAAGGAAAGGGGTTTTCAGTTCTACCTGAGGATTCAGGAAGAGTTTTAAATAAGAGTTGGTTCTTGAAGCATAAGTTGGATCAAACAATGCATAGGTTCTATATCACAAGTGTTTTAGAGTGTGTAGTAAATGGGAAACCACTGAAGGACTTTTAGTAGGAGAATAAAATGGTCAAAATTAGAAAGGTCATTCTGGTTATGGGTGGATTAGGGACTGGAGTTAGACAAGACAGCAAGCAGGAAGTTTGTTACAGCTCAGGCCTCTACTCCTGTATCTTTCTTACACTCCTCCATGTTCATCCTCAATCATTAAACTGCATCAGTGAAGTTACTTACATCTATTTAGCTACACACTCTGTCATCTCTTTTTGGAATACATTGTCTCTAAGATGCTTGATACTGTTTGCTCTCATCTCCCATTTAAAACATCCCTCCTTTGTCGGCCTGGACATCACTTGCTGGGTACAAGGATTTTCTGGGTTCACAGAGAGTTGAAGTGAGAGGTAATGATCAGGCACTCCTGGGCACTGACTCTATTTTCTACACTCCATGAGGATACGGTCTTCCTGATGCTGAATTTTGATCAAGATCCAGGAGACCCTCATGTTGCAAATATTCCTTTAAACAGAAGTGAAAAGATTATAAATATGGTTTCTTTCTAGAAGAGAGTATAAAGACAAGTAACAGGAAAAGATGTGTGTTTCCTCAATTTTGGTAGATGTGCGCTTGAAGAGGCTAGGGTGAAGCAGCATCAAGGTGTGGTCATTGCACATCTAATAGATGTCAGTATTCTTGGTTAAATAAATTTGGAAAGTGCATGTGTGAGTTTTGGGGGTATATATGTTGGTAGTGGTGGGGGAATGGATGGTAGTGGACATGGTGTCTTCCAGCCAATCCATAAATCTCCTGGGATGCTGCACTCTCCCTCCTGCCTCCTCATCTCCCCCTCTGGTGGTGTTTCCTGGGTGGCCATGCTCACCATTGCACACTCTACATCCAAGTGATGCTCCGAGTCATGTTCATCTCACACCAAAGGCCTGAACTCCTTTGTCACACTTCACCATCTCTTTCTCCCTATATAGAACACTCCAATAATCTACCTTATATATGTATGTATGTATGTTTATTGTATTAACTTATATGCAACATAAAATTTCCCATTTCAACCACTTTTAAACTTACAATTCAGAGGCATTAATTACATTCATAATATGGTGCTTCCATCATCACCATCCATTACCAAAACATTTCCATTACCCCAAACAGAAACTCTGTCCTCATTAAGCATTAACTCCTCATTCTTTGCTCCTGGGAGCTTGGAATCTGCTTTCTGTCTCTATGAATGTGTGTATTCTAGTTATTTCGTGTAAGTAAAATCACATACTAGATATCCTTTTATGTCTGGTTTATTTCATACAACATGATGTTTTCAAGGTTCATCTATGTAGTAGAATGATGAGAAATTCCTTCCTTTTTATGGCTGAATAATATTCCATTTGTAGGTACATAGCGAATTTGTTTATTTTTCTGTTGATGGACACTTGGGTTGCTTCCCCCTTTTGTCTATTGTGAATGGTGCTGCTGTGAACATTGGTGTAAAAATATCTGTTTGAGTTCCTACTTTCAATTTTTGAGGATATATACCAAGAAATGGGATTGCTGGGTCATATGGTAATTGTATGTTGAACTTTCTGAGGAAGTGCCAAACTAATTTCCACAGTGACTGCACCATTTTACAATCCCACCAACTATGTATAATGGTTCCAATTTCTCCACATCCTTACCAACACTTTTCTGTTTGTTTGTTTTTTAAACAATAGCCATTCTAGTGGGTGTGAAGTGCTGTTTCATTGTGGTTTTGATTTATATTTTCCTGATGATGAATGATGTTGAGCATCTTTTCATGTGCTTTTTGACCATTTGTTATCTTCTTTGGTGAAATGTCTGTTCAAGTACTTTGCCCATTTTCAAAATTGGGTTGTTTCTTTTTGTTGTTGAGTTGTAGCCATTCTTGATATGTTCTGGCTACTATAACCTTATCAGATATATTTTTTCACTTTCTTCATAATGTCCTTTGCTGTGCAAAAGTTTTTAATTTTGATGAAATTCATATTATCTATTTTTTTTTTTTTTGCCATCGGATCAGAGAAATCACTGTGAAATCCGGGGTTTTAAAGGTTTCCCCCTATATTTTCTTCTAGGAGTTTTGTGATTTTAGCTCTTATTTGGAGGTCCTTGATCCATTTAGGGTTAATTTTTGTATATGGTGTGAACTGTACTTCATTTACTTTTAATAGTACTAGCTTTTCCATTTTCATTTTTGGATAGTAAAGACACACTGTGCAGACCTGACAAAGGCAGAAACTAGTTCCTCATTCTGATCCTCTGCTCAGTTGCTCCTGAAAACCTGTTAATCATGCCAGTGGACAGCTTGCCTCTCATGTGGATGCTAAGCAGTCTACTCTTTTGGGGACCTTTCTTAACGTTAAGGGAATTGGTTAAGTGGGTCTCAAAAGGCTTTCCTATTGGGATTCAAGCATCTTGTTTAGCAAGAGTAATTAGAAAGCCAGTGAAATAAACAAAAGGGGTAATTGGGAAAAAGCACTGATAACATGTTGGTAAACTTGAAAGCAACATTGCCTATCCTTTCATAAAGGGAAGTGAGAATAACTTGCTGGGCAATACCAAGAGTCGACTTTCTCATGAGATACTTGATGTTATTTAGCTACATTCCCTCAGAAGGGAAATATTCAATATCCATCATCTACTTAAGGCTTTGAAAATTGTGCACATCTGAAAAAAGAGTCCTCAGTGTTTCTTTTTAGAATAAACAAGAATGGTGATGATGATGACTATAGTTGCTCAGACAATACATGCCTTTACATCCATTGACAAGGGATGACAGGATGCTAGAAATAATGGTAATGTGCATTCAGGAATTAGCTTCATATTCAGAAATATTCTAAAGACAACTTTACAGGAAACAAAACTATGTGCCTTGGAGACTGAATTCTAGTCATACTGAAAGGGTTCCAGTGCTTGAAATGATATTAGAATTCTGAACTAATATTCTGGAGGTTACTAAAGGAATAGTATAGCAATTTGAATACAGTAAAATGAATGTTTACAGATCATGGAAGGAGAATGTGAACACACTTTGTGGAAGCAAAACAGAATTAGAAAGCATCAAGGCCCCAAGTTGCTGAAGAACTTTTGCCAAAACAAGCTCACAATAGTTCATGAAAGACAGTTAATTATATTATAAGAAACAATCGTAATAACAAATAATTCAATAAAATATAAAGTGAAAATATGCCTAACAATACAAAGGTCTATATTATTTTGGAAATGGCATAAATTTTAGAGCCAGCAATTCAGTTCCGCTCTATCAGTACTATGAGGCTTCGGACGGTTCTCAGAGTCTTGATAATTGCAACTTAAAAATGGGTTACAAAAATTACTTTATCAGGTTTCTATAAGGATTGATTTAAGTTAAATATATGTCAAAGCATTTTTTAAAAATGTAAAGCACTATGTCAATGTTACTTTTCAAGTTGTTATTATAAGTGCACCATATTTACTTTGGGATCAAGAATAATTCATTTGCAAATGAGAGAAACCTGCCTTCAACTGGGTTAAAGAAGAAAAAAAATAATGAAAAATTTAGGCACAGCAGATCCAGATTCTCAAATGATGACTCCCAATTTCACCTGACAGCAAAGATGAACTCAGCAACAAAGCTTCTCTTTTCTGATAGTTTGAGCCAAAGTCTCAGGATTGCATTTCATTCGGGTCAATGAGCATCTACACTGTGTCACTGGAGCCGGTCCTCAGAATGCTGACTCATTGGGTCTGGCTCAAGTGTTCATCCAGGAGCTTGGAGTGGTCAGTCCTATTTGCTCCTCAAAGGAAAAATTTGCAAGGGCGGGCAAAACGGGAGATTGTGCTACATCTATTTCATATTCAATTTCCTATGATAGCCACTTTGTAATGTTAAATAGCTAAGTTTTCCCTCCCACTTTTCTTGCTTTATCTGATAATTCATATTCAAAACAAACTTGTGACATCAATATTGTTATTGAAGAGGTTAAGTAACATTAATCTGTTTACATGGACTTTAAGTACCAGAGCCTGGTTTCAAATCCCACTCTCTTTGATTCCAGAGGTTGAATAGAGATATCCATGAGAGTAATTTGTGATGTAATGTGCATCATAGTTCTGGAACTTCCTTTATATAATTATGCAAGTTGGAAAGACATTTTAGAACTCAATTTTTAAGAAAAAAATTGAGATAAAATTTAAGTGTGGAATATACAGAACTTGAGTGTAAAATCTGATGAATTTTTACCATTGTATTCACCTCCTAACTACCATCCTGATACCCCAATACCTGAATCAAGTTATAAAACACTTTTATCATCCCAGAAAGTTTTTCAAGCTACTTTCAATCAAGTCCGTATCCCTCCCCTAGAGGCACTGTTATTTTTGTTTCTGTCATCCTGGATTACTTTTGCCTGTTCTTGACCTTCCTATGAATGTAACCATACAGTATGTATTCTTGCCTCTTTCCCTCAACAGAACTTTTTTGAGATTCATCGTATTTTTCTTTGCATCAGGAGTTTAATCTATTGTATTGCTGAACAAGATTCTATTTTATGAATATAGGACAGTTTGTTTTTCTATTCTCTGTGGACATTTGGGTTGTTTCCAGTTTTTGGCTCCTATGAATAAAACTGTTTAATTGTTCTAATTCATCTTTTATTGGACATATGTTTTCATTTCTCTTGGGTAAACGCCTAGGAGTGGTATTGTTGAGGCTTATTGTAAGAGTATATTTAACTTTATAAGAAACTGCCAAATAGCCAAATAGTTTTCCAATGTGGTTGTAACATTTTCTATTCTCACCAGCAGTATGTGAGGGGTCCATTTGCGCCACATGCTTGCCAATATTTGATAGTCAGTCTTTTGCTTTTAGCTATTCTAGTAGACATAAAGTGGAATCTTACTGCATTTCCCTGATGATTAATAATGTTGAGCACCTTTTCATTTGCTTATTGGGTATTTGTACATCTTTCCTTGTGAAGTATCTTGCGTATTTTAAAAATTGTGTATTTAATCTTCTAACTATTGATATGTAGGAGTTCTGTATGTATTTTTGAATCAAGCCCTGTGTCAGATTATGTATTGCAAATATTTTTTCCCACTATGTGGCTTGCCTATTCATTTTCTTAATGATGTCCCTTAATGAGTAGAAGGCTTTAATTTCAATTAAGTATAATTTATTACTTTTCTTTCTTGGTTAGCTTTTTTTCCCTGGAGCAATGAGAAGGTTAGTGCTTTTTGGTGTCCCCTCTAAGAAATATATGGCAATGAGGAAGTTGCAAAGATATTTCCCTACATTTTATAGTAGAAGCTTTATAGTTTGAATCTTAGGGTTAGGGTTATGAACCATCCCCTCACATCTGTTATACATGGAGTAAGGTTGGGGTCATGTAGATGTCAGTTTTGATTAAAGCTCTTTTTATTAGAGAAATTGTAGATTTGCAGAAAAATCATGCATAAAATACAGAGTTCCCATATACCCCCTCACATATGCAGTTTTCCTCATTATTAACATTTTGCATTAATATGGTACCTTTGTTAAAATTGATTGAACAATATTATTACCATTATAGTATTAATATTTCATAGTTTGCATTAGGGTTCACAGTGTTGTACAGTCCTGTTTTTTTAAAATTTTTGTTCTGGTAACATATATACAACAAAATAGTGCTGGTCCATTCATCTATCTATTGATCTGGCCTACTATCCATGAGTATCCGCTACTTACCCATCCATCTATTCATATGTCATTGCTTCTCAAAGGATTTCAGGTATCTTACTAAAATCCACAAAAAAGAGGAAAAAAGTAATTTAGGGCATCAGAGGTAGAGGTTTTGAATATATAAACTGTTGTGGTTTCTACTGGGAAGAGTCCAGGGGAAACAGAAGTTTGATCATAGGAAGGGTTTGCTATGGATTTGGAATTGCATAATTCAGGACATACCTTGTTTCCTTTACATGACCATCCATCATAAGTTTGTAGCTGCTTTTAACCTTATTGAAATTTAAGACTGAGACAAGCATTCCATTTAGCAGGAAAAAGAACTAATTGACATTTGGGTCATGTCTCCTGATTATTTGGCTTTGTGCTTTTCTGGCAAAACTGAACTGATACCAGTTCCTTGCGATCACTGCCAATTTCCATGCCTAGTAAGCTGAATTATTTTGATTTGCAGTTCATGTGCTGAGGATTATATTCCCCTAATCATCTCTACAGGCCAGTCACCCATTATATGAGAGTGTGTGTGTGTGTGTGTGTGTGTGTGTACATATGCATGTTCAGTATATATTAACTATATTGGGATATATTATGCTGTTTATTATAAGTTAATGTGTTTACAATCCTCCAGGATTTTGTTAGGTTTAGGGCTCAAATTTCTCTAAACTGTGAATGTTTCAATGTAAATCTTTTTTTCTCCTTTTAAGATGATTAGAAATTGGCAAGCCCTACTCTGCAATGAACCATAATAACCCACATCACAGACACACACATTGACTTATACACTTATATAACCTGAGAAGGGAAGCTATTTCAAAGATATAAACAACTCTTAAATTAGATAGCTGTACAGTATTGTTTTATGGTCAAAGATCCTGGGCCTGTTGTATAATTCCATTTGTGGAAACTTTCTAAGAATGAATGAAACCTCGATGACAGTTTTGTCTAATATTAGAAAGCTCCAAAGTAGTCCAGGAACTTAATATTGGAAAGAAAATATTGAATTGTATTGGTGAAAGAACTATATTGTGAGGGTGACAGCACCCTAAAATGACTGTGAACTAAACACAATGGCAAATGATATCACAACATCTCTCTAATTTAGTATTTAATGAGAAAATCAATGTGTTAACTGAAAGTTACAAGGTCTAGTGGTATTAAAATGTTCTGAACAAAGTCTTTCAAATAGCAAATTTTGGCAGATAAAGGGAATTGAAGGAGAGTCTTGTAGTTTCAAAGCATGGAAGTTCTTAGAATGGACTTTTGGAGCTTGGAGCTAGACCAGGAAAAAGTATACTGCTCAGCACAAGGGACTGAGGTCTTTCCTAGAGTGGCCAACAGACAATACCAGTCTGGTTTATTAGGACCAGTCAGATATAGTATCCATCTATACTGGATTTGCATAATATACATTGCAAATCCAGAACCTTACCCAGACCTGCAAACTTAGCAGTTCCTTTAGGAACTATCTGTTGAATAAATGAATGGGGAGTCTGATGTTAAAAGAAAGGTGGTACTTCAGATCCCTAAATCATGCAAAGGAATTTAGTTAATGTCAAAATAAAAGGGGGGAGTGCAGGACCAAGGAGGTGGCTGCAAGTTGTCAGTTACAAATGCCTTTTAGCTGGGGTGTGACCGTAGACATTGGATTGGGACTAGGTCCAGGGCTTCGGTTCTTAGAGAATCTGGCAGGAACCAAATGAGATCAGACTGGGAGAAATAGATGTAGTGGTACAGTTTTAAAGGCAGGTATCCTAGGGAACAGGAAGGCTGCAGTAAAGTTGAATTGATGAGGAATCCTGAGATCTGAAATGGGGCAGAGTTGGCCCCAACTCTGCCAGAGTCAACAGAGCCTGAAGTAGGTTTGAACCTGCAGGAGAGAATCACTGTTTCTGTTTGTGAGGAGAAATAGTTATAGCAAATAGATTAAATTTATGTTTATCATGGCAGTTTCACTTTTCTCTCCAATGAAGTTTCAGAACAATCTATTGTGAAACCAGAATCAGCACAACCAAGCAGGTAGCTTGAAGCACATGTTAATCAGCCTGTTGGGAGATCATTCTCCATGGGTCTCTGGAGTTTCTTTCCATCTTAAGAGTGAGGCTCTGATTGCTCTTCATTCTGGACTTAATTATTTCAAGGATGTTTGTATAGTACCTTGGACGATAGATTTAGTGTCTCTTTCTGGAACAAAGTGCAGCTATGCTTATTATCTGGTATAATAAAAATGTTTTTCCAGAGCAGATGACAAAACATGATTGCAGCCTGTTTAAAAAATTTTGGGTTCTCTAATCTTGGGGTTTCTTTCCTACAGTGCAACCCGTTGTGTGTTTCTGTACCATTTGGCCTTCTTCGTGTAACCCCATTGTAACCAGGGCTTGGGAAAACAGTATAAAAATGCTCGTACTGTGGCTACTGTTATTGCTGTGAGTAATAAACTGTCCATCTCTCACCTAAGAGTCTTGCATGTTTCTACCAGAATCCTGGAAACGAGGCTAACTTGTTATCTAATGAGAAAAATCTCAGATCCTACACAGTTTTTGGCACAACCAAGGCTGATTTTGGAAGTCATTAAATATAAAAATTTGTTCTAAGTAAACCAAAAGGATATGAGAGTTTGTTAATAGGATACGTATTCATGCCCAAGTCAATATATTTCTTTAAACCCTTATTCTAATAGTAACTTTTAGTTTATCCATCTCTTAAAACATGATGGCTAGGTATTTGCTCCCTAAAAAGATTTCTGTAAAATGAATTTTTGAAGGAAAGCATAAGTGAATATAATTCTGCCGGTAATTTTTTTTTATTTCAGTCATATGTGCTTGGGGATTGCTGAACTGAAAATCCGAAGTTACTAGATTTATGGGTATAATAATTGGAAGTAGCTAACAGGCATGTAAGATGGAGGAGAGAATGTGGGAGGAGCGTCTTTTGAATCAATCATTTTATAGGAGTGCAAAATCATCACATACATTCTAGCTGTTGTATTTTCCCACTTGTAAGTGATACTATCTTTCAAAGTACATTATAGAAAACCAGACTTGTCATCCTCTTACCTTATGACCTGAACAATTCAATTATTTTCCTGGATTCCTAATTTCCTCTTCAATAAAAACAAATAATGCCCTGCATCACCTTAAGAGTTTTGAAAACTCTTAAATATTAACACATTTTTATTAAGTAGAAATTTATCAGTACTGTAAAGATGTCATAAATGAGGACTGAAGGATTCCCATAGTAGCCAGCCTAGGATCCACCAGAGTCTTTAATGTCCAGTATTATTCCTTATGGTCATTTCTTAAGAAATAAATGGAACATGGTGTTGATGAGACTAAGAGAGAAGAATAAAGCCTAAATGAAAGTGAGGCAGATGATGTGTGGGAGCTCAGACTGGTAGGCAAACCATAATAATATTCCAAATTTGGGATGAAATGCATTCACATGTGAGAAAAGTTCCCAGGAATGTTTTTCTGAAAGCCAAACATTTTGCCAAGTGATCAGTTGTCTTTCGTTGGATGAGATACAAGGAATTTATCAAAGTTAACAATTTACCAAAACCTTTTTCTTTTAAATATTTATGAAGTGTAGAGTAATTCCTATGATAGATTATTAAGGCCTAGGCTAGCTTTGGGCAACTCGGACAAGAGGGTCTTTCAGATTTTTCACCTGTTCTTTATCTGAGTTGTCCTTGCCATTTAGTCTTCCCCCTGCCCACCTCTCATTTTCTCTCCCCAACCTTGCAGTCTCTTCTCTCTGCCCCTAGCTTCCTTCTCTCTCAGTCTCTCCTGGCTTTGCCCCTAATTTTTTTTTTTTTATTTGCTTCTCTTCTCTCTATTGTTACTCTCTTCTAACCTTTCAACATCCCATATTTTTCCCTTAGATATCTCTTCTTTCTGTCCCCCCCACCACATTGTTTTTTTTTTTTTTGTTTGTTTTGTTTTTCACCTGCTTCTCTTTATTCTCCTTCCTTGGTCCTATCCTCCCATCTCCTGTCTCCTAATTCTCCTCCATCTGCGCATCTAGTTTTCTGATATCATCATGCCAGCTTTCTTTCTGTGCCTTTTTTTTCTTCCCCAAGCAGAATATTCCTCTTTCTATCTCAGCTCCCTCCAGCTGCAGCAGCACAAGGAACCCTAGGTGATCAACTGAACAATCCTTAAAATGTTCTACATTCTTCCTATGGAGTAAAATCTATTGAAAGACCGCCTGTCCAACACGAATGCCGTAAACCTGCTGTATAGTGAAAAATAGCAATTGTTTGGTATGTTGGTAAATTTTGCAAAGTAGGAAAATTGATCATTTAATGTATATTCCTTTGGCAATTGAATTTCAGACATACTGATTTCTGTTGAATTGAGCACCAACATTCTAATTGGAAGCCTATTGCAGCAAGTGTCACTCTGAATTCCAAAAAGGCAGTACATTTAAATTCCTCCTGACATTGGTCAGAATTGGTCTTGGAGTGAGAAGTCAGCCTAGCTATAGTGGGGAGCAGCAAATGAAGACTACAGAAAATGGGGAGACTCTCTCAATTTCTTTTCATTCAGATTTTTCTCATGTTTCCTTATGGATTCAGAAGTAAAACTTAGAATATTTTAATATATTGAAGTGTGATAGGGTTGGAAATTGAGGATATTCTCAATTTAAAGAGACTCCTCATAGACTTCTATTTTGAACTATTGAGATGTCCCAAATATGTGAACCGTATTTTTCTAGCTAATTCCAGGCAGCTATTTCAAACTTACTGGAACATTTTCTTTCTGAGGATCTTAAAATAAATGATACCTATTGGAACTTGGAGAGTATGCCAGAGATTTTTTTGGTGATAAATAAGTTGATGGCAAGAATGAGTAATACAGTTTCTAGCTAAAATGTGACAAGAAATACTGGTGATGTCAAAAGTCATAATGATGTTTAATTAAGAACCAGATTGGAAAGACTATGCTGCTCTCATTTCTGGCTCCTACTCAGCACTAGCCTATGGCAGCCAGAGAATGAAGCAGTATTTCTTTTTTCCCCCATCTAAACACTAGTAATTTTTTAAAGGAAGCCCAAATCCTGCCTCATCCACTATTCTTCCAGGGACTGAGTTTGAAGATGTCTTTCTCTCTTCTGAATAATAACATTAATTACTAACAGTACTATATACATCTGACAATTGTGTACTGCCTTGTGATACCTTTATTATTTTGCCATTTTAACATGTCATTTAATGTACATTTATTTTAAAAACATATACATGTTCATGTCTTGTCTCTAAAATTAGAATATAAGCTTTAAGAGGAAAAGTTTTATAATTTTTGCTTTCTTTACAACACACAACACAGTGCTTTGAAAATAGTATGTTCCATAAATGCATTTGGACTCAAGTGAAGAGCTTATAAGAATAAAAAATGATTAAACTATGAGTCTGCTGACTATATTGTGTTTAATTTGACTGTTTATTTCTATGCTGAGTTCTCAAAGACACAGATTAAATGTGGTAATTCCCATCAATTTAAAATAGAGTGAAGGAGCTAGGAACGGAAAACCATTGGTACTTTAGAATATCATGTGATGAGTTTGTAGACTATGAAGAAATATTTTTAACCTTGGCATTTATTTCAGAATGTGTTTTATTTTCACACTACTTTTGCTAACTACTGATGGAATATTGGATTATTGAACTGAAGAGTTCATAATACTCTCATGATTTGTCAGCATAGTGTTTAGAAACCATGGTATTAGATAGTAGAAGTTGTGATTTATATTGCCACTTTTTAAACTTCTCTGTGACAGTCTTCTGGAGAGTGTGAGATGTAAGCAATAACTGAAAATTAAGGTAATGCAGCAGCGTTTTATCCAGACTAATTAGATGGATGATGTGGCGATCAATGCAGTGTCTTGCTATTTTTGTCATCTGTTTGTATAGCAGTGTTCCTCATTGTTGTCAATAAAACTTAGGGTCATTATATTTTCCAACCTTAGTGTTATATTGAACCATATAAAATTGCCAATATTTGATCATTTTTAAACTGAATTACTTGTAGGTTTATAGAAAAATCATGCAATAAGCACATAATTCCCATGTTCCTCCTCCCATCCCCACAGTTTTCCCTTTTGTAATACTGTGTTAGTATGGTACTTTTGTTACGGTTGATGAAACAATATTAGTATAATTATACTATTAGCTATAGTCCATAGTTTACAGGTTTATAGTAGAGTTTGCTGTTTGTAAAGTTCTATGGCTTTGTAAAATTTTTATTCTGGTAACAAATATACAACCTAAAATTTCCCATTTTAGTCACTTTCAAATATACAATTCAGTGATGTTAATTACATTCACAATGTTGTGCTACCATCACCAATATCTATTGCGAAAACTTTTCCATTATACCAAACAAAAACTTTCTACCAGGTGAGCATTAATTCCCCATTTCCTATCTCTACTCTGGCCTCTGGTAACTTACATTCTAGTTTCTGACTCAATGAATTTGCATATTCTGATTATTTCATATCAGTGAGATTATACAATATTTGTCCTTTCGTATCTGGCTTATTTCACTCAACAGATGTCTTCAAGATTCACCGATGTTTACTCATGTAACAGAAGTTCATTCCTTTTTATGGCTGAATAATATTTCATTGTATGTATGCACCACATTTTGTTTATTCATTCTTCTGTTGATGGACACTTGGGTTGCTTCTATCTTTTGGCAATTGTGAATAATCAGTGTGAACGTCAGTATGCAAATATCTGTTTGAATCCCTGCTTTTAATTATTTTGGGTATATACCTAGAAGTGGGATTGCCGGGTCATATGGGAATTCCATACTTAACTTTCTGAGGAAACACAAGTCTACTGTCCATAGAAAGCACCATTTCCACCAAAATGGTGGTGTACCTATTTCTCCATATCCTCTGCAACACTATTTTTTTTAACTTCTGTTTAACAGGAGCCATTCTTGTGGGTGTGCAATGGTTTCTCTTTGTGGTTTTGTTTTCCGTTTCCATAATGGCTAATGAAGTTGAGCATATTTTCTTGTGCTTACTGGACTTTTGCATATCTTTCTTGGAGAAATGTCTATTCAAGTTTTTCCTGTTTTTAAATTGGTTGTTGGTCTTCTTGTTGTTGAGTTGGAGGAATTCTTTATATATTCTGGATATTAAACCCTTATCAGATACGTGGTTTCCAAATATTTTCTCACCTTCTGTAGGTTGTCTTTTTTTCACAAAATTATTTATTTAGGTCATGTATGATAAACACCAAAGATCAGCTAAATCCACAAGATTGGCAGATTCATCAATTGGCAGTGAATAATATCAGCTTTGTCAGAAATTGGATATTTGCCATCTTAAGTTTCCAGCCACCTCTGTAATTCAAAAATGAGCTGTTTTATTTGACAGAGGCACTTGCTTTGTCCCCAGTCATCATTTTCACCATTCCTTTGGCAACAGTTTTGGCAAGTCTCTCAACAATGACTTCAGCAACTCTAACCTTCGCAATTTATAACACCATAAATGTAGCTTTTATACCTTTTGTATTTTTAACCCTTGGCACATTGTATTTAACTTTTTATTTTATTTTATATTTTGTTAGAAAAGATGTAGGTTTACAGAAATATCTTGCCCAAAATACATAAAATACAAAGTTTCCATATACCATCCTATTATTAACTCCTTGTATTAGTGTTGTACATTGGAGAAAATAGAAGGGTAGAAAAGTTGCCTTATATCCATACATAAAATGTTGTATGAGTACAAATTACATGATATTATGAGCAAATAGGAGTTTGTCCAAAGAAGAAATTTAATGTAATATTGAAGGCTGATTTTTGGGTAACTCATGAGGATCAGGTGCCAGTGATTCAATGATAGAAAACCTGTAGAAGTCATTAGCTATAAGTACAGGAAATGTCATAAAGGAAAATATGATGGGTCTTAGTGATAGGCTGGGAATTTTCTTGAGACAGTGGAGATTTCTGCCCCACACTGGGAAGAATGCTGTCCATTATCATGTTCTCTGTTCACATATTATGTGAGCATACACCTATATCATCTGGTGTGGCCTGTATAATCCAGGTGTTTATTATTTATACTATTTTACCCAGGAATCTAAATTTACATGAATAGATCTTTTTCCTTATGTAAAGACATATGAGTTAGTCAATGCAAATGTAAGGTGACTATCCAAGCTAAAACAGCTGAGCTGATCTTGTGCTTTCAGTTAGTCTGCGTGAAGAGATGGTTGATTCCATGAAAGCAACGTCTCCATTAAAGCCTAAAAAACAATTGTAGACTATGCAAATTATATTCTTAAATGTCACCAATGTCTGGTTGTAAATAAGACTGATTTATCATGGATTTCACAAATCTGTTATATTTAATCAATTGCACAATATGAGCAAACTCTTTCCAATTATTTTTGATGAGTTACAATTAACTGTGTTATACAATTTGAAATCTTAATCCACATACCTTGAAGATGAATACTTCCAGTAGATGTTTTATCTACTTATTTTCTGTCATTTGATGCCTAAGGAAGTATATTTCTTCAGATTTCCTTTGATGCATATGTAATATACATTGATTTGAGGGACTAAAATCTAAGTATTTCAGTAAATGTGACACTCCTAGTTAGAAAACTGATGTCTGTTCCTTTAGGCAAAAGTACCACCTTTACTTTTACCTTTTCCAATTATTAGTCAGATTTATAAACTTAAAACAAAGTTTTTATTATCTAATATTGCAATAGGCATACGTATATTATGGTTTCTGGAACCATGCTGCCTGACTTCAAAATCTGGCTCCTGCACTTATCTGCTGATGTGTCCTTGAGAAAACTAGCTTCCCTGAAAATCAGTTTTCTCTTCTTTAAAATGTAAATAATATATTTACCTTATGGAGTTATAATGAGGATTATATGAGTTTACACATGAAATCTCTTAAAACAGTGCCTGTAGCTACACTGTTAGCAGGCATCAATAAATGTTAACTAATATTACTATCTGCTATTTCCAGTAAAATGTATTTTAAAAGATTAAGAATTATGCTTAAAAGTTAAGCAATTTTAAAATACTATTTTGATTTTTTTTCAAATATAGCCAGAAAGATAAGGAATAGAGTTTTTGGATTAGAAAACCAAGAAGTGATGAAAGTTAGATACATACCACATACAAATACTTTTGGGGCAACCAGACATTAATTTACGGGCTTAGCATTTTATATACTTTTGCTAATTACAGAGGTATTTCTTCAATATAATTTCCTAATTGCACATCAGTAAAGGGGATTTTTAATCTAAATTTCTTCACTAGCACATTTATAACATAAAGAGAGTGATACCATCAAAGTAAGATACTAAAATGACAGTTGTTTCTGCCTATCAATATTCTACTTATGTTTCTCTAGAAGCCTAACTTTAGTCATTTGGAAAAGAGACTTAGAAAAAATTCACTGCATTTCCAGTTAGGCCATGGAATCAGCTCTACCCCATTATGGAAAGCTATTGCCAAACTACTGACATTTTTATAACTGAGAATCCAGAGAAAAACTTTCTTTCCTAAGAAAAATTAAGTTTAAGCCACTATGGTTAAGATTTGGAGTTTTCCCTTAAAGGCATATTTATCTCCATTAAAAATTCTTTTGGAAGGGAGTTCTAACTTTTCTTCACTGTAATGCATAAAATTGTTCTCAAGATTTTTTTTTCAATTTTTTGATTTTCAAATCAGTGCACAGTTATAAACCACAAAATTCTTAGTGATTCCATTATCAAGAATAGAATTTGATGATTCTATTTTGGAAAAAACAAGAGAAAATGATTTGCAAGAAACTGGGCAGATCTTTGGCACATATTTCACCTTGCTTAGGGTTATACTGGTGATGGTACAAAATCAAATTAGAAAAACTTCTCTTCCTTTCTCCACAGGGCTGCAGAAATATAACCAAGTTAGCAAATGGGGATTGTTCTTTACTATACTACTGAAACAAATTCTGAAATGACTATCAATATGTAGATGAAATCTTGATGTTCAACAGAATTTTGGTTTGAAATAATTTTTTTTTTACAAAGAACTCAATGAAATGAAGGATTTAAAGATTAAACATATAATATTTGTTTAATATTTACAATGTTTTTATTTACCATTTAAGATTATAACATTTGTTACTTTATGGAATTTTGGGGTTATTTTAAATTTATAGTTCTAATTTTCTTTTTATTAGAAGAAGGAAGCAGTGCAGCACAGTCGTTTGGAGTATGGATTTTGTTTCAGCAGAATGACCAAGAATGAGACACAGTCATGTGAGAGCCCAGTATTTATTCAAACATTATTTTAAATATCCATAGGATATTAAAAAAGATGAGAGAATGTCAGATTTTGTCATGTCCAAGTGTAACAGGCATGTGTACAGCTTAACTTCCTTCTAAGTAGTTAGATGAAAAATAAATGTATATAACTAGAGAGTGAAATATGTGCAAAATCCAGTGACACAATTATCTTGGTTAGGGGTTTAAGGCTTTTATGAGTAATGGATGCAATTGGACCATGTTTTGTAGCAAATGACACAGTGATCCTCAAACTATTCGGCTTTTGGATTTGTTAATTTTGAAAATAAATATTAAACGTTTGTAACTTAGGTATTTTTAAGTTGCCTTCTAAAATTTTTCTTCATAGAGTCAAATAGTTGAAAAGGGTATAATTTTAGGCATGTTTTATTGACAAATTTTATGTAAAATTACCACTTCCACTGTTATCAGCCTGGTTGAAGCCACCATTATGCTCCACATGTTGCATTTGAATAGCTTTTTAACTTGTCTCCCTGCTTCTATCTTTTTCTATTTCCTGCTGCATTCATAGTGATTCTTTTAATATGTGAATCCGATTAGGATCTGTTCAAAACCCTTTAATAAGCCCTTATTTTAACTCAGAGTGAAGCCAGAGTCCTTACAGAGGCTCAAAGGGCTGCACGTGATCTGGTCCCTGTTACCTCTCCAATCTTACCTCTTACTCTCCTCATTGCTCCACCATTGTTGTCGTACTGGCCACGTGGGGGTTCCTTGAACATGCCAGGCATGCTCCTTCCTCGTCTCAGGGCCTTTGCATGGCCTTTTTTTTTTTTTCCTGCCAGGAAGAGTCTTCTCTTAAATATCTGCTAATTCAGTCACCTCAAATGTCAACTTTTCAGTGAGGCCTAGCCTGACGTTGTTGATTAAAATGGCAACCCATCCCCCTCAACCTCATCTACCTTCTCTCCAGAACTCATCATCACCTAATATGGTGAATTGACACTTGCCAGCATTCATTTAAAGAACTGCAGCAGCATGCTGTTTGTTGAGTCAGAAATTTTATATTAATTCTTTTACCCCTTGATTTTATATTTCCATTTCACTTCTCCAGCAATATTTTAATTTAGTGCAATTTATTTTATGCTTGGAAGATTTTATAATTAACTCTGTAATAATTCTTTGCAATGAAATAGAAATTTAAACATATTATTTCTAGGTACCATGAGGTTCTAAGCATTAAAAATTTCTTCTGAATTGAATTATTGTTACAATTTTAACGGTAACCATTTAATAAGAGAAATAATATATTATAAAGTTTTATAATACTTATAGTGAAAAAATAAATTTTCTGAAAATATATTTCTTAATTGGATGAGGCTGTTTATTTTTTAATTAGTATATGTATTCATGGATGAATGCTGCTTCTCAGTAGAATAAATAGGGATCATTTTTACAGCTCTAAGCTCTGAGGAACCTTATTCACATAAATATGTAAAAGGGAATGGAAGAACTGTCACAGCAATATTACTCAGAACTTTGAATCAGTGATCCATATCAAAATTTTATTTTAATAATCTGCTAACTAATTAGCAACTCAATTAGGCTCTCCTAAATTTTACTGAAAGCAAAGAATTAGAAATCCACTGATCTGCAAAATGATTTCTTACCTGGTCATTAGCATGATTCATTTTTTCAAATTTGGAGAAAAAGTGAATCATCTTTTTTCTAAGATAAAAACATTTTATCCATCTAAGGTATCCATCTAAGACGGAAAAACATTTGTTCTAAGTTGGAACAAATGACTTTTAGTTATACATGTTATACTTTCACTTGGAGGCATTTTCTTTATGGAGTTAAAAGTAGGCATAATTAGGGTAAGAACGATCACCAAAGTTAGTTTTTTCCCACTAGTTCTGAACAAAAATTTACATATTCCAACCAAACTTAATTTCTAAATATCTCAAAGTGCCTTAAAATGTGACAGACAGAAAGACAGACACTTGAGAATGATTATCTATAGTTAGACTGGTAATTTCCCTTTTGGGTTGAAATTCATCACATTTATACTTATGCATTTGACAGTATTAGAACAGATTATCAATATCTAAAAAAGGAAATTTTAATCCTAATTAAATGGTGATGGTTTTCCAGAGCTCAGGCCATTGCATCATTGAAAACATTTGTTTCTTTAATATATTATTAAGAAAGCAAAAAAGATGAAAGAATTGTATAGTGCTCCCCTCCCAATTTACTCACCACTTAGATTTTGTTATTTTGCATTTTACTGTTTTTGATTTATCAAAATTTATTCACCTACTTAATAACATTATGTGAATTTTGAAAAAGGTATCCACATCCAAGTAGGTGTTGTCCTTTTAAGAGCATTGTTTAACCTCCTTTGAGGAAATTAATAGCAAAAATGAAAATTATTTTCATGCCCACTGTCTGACTCTATAATATATCTGAATCCAGACCTTTCCAAAAAAGATTTTAAGTATCCAGTTTCTAATGCCAAGCTTTGTCTTTTCCCTTTACATAAAAATTCTCTCTGCAATAGAGAGAATTACAAGAAGCCCTATTGCAGGGTTATGGTGTATTGATTAAAGGAAGTTTCACTAACAGAGATTCTTTAAATTATCCTTTTGTTTGACTTCTTCCATGTTTAGAAACTCATGACAATGTCAGATTTAGGGTTGAAAAAGAGGTAAGCCTTTCTTTGTAAAGTCAGGGGATTATTAGAAAAGGTGAATGACCACAATTACTTGACAACACATACAATTCTTAGGTAGATCAGTTTTAGGAAAGTGGAAGTGGAATATTTGGAAATTGATTCCCTTAAACTTTTAATTCCCATGTACACCTTGGAGAACCCTCCTTTACACTAGTTTGAAGACCTTTGCCATGTCATATTGACACAAAATAGGGACCACATGCTATAAAATGCTCACTGAGAAGAACTGTTCTGAATGTCTACAGCTCGAAGCTTCAGGTCCCGGCCAAAATCTTTTCATAAGTAACTGATTTACCTTGTGGGTCTGCATCATTCAACTGTGAGAAGGTTTAGAAATTAAGAATAAAAATATTTAGGAGAACCAAGATCACAGTATTTATATTTTTTATGTTGAGAAGGGATCTGTACATGCTTGGTATTTTTCATGTTTACAATATTTAAGAAAATTTATTTTATTATAGGAGAAGCTTTGAAAGTTCAATTTCAAATTTGAAATTGAGAAACTGATAAAGAATTATAATTTGAAAACTTACATACAATATTAGAAAATTTAAGAAAACTTAAATGTCATTAGCTTATAAGCTTTATCTATTTGATTTACAGGAGATATATAAGACCTCAGGAAAGTTTTGCTTCAGAGATTTAAAGAACTGAGCAAAATCAAATATATTTAAGTTATAAAATTTGTTTGAAGGTATTTAGCTTATTAAAGGAACCAAACTTTTTCAAGTTAAAAATGCTTATTATCATTTGATGGATTTATAAAAGAAGCAAGATTTATAAATGAAATTTAAAAATCTTAAGAGTGAACTAAATTTTTAATTTTAACTTTAGTATATAGAACATTGATTTTAAAAATCAAATCTTTCAGCATACAAAAACCTAAAACTTCCATCAAAGATACATACATGTGTGTCCACGTGCACAAACACACACACACACCAAAACTCTTGAAAACACTTTGAAGTCAGATAGGCTTGGATTGAAGTCAAAATGCTAATTGTTGGTCTTGAGATCTTGGGCAAGTTATTACTTAACCTACTGTAAAATCTCATCTTCATCGATAGTAAGATGGAGATAATAATATCTACCTGTTACAGTTCAAGAATTAATAAAATAATGCATGCCAAACACTTATCAGAATACTTTGTTCATAGTAAGCATAATATTATATTTATTTAAAATGATACAGTTCAATGAAATTTGATTACTGACATTATCATTATACTTTCTACACATTTGGCTATTTGCCATTGTTAGTATTACTAATTTTTCTCTTTTTCTATTTTATTTCATTATGTTAATGGAACTATTTGGTGTTTCTGGACTTATGTTTGATACTATATTTGAAGTTGGTAGATGGATGTTTTCCTCAAGGAAATTATAATATAACTACAGCATAAATGTAGCATTTTTTAACATTTGACCCACTGACTGACCATATCAGAGACTGAAGTTTCTTAGGTTGGGTGTGTAAAGTAATCCATGGGAGGGACAGTTGGAAACCAGCTCCTCAAATATATTTCTTCAAAGGTGGCTTCATAGAAATGGCTTTTAAGATGAATTGTACAGGATAAAATAGTGACAAAAACTAGTAACTCTGGTTGGAAATAAACTACTCTAAATGTGGAGAAAATCTTGGGATGTGCTGTATTTGGTGGTGGTGGTGGTGATGGGGAGTAGGGAGTTTTGAAGCCAGTTGCCCTTAATCTTCAATTAAAGAGTGAGGTGAGAGAGATGATTATAAAAGCAATATGGTAAATTATAAAGGTAAGCCACAGCAGGAAATAAATTAAAAGTTACACTAATACAACAAGAGTGCCCTAACCAGTATTTAGAAAGAAATACAGGAGAACTACAAAAAAGCAATTGTATCATGTTGATTAGGGAAAGACAAGGGCAGTATGTGATAAAAGGGCTGTGGATATTTTGGATGGGTGCTACCTGGTCTATTTATTAGAAGTTTTTTCTTTTTTTTTGGTACCTTGTTTGATCAAATGTTACAATGTAGTTGTCAGTATTAATAAAAACTATATAAAAGCTAAAGTACTCTAGGAACATTAGTTACTCATGTCATGAACCAATGATTCTTAAAAGCAAAATCTTTCCAAACATTCATAAAAACAAATCATTGCATCTCTGCTTAGGTATGGAATCCTAGAATTATTAAGTTAGAAGGCCACTGAAATGAAATTTTCTTCTCATTTTGCAATGATGCACAAGAGGATTATGTTTTTATGATCTTAGATATGAAACATTATTTCATGTTGAGAGAACTGAATCTCCCTCTGTAACTTGTTTGCATATTTAGCAGTGTGCTTCCTCTCAAGACCTTCTTGTTTATATACCAGCTAAATCTCTTTTGTAGTAGTTTAGGCTCATAGCTTCTTATTTTGCCCTCAGTGGAGAGGAAAAGCAAGTGATAAAAATCTACATGATATCCTGGCATATATCATTCCCCACCCCAACCTACAGTAGAGTCATGACTTTTTTTTTTTTTTTACTTTTCCTCATAGGTATCATTTTCTCCACTTTAAAAAACTTGGCCAGGGGTGTGCTTGTTTGGATCTACATGTATGTACCCCAGAAAAGACTGTTTTCCTTTAATCTAATCTTGTAGGGGCAGACCTATTATGGGTGGAACCTTTTGATTAGGTTGTTTCTATGGAGATGTGACCCTGCCCATTCAAGGTGGGTCTTAATCCTCTTGCCACAGTCCTCCATGAGAGGATAAAAGGCAGACATTTTGGAGGGGGCTAAGAGAAGCTAAGAAAGAAAACGTCTCGGGAGAAAGCCATTTTGAAATCTGAGCCCAGCAGAGAAGGACCAGCAGATGTCACCATGTGCCTTCCATGTGACAGAGGAGCCTCAAATGCCAGTGGCCTTTCCTCAGAGAAGGTATCTGCTTGTTGATGCCTTAATTTGGACATTTTTACAGCCTTAGAATTGTAACTTGTAACTTAATAAATCCCCATTATTAAAAGCCAACCCATTTCTGGTATGTTGCATTCTGGCAGCCTTAGCAAACTAGAACAAGGGGTATTGTACCATGTTGTTTCCATATCATTTTGGATTCCTTAGCTTTCATTCTCTTCATTGCACACAGAATAGATTTGAATATCAGGTATGTGTAGGCCAGGTTCAAGTGATTCTGGGGCTTTATGAGGACTTTAAAAAACTGTATAGAGTTAAGATATGCTGCCAACTACATCTGGAGCAGTGAGGGAAAAACATCTTTCTAAAGGCAGATTGAGAAAGGCTAATCTCATATCAAAACATTTTCTTTCTTTGATAGAAGAGCTGAATTATGCCAGGCTTGAGAGACAATCATTCACAGATGTAGCAAGGACAATAGTGAACAGGGCCCTAAAATAAGAATAACCAATCTACTTATATTGCAGTCTTCACTATTCAAAAACCTTCACACAAAGATAAGCACATAAAATTTTTGTATGATTCTGCATTATTCCAGATCATATCTATGTAAAACACAAGTTATACAGCTCTGAATCACACTTAAGACACACTGAAAGACTATTGGCTTTACTAAGAGAAGCTTAGTTCATTTCTGATGATCTGTGTATCAGTAGATTCATTTCTATTTCTAGAAATTGGCCAAATTTTCTGGCTTTGATTTTGACAGTTCTCACTTTTCCCTTGACCCCATGATCATCTTGTTCATTGTTTTTCTTAAGTTTTGTGCTCCTGATTCTCCTCAATCTTGCCTGGCCTCACAAAAGGCTGTGTAACTTGTGATTGCTTAGTAGAATCATGAGTGAACAGAGAGCTCTGCCCTCTTTGGGTTTCCAGTACAGAAAGTAATTGCTCTTGTGATATTTATGATTTCCATATTTTATAATTGATTGCATGAATTAAGATTTATAATTAAATGTTGTTCAAAGGAAGGGCCAGAAGGAAATCCAGCTCCAGTGAGTCCCTTACTTGCTAGGTTGTGAAAACTAATTACCCAAATCTTCAAGAACAATCTACCCATTGGTTGTGAGTCTAGCTGTAGTTTTGTGCAGTGATATTTAGATCAGAATGATGCTTTTCATGTTTAAAATTCAATAGGTAATGTGTTTAGTGTTTCTTTTGATGCCATAGTGAATAAAGTGCCAAAACTATGCATAGGATTATGTTGCTCACCTTTTTGCCATAAAGTTCACCAGAAAAGTTATGCTTTGTAGATTTTTTTATCAAGTATATATATAAAAAATCCAAGCACAAAGTGAAAACTCTAGTTCAAAATAAACATCTTGGTAAAGTTAAGATTTCTTTCTTGTAACAGTTCTTGAAATTAATAGGAAGTAGATCCATTCCTAAAGTGAAAATCAAAATCAATTTATTTTGTGGAAAAATATTTCTTCAAGTCTTTTAAAGTGGCATTTCATCAGTAATGTTTTCCTAATGTAATCTATGGAAAGTGATTTTAAAAAATATGATCAGGGCAGCATTCAAATCCAATAATGTTCACTTATGCAAATAGCATCTTAATGTTACTTTCAGAAAGGTGAAGGTTAAGTGCAGTAAATACCAGTAATAGCAAAATATTTTGCAAGTGAAATTAGCAAGAACATTTTAATAAGTCTCTGAAGTATGAGCTAGGGATAAGAAGAAAAATGTTCCAAATAAAATTTTCTTAAAAGGTCAACATTTTAAAGTCATATTGTTTATGATCATTTCTTAATTCAAGATGAGTATATCAATGAAGCTTTTTATATGTATAAGTAAAAGACGTTAAAAGCACAGAGCACAGATTTGTTAAAGTATTTTTATTACCAACAAATCCAGGTTCTATTTTACACTGTTTCACTCCTCACAAATATGCTATTGGGGATGCCTTGGGAAGGATCAAGAAGATCTAATAAATGTCCTAAGAGAAATGCTGTTTGCATATAAGTTTTTGAAAAATTTAAAACCAACATCCAGTATGATAATATTTATGTAAAAATGGAAAAAGGATTACAAATTTTTCAAGAACATGAATGGAAATGATATAGTTAATTCTGGAAAGGAAGAGGAGATAAAGGGATAGGGTGATGCTACAGTTGTATTTGTAATATTTTTCTTTATTTAACAATGTTCTGAGGAAAAAATGGTAAAATACTGATGTCAGTTAATCCTATGTTTTATTTCCTATACAAGCTTGTGCATTTTGAACATTTTGGTTTTACAAATAAAAATTTAAAACATTGTAAAAGTTATCGAGCTATAAGCAATGTATACATTGTAAGAACTATCTATGGTAGGAACATTATGTTTTAATAAATAATTTCTAAAATTCATAAGCACTTATCATATGACAGGGATGTTACTAAATATTTTCCTTGTCTTACTCACTAAATCCTTCCAATAACCATATGAGGTAAGCACTATTATAGATCACCTTTTGCTAATAAACTTATTTTCTGTATTCCTAGTATCTAGAAAAGTACCTAGCACCTTGTAGGCACTTGATATATTGTCAAGTATTTAAATTTAACAAGAAATACTCTATATAGAAATGTATCTGGACACAATTCTAAGGATGTAATAGTGGTTAAAGCAAAATCTTTTTTTTTTCTTTATTAAAGCTATTATATTGTGATGGAAGAGATAAACAAAAAAATGTTGATAAGAAGTGTCGTGAAGTAAAAAAAAAGTTTCAGCGAGGAAGTGAATGAATGAATGAGTGAATGAATTAGAACGATTTGTATAAGATCATTGTTATTAGAGACAGTACTCTTAGGGCCTCTTGCACTCTTGTCTTCCTGGGTGTGCCAGTCTGCCTGTTCTGACCACCATGTTTGTTTCTCAAGGTTGAGAAAAAGAGGTCATGTCTCTCTCCTCCCTCAGACTAAAAGCAGGCTTGCTTACTGATTGCTGTAAAAGGGAAAGATCCCTCAAACTCAGTGTTCTTTTGCTGAGATGCAAATCCACTGCTTGTTAACATCCATCTGTGCCTATCATGTCACCTATGAGTCTTACAGAAAAGGAGACCAATGCAGCAAATATGCAGATATCTATGCTGCTTGCTGTGCTATGAGTAATAAAGAACTTCTGTCGCTATCCCA
This sequence comes from Choloepus didactylus, assembly GCF_015220235.1. Lineage (NCBI taxonomy): Eukaryota > Metazoa > Chordata > Mammalia > Pilosa > Megalonychidae > Choloepus > Choloepus didactylus. The sequence goes on along the minus strand of NC_051315.1, from coordinate 86,264,714 downwards.
GGAATCTCATATCTCTTGCTGGCATCCATGAAACAGTAATAGGCTAACAGTGTGTAAACAAGGTATAATCAAATCTGAGATCTGACAGAGTCAGTAAGGTAGACAATGTGTGATTCAAACCCAGATCTTTCTGTTTCTGGAGTCTTGCTCCTAGCAACTATGGTAGCTATATTGGCTTCATATATAATGAAATGTATTTTAATACCTGCTAACTTGAAAGACCATTAACATTCATCTACTTACATTGTCAATGGTTAGTTTAATTTCTTTGAACTAAATTCTTGTTTTCTGTCATAGTGGTCTCATTGGCTTTCAATGGGCTTCTCAGGTATGTTATTTCATAACTCACAAACATAGGAAAAGCCTAAGTAAATGTCTTATGTTATTGGTATATAGTAAAAATCACATTTAAAATAAAAGTATAAGCAAGCTGTATTTTTTACTTTCATTCATTTATTCATTCAGAGTTACATTAATCTTCCACTATGTTCCAGGTTCTACTGATGCTGACAAGACCATGAATATAAATAAGACACAGTCTCTGTTCTTGAGAAACTCGGTATGGCTTCTCTTTCTCTGTTTCTGGATATATTAATTTTTAGTTAGAAAAAAACTCAAAATAGCTACATGTGGCCAAATTATGACTGTATTAGCAGTCATTTCTAAGCTTTATTAGTGAATTTTATTACCCAATGATGAATCACAGAAGCAAGGACACATCTGTATTAACTGACAATCTTATCTGTATTCACCTTTTCTCCTGTGTTGAATATTTTGAAACATATGCACAGATCCAGTATGAGGTCAAGTAAGTCTTAATGTCTTTTTTTTTTTTCTTTCAGTAAAACAGATTTGTTTCTTTTGCCTCAGGTTTTCCTTTCTCTATTATAGTGACTACTCTTGATCTATCTGCATCTTAGCCCTGTCATAGTTTCTGAACCAATGGATTTTATGAGGAAGAATGTTAATGGCCTCTGCTCCCCAGTTCGGAACAACCCCTTAAATAAAGTGTGTAATAGTTCTAACTATTAAACTCCATTGCTGCTTTCCCTGACTCTTTTATGAGGCTAATCAAACCTGGGAGTAAGCCTTAGGCATCTAAATTTTCCTTGGAGTTATCTTCAATATTTTCCCCCTTCTTCCACATATTGGCTAGTCCACAGGATTGAACTTACAATTCACCCCTACTCCTCAGTTCCACCTGGTTAATTTAGACCCCCTTAAAAAACCCTGAACCTGAATTTTGATTTGGGGAGGTAAACTAATTTCTAAATATCTTTGGTTTATAAATGTATTAATTATAAACATTATATCAGAGTCCTGCTGTTAACATAGAAGTTATTGACTTCAACAGTCTTTGAATTGTTGCTCAACATTTTAAGTAAAAATCTTAAAATAGATTCTGTATTTGTTTTTGGTTTAAGGTCAATATGTTATAATACCATGTTTTAGTACTTATGCTATTGTCTTTGATCCAAGATACAAGTTTAAAGAATGCTGTTCACTGTTAATTTGAGTGACAAACATGTTTTATTTTATTTTTCCGAAGTGATAATGGCATCTGTTTATCCATCTATTTCCTGTCTATCTACCTTCATATTTTTATGTTATCTGTGTTTGAGTTAAGCAAATTCATTTTAATTATTATCTTCTAAGTCCATGCCTGTGGAACCAGGAGAAAAGGGCAACAAATGCTTTAATTACTCTCCTTATGTATTTGATATTAGTTTATCTGAAATAGGTACACAATGTCAATCCCATATGATTTTAATTTGGAGTTAAGAGTTGGCATTAATAAAATAAGCATTTGTGTCTGTTGAGATATATAGATTTCTTTTGTTGAATTATGCCTGACATTTAGCTTAGCTTGGGAAATGTAAATAAAATAGCACCTTATTAACAGGGGAAATCATGTTTTACCTAGGTTATAATTGTGAATGCTCACTAAAAGAGGTACAGTAATAAAATATTCAAAACAGAATAACTGAACTTAGCATTTACGTAGAACAGATGTAAGTCAATTAAAACCTAGCATTTTATATATGAACAAACCATAGCAAAGGCTATTTTATACCACAGTGAAATTGAATTGGAGAGACTTCACCTTGCACTTTCAATCATCCTAATAAATATAAGCTGGGACAATCCACCAAGAAGAAGTTACAATCAAAAATATTTATGACCTAACCAAGGTGCCCCAAAATACATGAAGCAAACACTGGCAAAACTGAAGATATATGTCTTTACAATAATAGTTGGAGACTTCAATACATAACTCTGATCAATACATAGGGCATCTAGAGAGAGGGTCAATAAGGATAAAGAGAACTTGAATAATATGATAAATGAACTAGACCTAACAGACATATATAAAAATTGTACCCCCAAACAACAGGAAATACATTCTTCTTAAGTGCTCCTGGATCACCGTCCATGATACACCACATGTTGTGTCACAAAACACATCTAAAAAAGTTTAAAAAGATTGAAATCTTTTTAAAGATCTTTTTAATTGAAATGATGCAAAGTACTTTCTCTGACCATAATGGAATGAAGCTGGAAATCAATAACAGGCAGAGAACTGGAAAATTCACAAATATATGGAGATTAAAGAACGCATTCTTAATAGAAGGCAAAAGAAGGAATTTCAAGAGAAATAAGTAAATATCTTGAGGCAAATGAAAATGAGAACATAATATATTAAAACTTTTGGGATGCAGCAAAGGCAGTGCTGAGAGGGAAATATATAGCCATAAATGCCTACATTTGAAAAAAAGAAAGAGCCAAAATCAAAGACCTAACTGTACACCTGGAGGATCTAGAAAAAGAACAGCAAACTAATCCCAAAAGAAGCAGAAGGAAAGAATAACAAAGAGCAGAAATAAATAAAAATTGAGAATAAAAAAACAATAAAGAGAATTAACAAAACCAATAAAGAAGATCAATAAAATTGACAAGCCCTTATCTAGATTAACAAAGACAAAAAGAGAGAAGATACAAATAAATAAAATCAGAATTGAGAGGCGGAACATTACTACTGGCCCCACAGAAATAAAAAAGATAAGAAGATACTGTGAACAACTATGTGCCAAGAAATTAGACAACTTAGATGAAATGGAAAAAATCCTAGAAATACATGAACCACCTACACTGACTCTAGAACAAATAGAAGACTTCAACAGACCAATTACAAGTAAAGAGAGTGAACTAGTCATTAAAATCCTCCCAACAGAGAAAAGCGTAGGACCAGAGGGATTCACAGGTGAATTCTATTAATCATTCCAAGAATTAATAAAATCCTGCTCAAACTCTTCCAAAAACCTGAAAAGGAGGGAATACTACTGAACTCATTCTATGAAGCTAATACCAAAGTCATATAAAAGTACTACAAGAATAGAAAAGTACAGACCAATTTCTTTAATGAATATAGATGCAAAAATCCTCAACAAAATATTTAGAAATGTAATCCAGCAGCACATTAAAAGAACTATACACCATGATTAAATGGGTTTTATCCCAGGTCTGCAAGGATGGCTCAACACAAGAAAATCAATTAAAGTTATATACCAATTAACAAATTGAAAGGGAAAAGCTACATGATCATCTTGATCAATGCAGAAGAGGCATTTGACAAAATCCAGCAACCTTTTTTGATGAAAAGACTTTGAAAGCTAGGAATTGAAGGAAACATCCTCAACATGTTAAAGGGTGTATATGACAGTTAACATTGTACTGAATGATGAAAGATTGAAATCTTTCCCTTTAAGATCTGGAAAAAGACAAGGATGCCTACTGTCACCACTGTTATTCAATAGTGTGCTGGAAGTTCTAGCTAGAGCAGTTAGGCAAGAAAATAAAATAAAGGCATCCACATTGGAAGGAAGAAGTAAAACTTTCATTATTTGAAGATAATATGATACTGTATTTAGAAAGTCCTGAAAAATCTACAAGAAATCTACAAGAGCTAACAAGCAAGTTAGCAAAGTGGCGGGATACAAGATCAACTTGCAAAAATAGGAAGTGTTTCTCTACAGTAGTAATGAGCAATCTGGGGAGGAAATCAAGAAAAAAATTCCATATATGATAGCAACTAAAAGAATCAAATATCTAGGAATAAATTTAATCAAGGATGTAAAGGACTTGTACACAGAAAACTATAAAACATTGCAAAAAAGAAATCAAAGAGGACCTAAATAAATGGAAGGACATTCCAATTTCATGGATTGTATGTCTAAATATCATTAAAATGTCAATTCTACCTGTGCTGGTTTGGATGTATTATGTCCCCCAAAACTCCATGTTCTTCAATGCAGTCTTGTGGGGGCAGAAGTATTAGTGTTGATTAGATTGGAACCTATTGATCGAGTGTTTCCATGGAGATGTGACTCAATCAACTATGCCCAAGATCTTTGATTGGTTAATTTCCTTGGAGGTGTTACCCCACCCATTCAGGGTGGGTCTGAATTAAATCACTGGAGCCACATAAAAAACTGATAAACAGAAGGAACTTGGAGAAGCTAAGAGTGATATTTTGGAGAGCAAGTGAGAGAGCTGCAGCTGAGACAGACATTTTGAAGATGGCCATTGAAAGCTGATATTTTGGAGAATGCCATTTTGAAACACAACCTGGGAGCAAGCAGATGCCAGCCACATGCCTTCCCAGCTAAAGGAGGTTTTCTGGACTCCATTGGCCATCCCTCGGTGAAGGTATACTTGTTGATGCCATAGCTTGGGCACTTTTATGGCCTTAGGACTGTAACTTTGTAACCAAATAAACCCCCTTTATAAAAGCCAATCCATTTCTGGTATTTTGCATAATGGGCAGCATTAGCAAACTGGAACACTACCCAGATCGATTTACAGATTCAACACAATCCCAGTCAAAATTGCAACAGCCTACTTTGCAGACGTGGAAAAGCCAATTATAAAAAAAGTTATAAAAATTTAAAAAATTATAAAAAAAGTACAAAGTTGGAGGATTTATACTTCCTGACTTTAAAGCATATTACAAAACTACAGTGGTCAGAAAAGCATAGTACTGGCATAAAAATAGATATATTGACCAATGGAATCAACTTGAGAGTTCAAAATGTGGTATATACATATGATGAAATATTATTCATTTGTAAGAAAGAATGAAGTCCTGATGCATGCTACAACATGGATGAACCTTGAGGACATTATGTTGAATAAAATAAGCCAGACACAAAAGTACAATTATTGTTTGATCTCACGAATATGAATTAATTATAACAAGCAAACTCATGGGCTTATAATCTAGAATATAGGTTACCAGGAGGTAGAATGGAGGTAGAGAATGAGAAGCTGATGCTTTATTTGTGCAGAATTTCTAATTAAGTTGTTTGTAAATGTCTGGAAATGGATAGTGGTGATGGTAGCACATTATTGTGAATGTAATTAATAGCACTGAATTGTGCATGTGAATATGGTTGAATATGTTCCTAGAAGGAAAACTAGAGAATAAAACATAGGACCATATAACACAGTGAACCCTACTTTGAACAATGACTGTGGTTAATAGTACAAATATAAGAGTATTCTTTCACGAACTATAACAAATGTATGTCAGTATTACAAGGTATTAATAAGTAGGGTGGTATAATGGAAAATACACCTAATGCCAATGATGGATTCTTCTTTACAGTAATATTTTATATATTCTTTCATCTGTTGTAACAAAGGTACCACACCAATGCAAAGTGTTAGCAATAATTGGGTTCATGGGAATGTTATATTTTTTACATGACTTTTATGTAAACCTACAACCTCTCTAAGTAAAAAAAAACAACAACAATAATTTAATATAAAATACAAAAAAATCTATAGATTAGCTTTGGTTACTGAGACTTGTTGGGTGATTCTGAAGCTAAACGCTTCAACACACGTCCAACTAATCTGATATGTTTTTTCAGTTCAAGTGATGTATCTGAACAGTAAGTTTTTCTGTTTTGCTACCTGTATAAAGTGTAATGTATACTAATCTATTCTAAGCAAGTTTCACACACATTCTTGAGGTGATACTTCCTTTAAAAAAAATTCTGATGTTTTGAGGAAGTATGTATTACACTTTAAAGTAATCATCATTATTTAAGCTGTGCATTTTATTGCTTGACTTTTTTTTCTTTTTATGTTGTTTCTGCTTGAGTTTATAGAGTTGTAAAACTTGATATAAATAGAAATATTTACGAACTAGTGTTAGGGTGATCTTCTATTCTGAAAAAATATTTCCAGCAATGTATTTTATAGGTTTCCTATTTCCATTAAAAAGGTAAATATACCAGTTTGAGAGAGGCATTCATTATGTGTGTGTGCGCACACACACACACACACACACACACACACAATACATACACACTGCACTCTACCTCCTATCTTGACTGCAGTCTGTCTTCAAAGTAGTCATATTATGACTTTCAATACTTTTACCCACTGTGCTTTTGCTGTTCTCACTTAAATGAATCCAACCATTTACTTCCTTCACTGTTATCCCTAGACTTCAGAAAAGATCAGTGCACATCATTACTGCCATAACCTGAGGACTTTTGAACCTCTACTGAGCTTTCAGAACAGCCTGGGAATAATTTTTTTTTTTCTCTTTTCAACTTTTGAACTTCCATAATATCTATACCAAAATTTTTATTTGAAGTCTTACTGTACATTCAATGCCATCATGCTAAATAGATTTTTCTTTCACAAAGCCAAGATCATCAGGAAGAATCTCCCATGATTTTGCCTCTCTCCTTCTAAATATTCTTCTAGTGATGCCCATTCTTTCCTTCTGGCCCAGGGTCAGAGGCACCCTTTTCTCTTCAAAGGGAGCCCCTTCACCTTCACCCTAGAGACTATCTCCTTCTAGCAGTCTGCAACCCTCCAGGGATTCCTTCTACTCAGCCTACAAAATACAAATAAGTTCAAATATCCTCATTCTTTATCTTTTTTCCATCAAGCCCTCCCTCCTTCCCTCCTTCCATTCACCACCAAAATCTTTTTCAGTGTAGCCTACACTTGCTGTTCCAAGTTCTTTAATTCCCATTTACCCATTAATTACCCTTAACAAACAAAGGATGCTTATTGCCTGATTAAGCTGCTCTTTCTGCAGTTCCCACTTCTTACTCATCAGATAAGGGCCTTCTTGTGATCCTCATCTTGTCTTTTGCATCATACTTGGCACTATGGGCCACCCTCTCATTGAGGGGTTTCCCCCCATTTGTTTCTAGGATATTATTCTCTCCCAATTTTCATCCAAGTCTGAGAGATGCTTTTGTGTGTCCCTTAGTGGCTGTGCTGGTTTGAATGTATTATGTCCCCCCAAATGCCATTATCTTTGATTATCTTTTATTGGCCCATAATCTTCTATGGGCCAATGTATTAGTGTTGATTAGATTGTAGTTCTTTGATTGAGTGTTTCCATGGAGATGTGACCCACCTAACTGTAGGTGGTAACTGATTAGATGATTTCCACGGAGATGTGGCCCCGCCTATTCAGCATGGGCTTTGATTAGTTTACTAGGGCACTATATAAGCTCAGACAGAAGGAGCGAGCTTGCTACAGCCAAGAGGGACATTTCGAAGAATGCACAGGAGCTGAGAGAGGAGCTGCAGCTTACAGAGACATTTTGGAGATGACGTTTGAAAGCAGACTTTTGCTCCTAAGAAGTTAAGAGAGGACGAATGCCCCAAGAGCAACTGAGAGTCACATTTTGAAGAGGAGCTGCTGCCTAGAAAGGAACGTCCTGGGAGAAAGCCATTTTGAAATCAGAACTCCAGAACAGATGCCAGCCACGTTCCTTCCCCGCTAACAGAGGTTTTCTGGATGCCATTGGGCATCCTCCAGTGAAGGTACCCAATTGTTGGTGCATTACCTTGGACAGTTTATGGCCTTAAGACTGTAATTGTGTAACCAAATAAACCCCCTTTATAAAAGCCAATCCATTTCTGGTATTTTGCATAATGGCAGCATTGGCAAACCAGAACAGTGGTTTCCCCTCCGCACTGCTTGTCCTTTAGGTTTCTGGAGTCCACAGAATTCAGTTCTTTCATCCTCTTCTTTTCCTACTTTTTATATCCCTTGGTATACCCAGGTTTCCATGCCCTTAATTGCCATCAATATACTGTGATTGGAAATTACAATTTTATTATCTTTAACTTAATCTTTGCATTTTCAACTGCAAATGTATTTCCTGTGACCACTTCAAAATTAGTATGTTCAAACCAGATTATTTATTCTAATGTTTTGTATTTTAATGAAAGCATCATAATTGCCCCATTTCTTAATGTGGAAATCTGGGGCCCTGCTAGATCTTGATTCTCTCCCTTCTTATCCCCTCTCTCTTTACCTCTTTCAATCAGTCCTTAAATCTTAGTAATTCTAACCTTAAAAAATGATTGAATCTAATTCTTTTCATCCTACCTGAAACTACCTTTGAGGTCTTCATCTTCTTTCTTTTAAACAATTACAACAGCCAATTTGTCTGTTTCACTGCTTTTAATCTTACCCTCATTTAAACCATTTCTGTACTCTGTCTTCTGAGTTATTTCATTCCTCTATGTAAAATCCACTTTGGTCTCCTTAATGCCCAAAGGATTAGACCCAAACTCTTCAACTTGTCTGAGAAAGCCTTTTACAATTTAGTTCCAACCTAACTTTTCAGACTTATTTTCTATCTGCCTCTATATGCACCTTTATTCCAGCTAAACTGACCTCTTCACCTTTGCTCATACGATTTATTCTGCCTTTAAGGCTATTATGCTCCTTCTCTGTCTTCTCTCTTCAAATCCCAGCTCAAAGGTTGATTTCTCCATGATGTGCTTTGCATATCCTCTGTGGTGCTTAAATTAATTTTGTACATTAAATAAAATTTAAGTTACTTCTTTTGGAGAGAATGATTACATGGCTAGATATATCTTTGTCTTTCATGAGGATATTTTTAAAATCATGCTTTCACTTTGACAAGACTCTTTGATGTATCTTAACCAAATATAAGGAGATGTTTCCTTTTCACATGAGTCTGTGGATTGGCTGGACTGGTTTGAGCTGATCTTGGTTGGACTTAGCTATCTTCTATGATCATCTGGGAGTTGGGTGAACACAGGTTAATTTGGGTGAGCACAGGTTAATTTGGGTGGTCTCTGCTGGGATGAGCTGATTCTGCTTTGTATAGTACATCTCCAGCAGTCTGGCTGAGCTTGAGTAATTGTAGAGGCAGGGGTCCCATAGAGAGTGGAGTTTCACAAGAGCTCTTTAAGTCTAGGCTTACAACTGTCATGGTCACTTCCTTTGCATTCTATTAGATAGCTTAATTCATAAAGTCTAAGTGAAATGCAATGTAATGTTATAAACAGAGAATTGTAAATTGGGGCCATTTTTTGCAGTCAATTGACCACAGCTGAAAGGGGCATTTTAAAACATGATATACCACTCACATAATATTTTACAATTAGTGAATCTTTTAGAAGTGAATGAATAATAGTGAATGTTGCAAAAAGGAGAAAATAAAATGTGATAAAATATGTTATGTTATGCTATGTTTGTTATGTTATGTTATATATGTTGCAATTCTGTATTCTCCCTTAAAATTCAGACACTATAAAATATGAAGCAGTAATCAGTTAGGTACATGGGCTAATTTATAAGAATTAAAGTTTAATTTTTAAAAGTAAATTGAAAGGATTTGAAAGGATTTGAAAAATCAAAGATTAAATGAAAACATTTTCATTAAAATAATATAAAAATTATACTAAAATGAATTTTCAGTATGATGAAAGGAAACTGAGAATTATTTTCTCATAATTTCCTGAGAAAGTCAAGGAAAGAAATCTCAGATTACCCTAAAAAATATTATAGGTAGAGATGCTGAATAATTTTGAGAACTCCTCTCCAGCAAGCCTGTGGAAATTACTGGCAAGATGACTGGCTGCAGTTGATATTGTCAATTTGTTCATGGCATGGCTTCCAAGTATTGAGTGCATGAAGCTTGCACACTCAGATGACAGAGAGGTATGCTTCACTAAAGTGCCATTAGAATATAAATAAATTGGATACCACTTAGAGACCTGAATGCCACTGTGAGATGAAAGGCAAACACCACTGAAAGTGACAGCAATATTTTCTTTTCTGACTAGGAGAAATATATGGAAAGAAGATGAGAGGCCATTTTATTGGAATAAAGAAAAAATGATGATACTTCTGTAACCCAAGAACCATGGTTCTTAATGCAATTCAGTACATGCCTCAAAATAGAAGTATATTAAACTTCAAAGCAATCAGCATACAACTACTCTATTGTTACAATATAGTAAAAGAAGTGATATCCAAAGCTGGCAAAGATACCTATAGGAACTATTTAGCATCAAACATTTTTAGAACCATTTGGCAGTCTCTGTAAAGGTGTATATTGAATTGCACATGTTGTCTTACTTCTTGAATGTTTCTGTATGTTTCACAATATGACTAGTAAAAGATTTCTTCTTGTCTTAATACATTTTTAAGTTAATTGATTTCAAGACACTGACTTCCTATCAAACTTAAGAATCCTGACATTTTACACACATAAGCCACAGCCTGGTAAATAGGTGCACAGAAATGCACACTCTTCACTTTTAAACTAATCAAGCGTATCTTGTTCATTTCTCAAGGCATGGTAGCATATTAAATCTCTAAAAGTTTAGCCATTAAGCTTTTGAGATATGGGTCTCAAGTAGTTGACAAGAATGACATATTAGCTATAGTAGAATAAATATAATTTGAATTTTATTAAATGAGAATTGTGATTATAATTTTAATAATCAAATTCTCATATAGCAATTTTTTCCTCATTGTTTTACCCAAAACATATACACATATTTCTACATACTTATATACGTAAGGGCTTGTATAATGTATATCTATATAAATATTCCTATGTATGTGCATGAAAAAATAACTTTTCCAGTATCTCTTTATATATGTGTGTCAAGATAATATCAAGATAATCTTAACAATTTGTCCAACTAGCTTTAAATATTGAAAAAAACTTTAGAAAATTTGTATGAAAATTTTTTTTAGATTGGATTTAAATATGCACTAGCAATACCATATTATAACAATGATCACTCAGTTTTTACCATTGTCAATGATGCTATTTGTTTTTCTACTCCTAAGTTTTAAGCTCTTGAGTTTTTAATATACACAAAAATGCATTGACTGAGTCTGGCTCAGAATATGAAATATAACTTTCATGAATTTTAAGAACATTTGAAAATTAAAAACATGTCTCTAATGGCAAAATAAAAACAGACTATTTATTATAAACAAATAATTAGATTTAGTTCTAGAAATATAAAGACACATAAACAATTATTTGACTATTTATAATTGAACAATTGCTACCACAGCTTATGGATTTCTGGCAGTGTTTCTGTCCGTTGCCTGGTTGTAGGGGGTGGATTGGGGTAGAGGTGGGGAGGTGATTCCTAGATTTTTCGGATCACAACACCTAGGCAGCACCCACTTTGCATCAGTCTGACCTCCTTTCTGCCTCCCTCTTCCACTTTTCAGGACCTTTATGATTACGTTAGCCCCATCCAGATAATCCAAAATAATCTCCCGATTTTAAGATCTGCTGACTAGCAATATAAATTCCTTCTGCAACCTTAATTCCCCTTTTGCCATGTAGCCTAATATATTCACAGGTTTTGGGAATTAGGACACCGACATCTTTGTGGGGGAACATTATTCTCTCTAATACATACATACACCTCTATGCACACACACACACACACACACACACACACACACATATGCAACAAGAAAGATTCTATAGTTATACATCATATCATTAATAGTCGGTGGCAGAGTTATGGTGATTTTATTTTCTACTCTACATCTCTACTGTCCAGATTTTCTACAATAAATACAATTAGAAAAAAATCTAATATGCTGTTTTAAAAGCAAGCCTCTAAATTATGTTTTGCTACTCATTTACTGGATATTATCAAGATAAATATCACACATCAAAGTTTATAACTTGAGCATTTAAAAAGTAATTTATTTTAAAATTTGATGGTGCACTGAATGAACTTCACATGCTCAGTGGCTTAGGAAAGATGCCAACCAGGAGAGATCTGGCCTTCTCAGCCATTGATTTCTTCACAATCAATTGACTCAGATCAGGCAGTTAATCCAATTCAGTAGTTAAGAAAATTGAAAGGTCCAGCTGTGTGATTTTTCAGGTCCAGTGTATTTTTTTATGACAGAAAGCAATGCCAGTTTTGTCAGCCTGTCTGGAGATCCAGAAAGGTGGAAAAATAAAAATAGGCTTTTTCCTGTGCTGCAAAACAATATTTTCTAGAGACAATAATGAACTATATGGCACTAATTCTCCTGGGAACCCCAGATAAGCAAACAAAGCCAAACTATCATTGTAATCTGTAAGTCATAGTAGATTAAGGTTTTATGCATATGTAAGCTGAAGGAAAATAAATTCAAGTAGAAGTAGAGCAAACTCATTCTGTTGAAGCATTTAAAAATAACTTGTAGTATCTGAAATGGAATAATCCTATTTGCCCTTAAATAAGAACACATACAAACAAGTCAAATTTTAAGTGCCAAGAAGAGCTATGGAAATAAATTAGGTCTGTATGTCACTCCTAATTATGATTTGATGAATAACTATATTCAAATACAATACAAAAAGGAAAAAAATTAAACAACCACTTGTTCTTTCATTCTTGTAAAACACAGAGAATAGCTCAATTAGGCACCTGTGCTACAGAATGCATACCATACTATTAGAATTATAACTAGTTTCCTCTTTGTGAAATTAATCTTTTTTTAACCATAAAATGAGACCTTTACTTCTCTCTATATTCTTATTAATTACACAGTACTTCACAGGCTCTTGTTGAACTGAAGAAAGTAAATTAGTCAGGAAAAGGTCACTTTCTTTCCTTACCAGTTTGCATGCTAATTAGTCAGGAACACAAGGAGCAGCTTGTGAGGTGGTAGAAAATTTGAACGCTGGTAAGTAAGAAATGGTAAAAACATACATGGAATAGGGAACAGGGCAAAAACATGAAGTCCCATTATTACAGCTGGGTAGGCTTGGCCTCTACTTGAAGCCTTGGTTCTCTCCTTGGAACATGTGGTAATTTTTGGTAATTTTCTCCTTCACTTTCAGAAGATGCTTCTTATTTTATTGGAAGTATTCAGATAATTTAATGTGAGCTTTCTAAACTATCCATTCACATACCTGAAAAATTGAAATTTCCATGCACATACAGTCACCCAGTGCCTCCTGCTGCTAAAAAAGAAGATCACTTTGCTTTTCCAAGACTAAACCTTCCACCTTGATCATTTCCTCTCTGATGACCTTATGGGCGTCATTCACCAAATACCTTGTCCACCTTGTCTTTAGGATGACCATATACTATTTTATCCAAATCATTGTACAACATAGTAGCTAGTAGCCACATGAGGCTAATTAAGCTTCAATTTAAATTAATAATTGGGTTACATTAGGCACCTTTCGAGTACACAATATCCACATTGGCTAGTGGCTGCCATACTGGATAGTCTGGGTATAGAACCTTTCCATCATGACAGAAGGTTTGATTGGATAATGCCGTAGAGGAGAGTGAAACTGGACACTATTAATAATGTCAGTACAAAGGTGTTAACTGGGACTGTCATCAGCAAATCAGGACATATGGCGACTCTATTTATCTTTAGCTTTTCTCTCTACTGGCTCCTTCTTCTCTGCCTTCCTTCCTTCTGCCTTCCTTTCTGCTTATATGAGGACATAAATGAGCATCAAGAACAGCAGCCATGAATTGACATAACTTTACATTGATCCTATTTGTGACACTAAATATTTAGCCAATTAAATAAAGATAAAAATAAGCCAAACTAGTTTTTGCTGTTAATAGACCAAACAATAACTTGAATCAGATTGTTCTTACTTTACAACTGGCTGCTTCAGGACACTATGGCTAATAATAATTGCCATTAGTTGATATTTATGATGTACTCTATATGGTGTTAAATACTTTATATATTATTATTCTATTGTTTAATCTTCATAATAACCATCAAATGGATCATTTTATGTTCATACATAATGTTCTGTATACAATGCCTTATATATATAATATCCTATATATGTATGTTTGTATATATATCCTATGGAAATTTGGTGATTTGCTTTACCCATATGTCCACATATAAGTCCTCTAAAGAGGTGTCATTAGTGCTTGAAAAGAAGCAATGTGCTATTTTGTTGATTAACAGGATCTCATTGTGAAATTAAATCATTGAATAGGCATACATACAATTTAATTTTAGGGGTCTTCTATTTTGCATTCTTACCACTATTTTTTTAATATAAAATAAACAGACTTTATCCTCTGAATGATACATTTGAGCCCAGAAAGGTGAAAAATAACTATTTGTACATCACTTTAGAATTTACAAAGCATTTTCCAAATATTCACCTCATTGGCTATTGCTCTTTAAGTGTCAGTAAATGTGATTAACTCAATATTTTTGATGTAACGTCAAAAGTGAAGTTGCTGTGATATGTAATTCTAAAATGAAACTTTTATTTGAAATATGCACAGAAGTCTGAAATATTAGGAAAATGCCACCTGTGCTAGATTAAAATGAGTTGTAATTCAGAAGGAATGTGTTGTTCAGAACATTAAACGTCCATTGGTGGAGTCAGAACCTACTCCGGAGAAAACTGTCCATTGATTTTGGATTTTCAAGGTCCAGCTCTCTGACAGATACATAGTTCTGGGGTGTGGGGTGGGGCTCTTTCCCAACTGTATGTCTATCCAGCTCCAAGACACAGATATTGAGAATAGAAGTACAGAGAAGGGTTCAGAAAATCAGGGGAATGGCAAGTAGTGGAGTAAGGGTTTCTCTAAGTGGGAGTGCACTGCCGGGTGAATGTCTGGGATTGTATGTTGCTTATGGCTATCTTTTATATGCTTGTCCAGGCAAGGCATGTGGAAAAACAAGGATAAAATTTACAGGTGTATCAGTCCTTTGCATTGAAATCTTGTTTACTATTTAGCATCCTTAAAACTTCTCAGCTTTGTCATATTACGGATTGGATCCTGCAACTTTATTCTAGTTGCTGGTTAGAACTTGGCTTAGATTTGGGCTGATTTAGGGCCAGTAATTGATTTCTGAAAAGCCAGTCAGGATGGAGAATCCTATCTGAGATTGCCTGGAGTGAGTGGAAAATTGGAAGGCATCTGGCGAAGACAAAATACTTGAAGGATGGCAGCTACTATTAGAAGCTGGAGGAACACAATGCTGAAGCTAATTCCAAAAAGCATTTATAAGAAAATGAAGATTAAAATGTGAAAACATAAATCAGAGCCATGCAATTGACTTTTCAGAAAAAATCTTGCTTAGAAAAGTCAAAAAGCCTATTATAGGACACATGGCAATGAAGAACATTGAAATGTTGAGTTCTGAGCCAGAATGAAAATATAGGACAGTTTTAGAAAAAGAACAGACTAATGATGTATAAGTGCTCAAATAACGAGTTATTAGACATTTTAAAATTTAATTGTTTATAATTGAATAAACTATTGCAATATCATTTCTATTACAAAACATGACAGATCTCTGAAATTAAAAAAAAGACAAGAAGTTGATCTTTCCATAAAGACATAGTCAAAGATAGATGAGAAAATAATAAACATATTCTCTTCTTCATTATGTACCTTATGCCATTTCTTAGGTTTAGCATAGATTATGCACCTCATGCCGTATTTATATTCAGATTCTAAAAACTGGTCTTATCTCCAATAAAATATAAGGCTGGCATCTTGGTAATTTTCCTAGTACTAAATTGTTTTGTTGTTGTTGAACCTGACAACATGTTGCTTAGTTCACCTGAGGAAGAAAGGTGAGAGGATAACCTAGATGATTTTGAAAAATAATATCAATAGGGACAGAGTTTCCATATCAGATATTAAAGTGTATAATAGAAGTCCAATAATAATAAAATAATTTGGTACTGCAACAAGCACAGGCAAGTCAATGGAGCAAAATGAAAAGTCTAGAAATTGACTCAAATAAAATGTCTGAGTATGTTATAAAAGCAGTATCTCAATCAGTGTATAAAGTATGAATTATCAAATAAATCTTGTTGATATAATTAGGCAGTCCCTGGGCAAAGAGGAGAGAATAGCCATAATTCACATCTTACCCATTAAAAACATTTTCAGATGTATTACAGTTGGGTAGAAATGAAGCCATAAATTCAATAGAAAACAATAGGTGAATATTTAACCAATTTTGTGGGTAGAGAATTACTTTATAAACTCATTGCCAGAACTAACAGTAATAAAGGAAAAGATTGAGTTATTTAACTTCATAAAATTCAGTAGTTCTATGCATAAAAAGTAGTATAAACAAAATTATAAGGCTAACCACAAAGAAGGGAAAATAATTTTCAATACATATGACAAAGAGCTATGATCTTTAAACCTAACTTCTCTAATTAAAAAAATTTTTAAATATCATCAGACAGTATAAAAAATAAAATGCTCTTGAAATGAGTGACTAGGCTAAAATCTAGGAATCAAATTTCATATTCTCCGTCAAATTTCTCAATATCACACTTCACATCCAGTGCATCAGGAAGTCTCTAAGTAGCTCTGTCTTCAAAGTACTTCCCAACCATGACTGTTTCATCTCTGCTATTACCATTCCCTCTTGAATCCTTACAACAGCCTCCAGATTCCATTCTTCCCTTCCTAAAGTTGATTTCCTCATGGCATCAGGAGTGACCTTTCTAAAGTTTAACTCATCATTTCCTTGCTTAGAAATCCCCAAAGATTTTTTTGTTGCATATAGAAAAAAAATGTAACCCCCTTCCCGTGGCCAGAGTTATTTTTGGTTCAAGGCCTTTGCAAAGGCTGTTCCTTTTGCTTAAATCACTCTCTCGTCAGATCTCCTGATGTCCTAAGTCTCATCATTCAGGTATCTACCCACATGTTCCTCCTTCAGAGAGATCTTCAGTCACCATCTGAATTAAAGCAGTCTGTCCTCCCTCCTCTGTAACATTTTGTATTTTCCATTGCACTTCCTACTTCTTGCAATTACCTTATTTATTTATTTGTATTTTTTTTCTTCCTCTTCCCTACAGAATGACAGCTACTTGAGAGTAGGATTATTCTCTTCCTATTTTATGTAGAACAATGTGTGGCTTGTAGAAACTGGTGCTTGGCTAAATACACTGTGATACATTCATACAAAGGACTGCACGGTAATATAGAAAAATGTTTAATAATAAGGGAAGATATATTTTTTAAATCAAGGAAACATTAGCCCCCTTTGTGAAGTAAAAAAGAAGTACACATATGCCTACAAAAAACACTGAAATGTACTGACCAATGTGTTAAAATGGTTATCTTAGCACAATAGAAGTGTTAGTGATCCTTCCTCCTTTTAGTTTAGTTGTATTCTCTTTATGACTGGAAACAGAATAAGGTGTTCAAAACAGCTTTGCTGAGGAAAAAGTAGTTTTGATATCAATCCTCATTTTAAGCACTAGCGAATTCAGAAATCAAAAGAACAATTTGGAACTCCTAAAAAGCATGAGAACTCATGTGTGTAACTCCCAGATGGCACACTATCTTAAGAGTTCAAAAACAAAGTGAAAAGTTTTTGCTTACTTTTGTTAAAAATTAAAAAGGCCTAATGGTATTATATATATGATTCCTTAATAAAATTCCACAAGCTCTGTTTCTTATGCAATTTATTTCATCAGAAACTATGTAGAAAAGAGTTAACATAGCAGGTTGGAGACTGTTCTTATAAAGTTTGCTTGCAAGGCTGGCTCTTGGCTGACATCTAGGAACTTCAGTCACCCACCATTAACTGATAAGAATGGCTCACTGTGCTTAAACTACTTGTACAAATCATATGGTTTATGCTGCACACCTGCTTTCTCTCCGGGATACTGGAATTTTGGTGTGTGCCAGGCAGAGGCTGCTTACTTGATGAGCACCCCCCATCCCCAAACCCTGGAGGCTGAGTCCACAAGCTTCCTTTTTGGCCACAATTCACATGTAGTTGTAACTCATTGCTGGGGGAATTAGGGCATCCTGTGTGCAACTCCACTGGGAGAGAATCCTGGGAAACTTATATCTGATTTCCCATGGACTTTGCTCCATGCACTTTTTCCCTTTGGTGATTTTGCTTTGTATCTTTTTGTTGTAGTAAATAATAGCCATGGGTATGACTATATGCTAAGCCCTTTGAGTTCTCTTAGCCGATCACCAAACCTGGGGGTGGTCTTTGGGAACTGCCATACAATCGCTAACTTGCAGAGTAGGGTTTCTAGTCCTTTTCCCATATATTTGTAGTAGCTATCCTGTGATTAACATAAAAGGGTATCTCCTCTGTGACATGATGCAAGGAATATATAGTACACCTACCTTTATGGTCTTTTTGTACTTAACTGATTCTCAGAGAGAATCTCCAAGTGTGTTATAAACTACAGACTCCACTAAGTCTGACTCAGCTGGGTCCTGGGTTGGGTTGAGAATCTGGGTTCTTTTTTGTGGGGTGCAATTTAGCTATTGGTGACACCCTGTAAGAAACTATATCCCTTTATTTACCCAGTGCTCTTACTTTGGAAACAGACTACTCAAATTTATGTTTGGTGCCAGCTAGCAAAAGTGGATTAGGAGCTGAGCACCATACTTTGACATCTGATTCATGGTTAAGAATAAAGGATTCTGTTCATGTTTTTAAAAGATGCTTAGCTAGGTCATATTAATGAAAGTATTGTTCCTCAAAAGGTTTTCTGCACATTTTTTGAGACTGTCCACTACTAGAAGACAAGATATTCTCTTTGTTTGTGGCATCCAGTACATAGCAGCATAATGTGTCTCTCTTAAGGCATTTGTTACTGTGATTGAGCACAGAGATTTAGCTCATGACTCTGCTCTGTCACTATCTGTGTGAACTTAGGTAAGTTATTTAACCTTTTAAGCCTCAATTTCCTCATTGGGAAAATGGTAATAAAATTTCTATCTGTTCCCTATGGCTATTGATAATGAGATAATAGACACAAAATGCTTAGGTGTCCATAAAATAATGGTGCTTTCCCACAGCGAGTGTGAAAGCAACTGAGATAGACGTAATCAGACATATGGAAATAAAGATCATCTGTATTACTGAGAAAGTAAATTGGAGGACATAACTTTAGATCCACAGCCATGTATATTTACCACTACTTCACTCCTGTATCAGACTTACCCACTGTGCTTGTTTAAAGCCATTATGTACCCCAGAAAAGGCTGTGTTCTTTTAATCCATTCTTGTGGGTACAGACTTATTGGGACCTTTTGGTTAGATCATTTCAATTGAGAAGTGAGCCACCTCATTCATAGTGGGTCTTAATTCTTTACTGGAGTCCTCTATGAAGAGAATAAAAGACAGAAAAAAGCTGAGAGAGTTCAGAGAGAGAAAACACCCAGAAAAGCTTAGAGGAATGCCCCAGGAGGAGCTGAGAGAGCTACTGAAGCCAGGAGCTGAAAGCAACGAAACCCAGGAGAGAAGGGCTAGCAGGCGCTGGCCATGTGCCTTGCTGTCTTACAGTGGAACCACAGATGCCAGTGGCCTTTCTTCAGAGAAGGTATCTTCCTCTTGATGCTTTAATTGGGACATTTTTCATGGCCTTAGAACTGTAAAATTGTAAGCCAATAAACCTCCTTTGTAAAAGCCAACCCATTTCTGGTATATTGCATTCCAGCAGCTTTAGCAAACTGAAACAGCCATCCCCACACTGGCACAACTGAACATCCACAGGCTACTCCTGAAGGGATGCTCTGCAACACAGATAGATGAGAGTGCACCTGTCTTACTGGCAGGGTGGATTCAAGAAAGGCCCAGATTGGACACAGCCATGCTTCTTCAAAACTCACCAGTCAGAGAAGTCATTTCTCTTCCTTGGTTTGAGTGAGTGATGCAAAGACAGCTCATAAGTAATGCTCTTCGGTGACTGAAGTCCCTCCACAACAGAGGAAGTTCCTGGTAAAACAGGACCCTACAGAGTGTAGAACAAAGGAGATTTCCAATGGACGTTCATCATATTTTTTACTATGAATTTTCCATGGAAGGCTAATCACCTTGAGGTCAAGGATATATCTAATTTATCTCTTATTCCATGGTACTTTGGTATCTTGCACTAATAGATGGTCTGGAAGGGTTGGTGAATATGTGAAGTAATACTGTTCAGAACACTGCTTTTCTATGGCTTTATGCTGATGCTTTGAACAAGTGTATCTCTCTCCCCCCCTCTCTCTCTCTCTCTCTCTCTCTCTCTCTATATATATATATATATATATAGATATATATATAGATATATATAGATATATTTATGGATGTATCTATATATATATAGATATATATAGATATATTTATAGATGTAGATATAGATAAGAACAATGAGACATGTGCTGGGAAACCTGAATTCTAATTCTGACTCTGCCTTAGCTGGTTGTTTGACTTTGAACAATTAATTTTTTCATTAAGAAACAATGCTAATAATACTCCTGCCTACATGTTTCACAGGAATAAGACAAAATGATAGATGTGAAAGTGCCTTGGAAAATATTTTAAAAGTACTATGCAAATGCTAGAAAACTTTTAGGCCTGCTTTTGACATTCAAACAAACAAACAAACAAAAAAAGGAAAACTGCAGGGTACTTCTTCACATTGGCTTTTGACTGCCTATATCATATGCTCAAAACTCTTGTATGATTCATTTGTATCTCTAGTCATGTATCATTTCCCCAAACAAAAACTTTAAATTACTCTAAGATGGTAGAAGGTTTAGTTATACTTTATCTATTTTTCAAATTTTCTAAAATAAGCATATGCATCTTTATAAAAATGGAAGTACAGTAAAACTTGTTTATTAAAAAAAAAAGAAAAAATAACCAACTCTGATGGACACTTGTTTCCTAAAGACAAAAACCCAAACTCATTAACATGGTATTTGGTACCTTCTAAAATATGAGACTAATTTTTCTTTACCAGTTTTATCTCTTATTTTTTATATGTACCTTGTTCTCTAACAAATTTGGTTCTACTCTCTTTTATTTCACACATAACTGAACAATTTTTGCGTCTATGTTTCTGCTTATACTATTTCTTCTTCCTTGACTGCCATTTTATCTTTGCATTTTAGCACTGCTCTTCAAGATTTATATTGAATTCTAATTCTTTTCACTTCTTTCTCTGATAACCCCATCCAAATTTTCTCTCTCTCCACATGGAACTTACACTTGTCTTATGTGCTTACTTATACGCAAACTTCATGTCTTATTTGAGTTTGTATTCATAGCAGTGCCTAGTAGAGTGCCTTGCCACCAGTACTTATTTTCTAAATGTTCATTGATATGAAAAAAATTATGATAAAATACAAGACTTAATGAGGCCTGTCTTTCAGTAGATTTACCCTGTAGTACAAAACTATTCCCTCAGGATAGCATAATTTAAAAATATGAAAGCACCAAACATTAGCTTGATATTTTTTTAAACTATTAAAGGGCACGAAAATCTAATAATGAATGCATCAAAAATTTGTTCTTCTGTTTCATTATTTCTCTATTCTAGGTATTACTGATTAACTGGTAATCACCATGCTAATGAGGTCCCCTGTGGGCTACTTCACATCTTTAATCTATGCCCATAAGGTGAGCTGCAAATATACCCCTTAATCACAATTAGAACCTAATGAAATTCTTTAAATGCAGCAACCAGTTATTGCCCCGCCTCTGGAAAAAATAGTCTTAAAACTTATCAGAATCAGTAAACATCATTATATTTGCACGCAAAAGACAGTTTCACTTAGTGTGTATGCTGTGTGTGAAAGTAATGAGAAGATTCATTTGAATAACACTATTGTCTCATTTTAAAATTGTGATGTGAGATATAGCTAATACATAAAATTTATATGCTTCCATACTGAAAAAAAATAAAAATAAAATAGTATGATTAGAAATATCCCAAGAATAGCCATTAGGTACATATTATACAAAATAAAAGAGAAGACAATTTGATGCCATGCATGTAAAATAAAATGACAGAAGCAGGTTGTAATGGTTAAGTTCATGTGTCAACTTGTCTAGGTTATGGTGTCCAGTTGTTTGGTCAAGCAAGCACTGCCTTGATTGTTTCTGTGAGAATATTTCATGGATTTAAATCATCAGTCAGTTGATTGCATCTATGACTGATTACATCTACACTTAACCAAGGAGATTGCCTTCAACAATGAGAGAAGTCTCATCCAATCAGTTGAAGGCCTTAAAAGGAGAACTGATGATTTCAGCAGCCAGAAGGAAGAATCTCCATCTCCACATCAGCCAGCCAGCTTCTGGGGAATTCATTGAAAATCTTTGTAAGTGTTCTCAGCTTGCAACACATCTCCACAGTCATGGGAGCTATTTTCTATAATAAATATCATAATATTAACATTATACACACACACACACACACACACACACACACACACACACAGAGGTTATTGCCTAATAATGGGGAACAAAATTTTGAACAAATATTTTGTAAGTATATAAGCTGAGATGGTAATATTTCCACTCTGTGTTTTCCAAAGAATGTGCCAAAAAGTAAGGTTGGATTCAATATTTGTGACTTAAAAAGTTGGTGCTTTTATGACCTAACTTAGTCACATTACATCCTTCTAAATACATTTTATAAATAAAATATAAAAATAAGGTAATTAAAATCCAATTGAAAGCTAAGGTATTTTCTTATTAGAATTTAAACTGCTCATGTAAATTATTTTACCAAAATCATCTCCAAGTACCAAAGGTGAAATCAGTTTTGTTATTCTAAACTATCTAGTTTACAAATTCTTTGCCTTAGGGAAAATTTACCCCCTGCATCCCTAGCTGATAGTAGGAATATTTAAGTAATAAAGCAATTCTTAACATAATAAAAAGTAGGCAAAATTCCTTTAAAATATCATGCAGCTCCTTTCCTGAGACATACCTTTGAAATATTCAGTGTGCATCATCTATTTACTTATTATTCTTCTCTAACCCATAAAATGAAAATCCTTCCCTAGTCAAAATTTCTTTTTAAATGTTTGTACCTATTATTAAGTTAGATGTCCCAAATCAATATCAACTATACAATAGAGAGTGATACGATATAGTACAATTTTAGTAAGATTGAGTGATGTGTTAATCCTTGTAAAATACAGAACAATATTTTCACATACACTCCATCTGGGTGATTTAAGTTATTTTTGTTATAATGTTAACTTAAAATATGTACATGTAAAATTAATATCAATTACTTATTTTTTTATAAACTATAAAATCATTTTTTGCATATGAAATACAAACAAAACTTCAAAATCAATAAAACTCAAATAAATTACCTTAATTTGATGGGTTGGTAATGTTGTTTTGTAGAAACTTGATGCTAGCAGTGAGAATAGGTCCTAAGTGCTCAGACCACGTCTTTACCACTGAGGTTTTAGTGAGGACCGAAGTGGTGTGTACTCTTCTTTCTTTGAATTACTGTTGAAACTTTCCTTTCCACAATGTGTGTGGCATCATCTGGCCTTCAACTGATGTAAAGAGCATCTTTAACATAATAAATTTGCTTTGTTAGGTCTTTAATAACCCTTGACGATAACATTTTTACTACCTGATACCAAGGAAATTTTAGTCAAAAATGCAAACCCATGAACTGAAATTCCATACTTTTAAGATGGTGATTGAAATAGACCAGACTATGCTTATATTTTTTTATTTTTAAATATTAACATAAAACAGCAATACAAAATTTTAAAAGTTCTCTTTGAAGACATTCAGACCTGCAAAATCATTGCTTTCAAGGAAAGATTATAGGATCTCTCTCTATGTCTCTCTCTCTTTCTTTCTGTTATTAGGAATGTTCTTCTGCATTCTTCTAATGTTTTTTAACATTAGCCATTGTGAGCCTCAAGATACTGATACTTGAAATGGCAGTGATAAGATATTATGTTGTATGTAGTAAGATTAAAGTCACTTAGCATATAGAAAATGTTTAAAATGTTATTTATATACATTTGTATATGGTGGGCCCTCACAGTAACGTTCATTAAGCTTTTTCCCTGTGCCAGGACTCATATTATATTCTTTAGATGTATGTTCACATTTGATCCTTTCAGTAAATCTCTAAGGCGGATTATCTGCTGTTCTTATATGTGAAAATAGGCACAGAGAATTTGGTAAATTGCTCTGGGAACATAACTAGTAAGCCATAGAGCTTTGGTTTATATACAGGTATCTTAGTCCAGTGGCCGTATGTATAATTAGCTCATTATACTGCTGAAATCTTTTATTAAAATTCCCTTTCAAGACTTCTGCTTAAACATGGCAGATTGAACAAACATGTTTATTTTTGCTTCTTCCCCAAACTGTATTAATACGATAATAAAAATTTTTTTTGAAGACTGAAATTAGATTAGTTACTAGTGACATGGGAGGCAAGAGAAAGCTGAAACCTAATATTCTACAGAGGAAACAGCAGTGAGAAGCAAAGCATTATTTCCTCTAGAGCATGAGAAGGCTCAGGAATTGTAGGCATATCTGTAGACTGGAGAGCAAGGATCAGTTGAAAGTCTGAATAAATAGTTGGATCCTCAGGTTTCCTCCCTAGTCCAAGTTCCTGAGATTTTATCTCCTTGACTCTGCCAGGAGATATGAGGTTTATATTCTGGGGACACTGAACCAGACGTGTTCCATAATCAGAGACATGAGGCATCCATGAAAGTGGATGGAAGGTGCTATACAGAGAGTGTTGGTGATGGATGGTAAAACCTGGTCCCTTGCCTCTACTCAACGCTCAGAATGTCACCACCCACACTTTGATCTCTGAGGCAGTTTAGTCATTTCCCAAAGAAACAAGTGGGGTTTGATCTGCTCTCCTCTGAACGATCCCTTCTATTTACTTCTAACCTTACACATGCACACATAAATACACATATATGCAGCCTGCCCCCACGCTTTCCCATTAGATTTTTGTTTTTTTTTTTACATGACCATCTTTTTTTTTCTTTCGGTTTTATTGAGATATATTCACACACCATACAATCATTCATGGTGTACAATCACTGTTCACAGTACCATCACATAGTTGTGCATTCATCACCCCAATCTATTATTTTTTTCTTCATCAACCCATTTCTTTTAAGATGGTTTTGTTCACACACTGTACATTCCATCCTAAGTAAACAATTGTTGGTTCCCTGTATAGTCACGTATTTATGTATTGAGCACATCACCACTCTCTATATAAGGACATCTCCATTTCTTCCACCAAGGTGGAGGAAGAGTCAAAGAAGGCAGAGAGGCAAAAGAAAAAGAAAAGAGAGAAAAACAAACAAATAAAAACAAAAACAAAACTTGATAGCTAGAAAGCAACAAAAAGAAAGCTAGCACTAACCTAAAGTAGAATAAAGAATCAGACAACATCACCAATGCCAGGAGTCCCATACCCTTCTCCTATTCCCCGCCCCCCCATATGCATTTAGCTTTGTTATATTGCCTTTGTTACATTAAAGGAAGCATAATACAATGTTTCTGTTAATTCTAGCCTCCAGTTTGCATTGATTGTATTTTCCCCTCAATCCCACCCTATTTTTAACACTTGGCAATGTTGACATTCATTTGTTCTACCTCATGTAAAAACATATTTGTACCTTTTATTACAATTGCTGAGCACCCTAGGTTTCTCTGAGTTACACAGTCCCAGTCTTTATCATTTGTCTTTTGTTCTGGTGTC